>NC_137563.1:7831006-7850001 GCF_963082525.1 Nesoenas mayeri | reverse complement strand
CATTTGCAGAGCACTTAATAAATGTTTATTTTCAAATACAATTATAAACAATCCTTGCATTGTTGTGATAGGATGTGGACTTTACATCTCTTGACATGAGCACAGTAGATATCCATTAGGCCATATATGCCTTTTTAGAGGTAGTTTGACCTCCAACCCTCTCTGCAGAGGGCAACCCCCTGCTTTGTGACGCCCTGGCTTCCAAATGATGCTTTAACTCATATGTCAAAGCATCAGAGGAAACGCTCTAAATAAATAAATAAATACACACATACATGTCTTGGATATTTAAAAGAAATTAAAGTTAACATATCAGCTTCACACCACCATCACCTGCCGACAACGATGAATTAAGGGGTGATGGGGCATGTGGTCAGTTGAAAGAGCAGCGATATCACCAGTGTTTTCAGAAAAGTGACCAAGGGCTTGGGTTTGTTTTATTTTGTTTTGTTTTGCTTTCCGGCTCACAGGCCCTGGCCCTTTGTATGAAATCCACAGACATTCTGGCAACAGACCTCTCTTGTTGGAGGGGCAAAAAAAAAAAACAAAGAAAAAAAAAAAAAACAACAAGAATCACCAGGAAAAACAATGGGGAGATGTAACACGTGCACTGTAATTAGATGAGGGAAGCCATTAATTATTTTGTTTCCAATATCCTCTAAAAGGGTTGCCCACCCCTAACTACATATTATAACATATTTACTTGTTAATCAATAAAGGAAAATGGCTACATTATTTTGATTAAAACATCAACCAAATGTGTGGCAATAAAATCAAATTTCAGGGGGAAAGTAAAAAAAAGAGAGAGAGAGAGAGAGAGAATGAGAGATAGCTATGTATGCCTTCCTCCAGACCATGATATATGATATTTTCAGGCTGCTAGGAGAGCAGACACATTAAGAAATAGTGCTAATGATATTAAAGTACTTTACAAGGCTTGTTACTAAGCGCTGACAAACCTGTCAAGTGTATAATGTAGGAGGCTATTGTAGCGTTCTCAGAAAACCATACCTCTGCCCCATTTCAGTGCAATCTCCTAATAATGGAGCTGCTATAAATTCTAGCCAGCAATGGGACAGACTCCTGGCTTCTCACCCCAATGTGAAGACATGATAAATATAAAAGAAAATGGCTGTCAGTTTTGGCGCCCGAACCTTATTACAAAGTCTTATCTTACTGGCCTCAGCACCTTTTATCACCGCCTTGTTATGAGCTGATGGCTTTTTTATTTGCTGGGAGATGGAGGATGTGTCATTTGATGTCCTTTTATGTAGCCACTGCTCTGTCCTCTCATGAAAAAAAATCTTTTTTTATATGTTTATTACAGTAACCGATTAATTGCAAGGCTCATGCTGCGTTTGGTGAGAGCATCTCCTGGTTGATTTTTGCAGAAGCTCAGGTTAGATAGTCCATGTGCAGAGTTATTCGGAATGCGAGTACAGGGGAGTGGTATTTTTATTTTCTGGCTCCTGGAATGTTGATATCGCTCTTGGTGTTATTATTTATTATTATTTATTGTTTTATTTTCCGTATGGATTTTTCCCTCTTGCCAAGGTCAGAAAGAAACTGTAAGTCCTGGCTCATTCTCTTTGACTCCTTTTTCCTCTCTCTCCTCTTTTCCTCTTTGCAAGAGTCAGCCACAAAGGTGATGGGCCTGTAAACAAAGTTTGACTCAAAACTCAGCTCAGGTTCAATCAGTTTGAACTTTAAGATGAGATATCTCACAATTATCTAAATATTATTCCTAAACCTCACAGCTGACTTCCTGTCTTCTTCGTTTATGGCAAACAAAAGACTGAACACCACTTGAAACAATGACCCTGTCAGAGCCCTTATCCCCCCAAGAACTGCAGCAAAGTGCCAGCATCAGGTACTTAACTCAAGATGACATTGATGGGTTGCTTTCAAGCTGTGGCCGGAGACTCCATCACTTGTTCTTATCCTCAATTTGAAGACGGGGCGGCCTACTTTGTTGCTGCAGAGGAGTCCCCTCCCTCTGATTTTTGTCTGCCAGATGGTGAGGCTCTGAGCAGAACTGGACCCATTAGCCGAGCTCCCCATCTAGTGGTTGCCAGTGTGAGGGGGGCTGGGGGTGCTGGTAAGATGGAGCTGAAGCAGAACCTGTCGCCCTCCAAAGGCCAAAACTAGTCCAGGAAAAAGGGCAAGAAGGCATCCCATGCTCTGTAACACAGAAATGACCAACAGAAAAATGCACACAGTCTCCTGTGCCTACTCCTCCTTCCTAAAGGCTCTAATACACAATGACCATATTTAAATGATTATTGTACAGGCACATTGTCGAGATGCTTGTGAAATGTAATTTGCAATCTAAATGGATTTAGGAGACAATGCAGTAGGAGAAAGAAATATAAAGATGTTTAAAGATATTTGCAACTTGACTTAGCAGATTGGTGGCAGAGCTAGGAATAAAACATTCTTGAGACTGGGACTCTCCTGAGCCAAACTGGCTGTTCTCCTTCTATTTGTATTAGAAGAATTGTCATGTAGATACTGATATATATGATGTGAGGTTTATTTTTAGCCTACAACTCACAAGCAATTAAGTTCCTATGAGTTATATGAAGCTAGGCAATTGGGTAAAGGATGCAGACCCTACAGATCCTGATCATGGGAAAAGTCTGAGCCTCAGCTCACGTTATTTGACATCAGAAATTGTGCAGGGGATCAAGCGCCTCCACCTCACTCAGTGCTGCCCTGGTTCTGAAGGGAATTTCAGTATGAACTCTCATCATCCTGGAGATCACACTCAATCAACCATAAGAATTTTGGTCAGTTCTGCTGCATAATGAGCTGTTGTATAGCCCAGGGATGAACAGAGCTGGAAGGTGTAAAAGGGTCTTTCCCTTACTAGTTACTGGGCATGTGCTCTATTGGTGTTGCTAAAGAGGAAGGGTAAGAGACCCACAGCTTCTTAAGTTTTCTTTCTATGAAGATGTATCTGGTGATAGACAGAATAAAGACTGTGAAAGAAGAATGAGTGGTTTGACCAGGGATATGCAAGGATACACGTGAAGTTTCCTACAATTGTATCTATCACACATAATGCCACTTTGAATCTCCTTATATCCTGGGGGAAAGATGTCTCAATATCCTTTATTGTGGGTATCTCATCCTGTTGTTAATGTGCAGCTAAAGTAAAACAAAATGGGCCTTAATACATCCTGGGGTGTTAGCTTGTTGCATATCTTTGGAAGTGTGTTTGCACTTTAAAAGCAACCTTCAGGGTGAGAGAGCTCAGGAACAGTGTGATAGTTACTGTAATAAGGCACTTGTGGTTTGCTATAGCACAAGGGGAAGAAAAACAATTGATGAAAAACTCAATAGGATGGGAAAGGCAAATTGCTTGGCTGGAGATTTAATTAAAAAGGAAACAGCCCTCCCCATTTAAAGGTCGGTTTGCACCCCTTAAATTACAAAAAGAACTCGGGGCTGAAATCAACACGCGATGAATGTTAATAAGAGAGAGCAGCAGGCCATGGGACTGATTCAGCTCTCCTCATGCAGGGCTAGCAGGCTGCAAGACATGGCCAGTGCATGCCAGCCATGGCTCGGACCTGACTCCTAGTGAAAGGTCTGCACTAGCTGCTACAGAACATACCTACAGCAGATATGATGCTCACGTGAAACATGCAGAATGAAAAATAATGTGGCTTAAGTCTCTGCTTGCTGTTTTCCTCCTCCTATCTCCCACCCCTCCTCAACAGCCCTTTATATATTACTGTTGGCTTTGTGCGGCACTTTCACTGCCACAAATACCTCTCTCCCATGGGAGAACTTGATGAAGGTTATCCATTGTCACCCAGTGTTATACTGGGATGTCAGGACACCTTGAATAAATGGTTTACATGAGATGTTGCTTCTAAGTGCATCCTCGGAAAAACTACCATTGCCCTTTGCTGGGAAAGTTAACATCATAAAGTGAAGGCTGCCTCCGACCAAATGGGAATGACATTGCAGATTAAGGGCTCTTTAAATTATGCATTTAGTTCAGACTCCCGGGGAGACAGTATATGAGATAAAGCTAGCAGACTTACTCTTCAGTGTGGCTCTGGAACCAAAGACATTTTTTAAAACGTTTTTCCAAAGAAACTTCTGTAGAGGTAAAGAAACCCCTGCCAATAACAACAAATCTAAAACAACAAAAAAACTTGGTTGTATCTTTAAGTGTATTTTATTCAAATGAGGAAAAAAAGAGAAGGTGAAGAAAGGGGAAACAAAATTTCTCAGGGCTTTAGCAGGATGGTGACTATCTGAGTTTTAATGATAGGATTTTGATTCACATTGAAATTCTTGGTAGCAGAACTAGGATTATGTTTCCCAAACATTTCTTAGATTAAAAATGCTCTTATTTGCTTTCCAGGCTGATCACCCCCATACACTCAGTGTTCCTGGTAACACTGAAGTATTCAGGGCATCCTCACAGTTCGTACCTGCTGAAGCAGGTTTGAGCAAAAACCCCATCTTGGTTCCCCTGTTTGCATGCAGCTCTGTAACCTGTAACTTCCTGCTTTCATTTAGCAGAGTTTAAATTGCAAATTCATGTTTCTTAAAAATGCTGTAACATCATAAGTGGGACAGTTTTATGACAGCTCTGAATTACCAGACAATACTGACACATGCCGCATGCACTTACTTTGCCTACCAGTTATGGCTGTATTTATCTGCCCATATGTCACTCTGTGTCTAACGCATCTATTTACCACGTTGAGATAGATATTCCACAATGAGGGCTCTTAGTGCATTCTTTAGAATTTAAAAAAAATAAAAAATAAAAAAAAAAAAAATTGCTCCTCAAATAATTTATTTTATAGGTGATAGATCTGCCTTTTTTAGGGATTTTGCATACATCTTGCTGCAATTCCTTTATTTCCACATGATGCTGATTTGGAATCCTTCCCTGACAGGCAAAATAGGCTGGGTCTTTATTTTATTGATGGCAAAACACAGAGATGGCACTCACAGGCGTCTGTAGGTGAATCTGGGTTGGCTTATGCAGGAGATATACTGCCTTGGCTGGTGGATCGACATAAGAATTCCAAATGAACCTTCACTGAAGATTTGTCACTCTCCTTCAACCCCTTTCCCTCCTCCACAGCCTCACACACACAACCCAAAACATTGTGAACCTCCCTGCCCTGCTTTTGTGGAACCAATGGGTACCAACCAGCCACATTTCTAGTGAAACAGAGAAGTTTCCAGCACAAGGTCACTGGTGACCAGGAGCGCCAGGCAGCTTGGAGAGACATGTTCAATCTGCATTTCCCCACAGAGATTGCAGCCAAAGCAGTTTTAATAAGCTCTGAGGCTCCTCCTGGAAATTTTGCCCGAACTGGAAAGTTGGCAATCTCCTCTGTCTGAAGTGACAAAATCTGGGTGCAATGAAGTGCTTTTGTCTTTCATTTTATGCTAGGATTTTCATGTGGTTTTGTAGCTTTAGCTGTTTTTCTAAAGAACAGCCAGTAAAAGTTCCAAAAAACTTACAAGATTGTCAAATTTGCAGAACATAAATATATATATATATATATATATATATATATATAAAAGCATACACACACATACAGGGAGAAGGAGAAAGAAAAAGAGGCAGAGAGAGAGAGAAGCATAAATATATTTAAATGTATTTATATAATGCATATATATAAATACTCATTTTTTCAGGACTTTTACTGAGATATATGTTCTGATATGAACAATATTCAGTGGCATACTTTGCATTTTACTCTTGTTTTGAACCGGAATTAGGGTGATCTTTATTCATCCAAAATAAATGTTCTGTCCAAATATACCAACAGATGCATCTCCCTATTATTCAAATCTTGCACAAGTTTTGCCTGAGCTGGCATTGCCTCTGCTCTAAAAGGAATCATTTCTATCATCACAGTAGTGCTGCCCTTTTGCGGTGAAGCACAGCATCTGTGTAGTGAAGCACAAAAACACTTCACAGTTAAACCAAGCCCGGGTCTGAAATGTATTGTATCCAACAGAGATCACCAGTGAGAATTTTGGTTGGTGTATTAGACCTAATCTGAAGGTTTTTTCCTCCAAACCTTTGTCTGGCAAAAAGTTCCGTAGGTCATTAGCACCTTCAAGCTGGTTTACCTCATGGTCAAAAATTATCTGCTCCTACCACACGAAGCCATTAAAATTGTTCTTTGAGTGCAGTTCAGTGATCCTGAGGACTGTCACTCCTTCAATCTGCTACTGCTTTCTTGCAGCATTAGAAGTTTGAACACCTGCATTCCGTTGGAGAAGGTCCTGAAGCCAGGCAGGTATTGACCAGATCTGACTGCTCATGAGAGCTCAGAGAAAGATGAGACTACCTCCTTCTTCCACAGATAAGGAGAAATCCAGCTTTTTTTCTTCCACTTACTAGACAGACAGGAAAATTACTCCTTCAAGGTAGAGCAAGAGCAATTGCACTATCCCCTTAATCAGTACTTGCACATATCAAGCTCATCATCTTGATGGTAATAGCTGTTTGACAAGTCAGGATAAAAGTGATAGTCTTCTGAAAATGAGATAACAATCCAGTTTTAAAAAGGAACCAAAAGAAAAGAAAGAAGAAAAAAAAAAAGACACATGACCCAGTGTAAGGTGTCTTTTAATTTAATTTTATCCAAGGATAGCAGTTTGCCCAAAAACGTCTTCTGTGAGTCACGTATGGTATTTCAATCTGTCATCTTGTATTGACCTGGCTAACATGGAAATATACTGCACTGAGCTTTTGTCAAGCTTACCAGCTTGGTCTAAAATTTGATGATTTCTTTTTTAGACCATGACTGTGCTGAGCTATCTGCTTCCACTTTTCTCTCTCACACGCAGAGAGCTCAAAATGGAAAATTTGTTCAAATGCAAAAAGCAACAGCATGATCTGGCTCACAGCTCCTCAGAAGTACAGGCAAAATTGAATTTTACTGTTTTCCTAAAACTGAAGGCCCAGAGTCAAGTCAATGCTGTCACAGAAAAGGGAAAGGGCTGCAGCAGAAGAGGAATGAGAGGAGGCAGGCAGAGCAGCAACAGGGAAACGGGCCATTCCCGCTGTTATAACAATTCTAACAACATTTTATTTTAGCAAAAATTAATTTTAAAAAGTTATTTACAAACTTTCACAAGAGTCAACTGCAAGAAATGGTTCGTTGTATGTAGTGATTGACTGCAATATAATTATTTCACATTATTCTGTAGATGAACCAGTAGCAGAAATTAGTTCAGTCTTCACTTGGTTAATTCTGAGAAAAAGTACCGGTTGGGCAAGTTGCTTGTCTTTTAACTGCTGAAGCGTCTCTGAGAATTTAGCTTCCAATTCAAGTATTTATAACATCAAAATTAGTTTTCTGGGAATCTTCTCCACTCTTTTATTTAAGGTAACTAAAATAATAAATTAAAATACCCATGCTGGTCTATGAGTATCCCTGACAGTGAACTTGTTTCCTGGAAGCAGAAGGGGGGAAAATACAATCAAAGCAAATGTATTTAGAACTAAATAAAACTTCATAGATCTTCATCTGAACATTTTGTTTCCCCTGGCGTTTGCTCCACTCTGGTTGCTTCTTCCCATGCTTCAGTGCCCATTCTCTCTATGCTGTTAAAGCTGTGCCCCCAGAACACTATCTTAGAGCAGAGCAAATTCTGAGAAATTCAGTGTTAGAGTATTCCAGCAGTGGGATCACTGATTTCATACTGAACCTCCTCCCCTGGCAATACACTCTGCCCCCCCAAAGTTGTGCCAAATGGACATGAGAACAGGGAGTGGAGAATGACCAGGGACATGTTCTTACAGTGTCTTCAGCAGATTAAAGGTTTACCTGAGATACATCAGAAAAGCAATCCTAAAGAAAGGGAGCTGGGATTTTCACAAGCGTGAACCTCCTTGCAAGATTTCCTGAATTTTCAAAATTGACAAGGAATTGGGTCCTTTTAAACCTGTTCATGAAATTTGTGGTGTCACTGAGGTAGCTTATACCTTTCGCTTTTCCCATACATCATCTTAATCCAGCAATGCCATTTATCTTCAGCTCTTTGCACTAGCAGGACTGTCGGATCATAGCCAAAGTCTTACAAATGCACAGGACTACATTTGTTGTTGAGAAGACCTTGCAATCTAAACAGATCAGACAAGGTAAAAAGAGAAATGAAATCACATTAAGAGATAACGATTTGTCCATGCTCTTAAAGAACTCCTTGGCATCAAAGTAAGCCCAGACCTCTGCCTGAGGCCTTGCTGTCAGCTGGCCAAACAGATATGGAAAGACTAATAAAAATTAGTCAATATTTAGATGGTGCCATAGTATCTTATTATTTAATGAAACTGAGTAGGAAAGTAGGAAAGCAAATGCAATGCATCTAAAGATCCGTATTTCAACAGAATCCTTCCTTCATGAAGATTAAGAGGGAGGCACTGGGGCGAGGAGCATTTTTTTCGCTGTCTGATAATACTTAAGCCAAAGTGTTTTGAACAACACTAATTGCCCCTTAGATTTCTACACTGCTTTATGACAGAGCAAATATTGCCACAGGTATTCCTTTCTTCCTGGAAGAATGCTTTACCCCAGCCACCTGTTGATCCCCCAATTCTATTTTATTTTTCCGTCCTCTGGTTCATTTTTGTTTTCAGCAGCATGTTGCAAGTTCTTTAGCTTAATCAATAGTCCCAATGTAGTGCTGTGGAAATTTTTACCAGCGTGACAACCTGTCTCTCTCCAACAAAACAGCAGCCCCTTAGCAGGATCTCTGCTCGGCATAAAGAGGTTATCTCTGAATACAGGTAAACAGCTGCTGAAAGCCATTTAGAAGATTTTTGGAGAAGAGGTGGTCAAAGGCGGGTGAGGTCTCTAACCCACATTCCAACCCTGTAACACAAGAAACCCTATAACTTATATCATTCTGAGTAATGTTCTCCGTCGCACGCAATTCACCTTCCTTTCTTTCTTTTTTTTTTTCCCTTTTTCAGCTGGCTTTGTTGTTTTTGTGGTGTCAGTAGGAATGTGCTTGGAGCAGAGTTATATGGCATCATTTGGAGAAACATTGCGTTAATAACCAGAGTTCAAGGGCAAAGGATATAAACGGAGCAAATTACAAGTCTGAGCAGATATATGGCTTTTGCTAAAAGGGACACAGGCAGCTACTTTTATTTACTGGGTGCTGGAGCGCTTGTAAAAAGGTGCAAGAAAACATGAATACATTTTTAAATGTTATTTCATAGTTTAGAAAAGCAATACAAATTTTCCACCTAGAGAGAAGGAATATTTGAGGAGGAAAAAAAAAAAGAAAAAAAAAAAGGAATTCCCTACCATTGTAGTGACTTTGTATTTTTAAAATCTACAACACTCAAGCTCTAGCATCATTCAGATGTTAGTGACCCAACTTTGCCCTGACTGAAATTTGGACAGATTAAAACAGGCATTAACAATAAAACAATGGCAGGTTCGGAGCAACTGTTCCTCTAACCTCGGCTGTAATTAAGTTCCTGCTTTGAATGGCTCAATCCACACCCTTGATCCTCTGGGTTCAGCCACCACCTCTGCGTTATCACTGTTATGTCGGGATTAGGTGACGAACCTCCTGCCTCTGTGACTCAGCAGAAGCCCCAAAGCCCAGTCCCTGGAGGGATCCAAAACTGCTAAAAGGCTGGGGAGTTTCAGGCAAATTCTACCAGCTTGTCACAGACTGGGATTATTTCATTTCATAGCCTGTAATACAATTTCATGTACTGCTATTGAGTGTGGCAATAACTAACTGGAACATTTTGTTTATCTGATTTTCTGAGGCTGCAGATTCATCACTAGTTTTATTTCATTTTTCTTAAGTGTTTCATAATTTATTTTTTTCTAAAATACAAGATACTACTGAAATTCATTTTTCTACTATTGCTGGACATATATTACTGCTGATTACCAAGCAAGATATATAATGCAGCCTATAAATAATAATCTCCTCTGGTGAAAGGATATCCAAAATAAAATCTTTCCTATTTCAAATTCTTTGACTATCTTTTTTTTATTTCTTAAATCAGCTCATTCTTCAAGCACTGTTTTTACAGCTTGTTCTGTAAGTGTGCAAAGAGGAAAAAAAAAATAAAAGAAAAAAAACACATCAAACCCCAAACAGTCTAAAAAATGAATTTTCTGAAAACATCTGGTCTCCCTCCTTTGTCACAGTGCCACAGAAAATATTTCATCTAGCAAATTGCAGGTGATTTTTAAACACACAGAAGTTACAAAAATATTAAGGAAGATTTACTCCCATCTAATAAGTGTTTTGTGATGCAAAAATTCATGCAAAAATGCACACGCAGAGACATAAAAAACGAGACCAAAATCATACTCTTTGTGAGGAAGAAGAATGCTAGAGGAATGTTTCATTTCACATTATCCACCAAAAAGATCAAACTTTTTTTCTTTTTGAGGCTTGCAGTTTACAGGATGCTTCTTTGCTTGCTGAGTTCTGCGCCTACATTTCTACACAAAAGAGGCTCTGTTATGACTTTAATGCCATGCAATATAACAACAGATGTGCACATATGAGTCGGATATAAGTAAGAAAGGCAGAAATGGACTATTTATGTGCACGATTGAATTCTAAAGGTGGGGTTTTTATATATATGTATATGCTGTGCAGTGCTCACAGCAGAGATCACAACTGAACTCATGGGACGTTAGAGTTATATTTTATAACCAGTGTAAGCACCTGGGCTTTTTGGGGCTCTGTGAGCTGATTCCAGCAGTAGCACAAGCCGAGCCGCCCTCGGGAAGCCGCCTCCTTCACTTCTCTGCAACATGAAGCCTATCCAGTTTCCCATATTCTTTTCTCCCACTGGGACATAATAGAAACTAATCTCCAACATCTAAACATTCAGAGTCGAGTCCTTTTGTTAAGTCTTTTTCTTCATTTCATTCGATTGCCGGTACAGCGCTGAGCCCACGTGTATTTACATACGCGAAGAACCCCGCTGCTCCCAACTCGCGGCTCAGAAGACAGGGCAATTAATCATCCCCAAATCCTCCCGCCGTGCGCGCGGCGGCTCCGACAGCCACTAAAACCCATCAGCCAGGGCAGGTGGGACGTGGACCGGCAGGAAAGCCTTGCACCCTGACCCCGCACCCGTGTGCTCTCTTCCTTTCCCCCCTCTCATTGCTGAGTAAGAATAACATCGTTAACAGTGTCCTTGTAATCAGTTAAATGTCTTAAAGTCAGGAACGGACAGGTATTCTTTTTTGTGATTTTGGGAGGTCGTGGTTTCTCTCTCGCTGTCATTGTTTCTGAGACAGGAGCTGAAATCCGTTCCAGAATGTAGAAAAACTGGGTGATTTTGTGCTCCAGTTTTCCGTTTGTGAATTGAGTTTGCCTTGGTGGTCCTGTGCTGCGTTTGTAAATGAAAACCATCTGAGAACCAGTGAGATGTTTTGGTGACAAAATAATTACCAGGGTTAATTGTACCTACCAGCTAAAATTTTAAGTTCCACGTGACTGTGTCAGCTTCTATCCAAGGACCTTCCCTCCTGCCACAGGCAGCACACACATGGCCATTAAACACTCACTACTTCTGTCCCTCTGCTTTTCTTCCCATTACTTAATATTTGCTTTCTTACCTATCTTCCCTGCTCTATATTCTTTTTTTTTTCTTATAACCCATTTTTCTCAAATTCTAGACTTAAATTCCTGTCTCACCTAAATGCTGCCATTTTCTTCCAGTGTCTGGCTATCCATTTAATCCTCGTATGGCAGGACACCATCACCCACATAGTGTTTTTCCCCATAACAACCACATTTGTGATCAGTGAGACAGTGAAGTCAATGGAAAGACACCCATCAACACAACTAAGCCCAGGGTTAACCCTCAAATTTGCTACTGAAGTTGCCTCATTCCTCTTTGTAAATTATAGGGGCCACTGAAAATAGCTCAATAAAAGCAGCAAAAAAATCAATTGTTAATGATATTCAGAATATTAATTATCCAGAAGTGTAACTTCTTGGTTAGGCTTTCCTGGAGAGTCTCATCTTTCCCTTCTAAACCTGACAGGTATTCTTTTTTTGTACTTTTTTTAATACGTGGGGGTTTTTTAAAGTTTCTATTTATAGCTCCTGATGAGACTCGCCCTTCAGCTGCATCGTACTAAGAACATCTGTGATTTTGTCATGAAGTGTTCTGCAGATTATGATGTGCCAGGACAGGACATAGTTGAAGTTCTGAACAATCTTAGCTGGTTTTAATTAATACAGGGGCAAAATGAGACACTTTGTGCATATGTAAATTGTAAATTACTTCATTAAAAGAAAAATTAATTATGACACCAGAAATGCTTTTGTTAAATGGTATATTAGAATTCTTCATGGCATTTTAAGGAAAAACACTAACAACAACAACAAAACCAAACCAAACAAACAAAAAACCCAAACAAAACAAAACAAACAAAAGAAAAACAAACAAAAAACTCCCCCAAATGCTGCCAGTTTTTTCTTAATCAATTTCCCAATGAAACTTCAAAAATATGTACCTTTAATATTAATCTGCTGAAAAACTTAATAGCTTACAAATCTTCCCAAGTCTTTTGGAGAAAGAACATACATAACCCTGAGGTGCAATGGAGTTTTGTTGCTCTGTTGCTTTTGTATTCTTTGGGACAAAAATACTCTCAAACCAAGAAAACATCTTGGAGATAGGAGAAAATATATCTTGAGTACAGATAAACCACATTGTTCTGCACCTTCCTTTCCAGGAAAGACAGCCGACTGTCTTCTTTATCTCTAATCATACCCAAGATGTGGCTGTTCTGCTAGGCAGAAATTGTGCAGTGTCCAGAAAACTTGACAAAAATAACAGGGTTTTGAGGAAGGGGAGAAGGGGGAAAACTCAAAGCATTTGCTGTCTACCTGAAATGATGACATTTGTGGACCTACTCATTTTGGTGAGCACCAGCTTACCTATGCTATCTTATTGATTTTAAACTGATACTGGTTTCAAGATCAGAGCAGGTCTAGGCAATGCTCCCCAGGACTGGGATGTACTCACATTTTGGGTTAAAAATCATTATTGATGTAAATCCAGAGAGTTGGGCCCATCAACACTTCACCACCTGCATCCACACAAAAGCAAAAGGGAAACAGCCCCAATAAGCAGCAGAGGTCTCGCTAGTGATTATTTTCACTTGTTATAGCAATGACAGTCTACTTGTAAAAGAAAAAAAAAAAAAAAAGATGTGGGAGAAAAAAAAAAGAGCCCTTTTTTTGGCATGGAAATTGCTTATCTCTAGAGTGCAAATCATAAATCATTCACAAAGATAGTAGTGACTCCAGCCTTTGAGTGTTACTTTGTTAACAGCACAAACTGGTACAAACCAAAAGGAAGAGAAATTAACATTTGAACCATATTGTTTCTGAAGGGCTGGGAGAGCCCTCGCGAGCCCGGGCTCTGCCGTGGGGATGGAGCTCCTGGCGCGGGATGAGTTACTGGTGAACTCTGGTCCTCTCAGTTCAGTCTCGGAGCTTCACTCAGAGGATGATACTG
This sequence comes from Nesoenas mayeri, assembly GCF_963082525.1. NCBI lineage: Eukaryota > Metazoa > Chordata > Aves > Columbiformes > Columbidae > Nesoenas > Nesoenas mayeri. The sequence goes on along the minus strand of NC_137563.1, from coordinate 7,836,476 downwards.
TGCAATCTGTCTGCCTTTAAACCAAAATTGGGAAGGAAAAAATTCCTCTGTCTCTCTCAGCACGTCTTTCAATTAGCATTTTTTTTTCTGTCTTTAATATGGATCCCTTGAGTTTAGCATCCTTGCACTCTGCATTTTTGATTGCATGTGCATTTCTTTATTAAAAAGAGAAATGGGCTTTCAATGCTAGCCTTCCACAAATTATTACTTGCTTCCCAGACAAAAAAAACATTTGAGCAATTGCTTTGGTAGCCTGATTATAAATTGTTTTTCAGGCATTAACTCAGAATACTAGAATATTATTTAATACTAATTTCTAAGGGACGGTGCCAGCTTGAAATCCAATATTTTTTAATACATTAAAAGTACCATACATAAAACACCAAATCACAAAACCTCCTTCTGTTACTCAAAAATTTACATTTTCATTACCCTATTAAGAAAAAAAGTTTTGTGGTGGTTTTGTACTTTTTCTTTAATTTCCCTATGCCGTGAAATGAGACCCAGAGAGTAAGAGAAAGTGGAGCTAAGTTACCGTAACAGAAACAGTAGAAGGAGCTATACAAAGCACAAGGGAAACAAAACTGAAAAAACAGGGGAAAATATATTTTTCTTACTAATTCCTTTGAGTTACAATAACTTTACTTACATTTTAATAAGATTTATATAAAATCAAACTGATTTTGAAGTTGACATGCCTTTAAATGTATACATATGGCAAAAGAGAGAGAGAGAAATCTAAATTTTTCGTCATGGCACAGAGACAGCATTCAGGTTTTGATCCTTCTGCCAATGAAATTCGTTGCAAAACCGCTGCCAGGTTCCCATGTGGGAATTGACTTCTTTAGAAGAAACAGCAGCAATGAGCCCCATCACAATCTGTACCCACCACAACACTCCTCCCTGCCAGACCCCCAAACTTTCGCAAGGGTGCGGTTCGTTATTCAGGGTTTTGAGATGGATGTGGTGGGTTTTTGACTCTTTGTGCTCTTTTCCTTTGAGACAGATGGTCTGTTCATTGCTGAGACAACCTGGCCTTTTACAGGTATTGATCACCCATCTCCAGGCCAGCCAAGGTGGACACCTTTACTTCTGAAATGATGCCCTGCCGCAGGCACTAGAGGAAAATTCAATTTTCAACTCCAAGTATATAAGACGGCCGAACTCCTCCACAATTAGGATGATGGTTGTTATTATTTTACTTTTATTAAGCAAGCTCCAGCCTCTGCTTTCCAGTCTTAGCTTTTACTTACAGTAATCAATTTTTCAGTATAACTGGCTGTAATTGTTAGCCAGATATTGAGCCTTCATGGTGCTTAGACATAGTGTGTTACTGCAAAGCGTCTTCCCCATACTTCTCAGACAGATGGGTAATAATACTATACATTAATACCTCCACATTGGTTTATGTGTGTTTGACCACAGCGCTAGCATAATTATTTTTCCTCAGTAAAAGCTATTAGAGATCTATTTGGTAGGTTTTACGATCAATAGCTCCTGTGATATTTGTGTAGCAGGCCCAGAATAATCAATTGAAGGTCATATAAAGTAAATTACCATCCTCCTATAATGATTCTTTTTTCTAGATGAGAATGGGTTTTATTATTTCATCACGAGAGCCCTCACAGTGTGTGCTGCTTTTTTTTTTCTTCCCTGAGAGAGAGAAATAAATGTTGTGGGTGCATTTTGAAACATGGTATTAATGTCTATTACCTAAATTTATATTACTAGATTATTGAATTAGTGGATGCCAACATGTGGAATAATTTTATATGCTTGGTGACACGAGAAATAGCCAGTTGTGAGGATACCCTGGCCGGTATCTTGTTGCAGGTGACTTAGCTAAAGCCATTTCTCAGTAGATTTAACACTGGTCAAGGCAGTGTCTGGATGTGGAGGTTCACTGGTTGGTCACGATCTACAGCACAAAGTCCTGGAGGGGAAATTTCCCCCATGTTGCTCTGCCAAGGTGTTTCCTCCATCCCCTAATGCAACCACCGCTGCACACAAAAACACAGGACTCAGTCCTGCGCCTCCTTATTTCTGCTGCAACGTGCTGGAAATGGGGAGGTAAATTCAGCGATGTGGGAGATCCCCAAGAGCCACCACCTCCTTCCTCGCCAACCAGAAGGAGACGACTGTGGATAGACCTGACCTTGGCCGCCCAGCAAGGCTAAGGCTGTTTTGGAGATGGAAATACAATTGCACAAACATACTTTTCCTTTCCAATGGACTATGTGTGTGGTCACAGTCAGTTGGATGAATTTTAATTTCCAACTGACTCCCACTACACATGAAATAAGCTGGAGCTCATAAATGTAACATTCATACAATTACCCTCCTATTTATCACTTAAAGGTGGCTGTGGGACTCTTGTCCTTTCTCAACCAAAAAGAGCTACCTACCCCCATGCAACCCTCATCACCATATTTGAACAACTCATTGAGATGAATTGAATCACTTCTAGAAAAATGCATGGAGTAGAAAGGCATCATATGAGTGCTGGAAAGAGTGGGAGAAGGATGTTTAAATGAACAATTTCCACTGAGAAATGTTGATTCATCAAAACTGTTTATTAAAAAAGCAATCAAGAACAATTAGGACTGGGGAAACTGAGGCACGAGGGACTTAAAATTAATTTCTTGATTGTATATGGAATGTTTGAGGTTGAAACAGTCACTGAACAAAAAGTTTTACAGCTTCCAGCTGGGTATTTCATTCACTGGACCAGCCCTCCTTTCCAGGAAAAGGAAGTCACTTTTCAAAGTAATTATAGTAAAAAAGACCCTGACTCCCCCAGTCTTGCAAAAGGCTGCCCAGAAGTTATTTAATGTGAATAATTTTAATCTTTTTTTGGCTGGAACTGATTGGTAAATGTTAACACACAAACAACCACAACCACAACCAATGGAGAGAAGTTAAACAACTGGTAGAAGAACAGAGCTCAAGGAATAGATGTCAGTCCTCAGGCTGAGCAGGTCTGAATATCCACTCATCTGCCCTATCTGCCATCATTTACAAGCCCATCTACTTGCAAGATTATTTAGTTCTTGCGATGCAGGTCCTTTACCTTTGCACATCACTGAGAGCTCCCCAAGGCCCTGTCCTTGGATACTGAACCCTTCTACTCAGTGTGTCTGCTTCAGCAGGGCTTTGCAAGTTGTGATGACAAGAAAAAAGGGACATTTATTCTCAGTGACATGAACTGATAGTCATTATTTTTGGCTGAAGCATACAGACCTCCCAAGAGATTACTTTATTTATGGGCTGAGGTGGAGTATCAGTGGGTGGATGCTGATGTGGGTGGCGTCTGGAGAGCAAGGTGCATTGCTTTGCAGAAGGAGAATCTTTGTTCTAAGCCACATCAGAGGCTCAGACAAGGCAAGGGAGCTTTGCAGAGAGCAGAGTTGTCCAGCTGAATGCCACTGTAACAAGGTGACAGGGCAAAAATATGGAAATACAGTGTCTGTTCCTCAGCCAGGTAGGAAAAAGTGAATCAGTCTCACACCTGTATGTAAGACTTAATGAGCAGAGATTAAGCTGGGGGGTGAGAAACTTGTAGCTCCTTGTCCTGCTGCAGATATTCTCTCTGACCAGGGCAGCTCAAGACATCACTCTGTGCCTCAGTTTCCCTAGATGTAGAAGAGGTATAAAAATACCTTGATGATAGAAAAGCCTTCATTCCTTCAAAGAGTGCAGTGTCAGCATCCATCTGTCCCCATTTGGAAGCACGGCTGCTCAGAAAGAACAACGGAAATCCCGAGCAGTTGAGCTCCAGGGTCCTCCAGTTGCACAGCGAAACTCATTACAATATCCCTGTGTTTATTTCCAGCTGCAGGGCCAAGTGGACCCAAGGGCAACCTAACAGAGAGGAAAAAGGCCTAACATAACATCAAAGAGGCTAAAAGCCCGGGTGGATTGCATTTCATCAGTACAGTATGACATCACTTTCCACATGACATCAGTCAATGACCCTCTTCCCCTCCACCCCCGCCTCCAATTTCTTTTTTGAAAAGATGATCGAGCTGCTTGAAGTTGAGCAGAAGTTGGGGGGGAGGAACAAAAACACACTCTATATCCCTTCAGCTGAATGCAACCCAATGTGCTACACAAACAATATTAACCAAAACAAAGCTAGCAGGAAACGTTTGCACACAGCATCTGTTATGATCACATAACCACCAGACAGATGTTTAATCCCAACTGCTAACATAAGATCATTTGTATGTTTGAAGAGGGAGAGATCCCATTTGGGTTCTTTCCCTTTTATTTATTTCTTTCCTAAAGGGGAAAAAATAATAAAGGGAGGATGATTTTCTCAGCTGTGGGAAGCAATTTTGTTTTGTTATTGTTCTCGTTCCCCCCACTTTCACCGTCAGCTGTTGAAAGGAAAAGGAGCGGTTCAGTCTCTCGCAAAGACGAGAGCCTGAAAACTGTGTGGTCTGGTAGTCGAGCACCGCACGATCCTTTTCCAGCTTCAGGGACCAGAGCTCGGTTTCTCAGAAGGCTCATTAAATAATTCTGGTCCAATGAGGCAAAAGGAGAGGCCACACATGAAACAAGTTTGGTGGTCTCAGCCAAGCTCCCGGGGAGCTGTACCGCGGTTTCCCAGCACCACCCCGGATTCCCTCCGCCCCTGGAAATTTCATCTACAAAAGTGAAAACAAACTCATTAGCTCTACGTAGCTCGGCAAGGGTCACAAAAAGATGTCAGCATTTTGTGTGGCCTTTTTTTTCCATTTAGCAAACAGCCAGACACCTACAAAGGGAAAAGAACGTTTGAGCTCTTCAACTGTGCCGAGGGATTATTTTACTTTTAATGATACCGGGAGGATTCAGTGGAGATTTATGCAGATAGGAGAGATTATTAATAACACATTGAACCTCTATAGCACCTTCCATTCAGGGTTTCTCAAAGAACTTTCCAATCTGGAATGAATTGGTCTTTACACGCCCCTGGTGAGTGGAGTAACTGTCATTAGATTAGGAGGTAACTACTGCAGTAATGAAAAATCAACCAGAGTATAAAATATAAGTGGGATACCGGGCAGAGCTGATCTCAGGGCCTTGCTCTTCCACAGATTTTCTATATGACCATAGCGAAACCACTGAGTTTCTCACAGTTTTAGTCACCAGAAAGTAAAACAAGGCATTTATTTTCCTAATCACAAATGGGGACTGTTGTTTTGTGGTTTATTTGTTTGTTTGGGAGAGGGGTGACATAACGTGGCCATTTTAGTATGTAGCACGTAGGGTGATGGTATAAGGAAATTGAGACACAAATGTGAGAGATGACATATCTCTACTTCCAATCACTATTGTAGTAAGAAAGAAAACCTCAGTTCTGACTCCTGATCCTCGTTTAGGCACAAAACTCACTTTTTCCCACCTTGCAAATGTTGGAAGACCTGTGAATGATAAGAAGGAAAGTGAATCTCTTCCAGTACCTTAATATTCTTCTGCTGTCGTT
>NC_137563.1:7491006-7826006 GCF_963082525.1 Nesoenas mayeri | reverse complement strand
AGCCTTAAAAGCCTCAAACCAACTATAAAATCATCTCAAAAGACAAAGACCAGAAAAAAGAAAGGAAGAAGATAAGCGATTAACGAGGAGGAAGAAGTGATAACATCTAGGATTTATATGCTGTATATTCAACATCAATCCAAGTAGCGTTATTGTAATATTAACCTTACTTTGCACCACCCTGGGGGAAACGTGCAAGGAGTTACTGTGCAGATTCCACAGGTCACCCATGAACTTTTCTGCATAACTAACACAGACCTAAGTTAATGGGAAAAGGAACAATGTGAGCTGCAGGCCACCTAATGTTGTGGGCCAGAAGTTGTTTTATTTAACCCCATTAACAGTAAATGTTGATCAAGGCTGAGGCCACATCTCTTCTGAACACACTCATGTCGTTTAGCTCCATCTCCTGTGTCAAGCTCTATCATGTCACAGAGCATTGAATCACCCATGGGAGAAAGCACCTCTGGAATGAAATGAGTGGAAAAGGTCCCAACCTCTCCTTTGGTTCTAACACTAAAATTAAGAGAGTCCCACCCAACCTCAAAACTAGTCAGGTAGTTTTGTGAGACAGAGCAGTTGAAAGACAGCTGGACAAAGAAGAGCTCTGATTAAGGTTAGGGTATTTTTCTTGGCTTACAGAGAATGTAAGTCTTATGTACAATATATGTTTTTTAAAGATGGTATTTAAATTGATTTGATTACCATAGAGCTGACACATACTGCACAAAAAGAACAACAGGCAGGGAAATTCATTTATAATAGCCAGTAAATGAATTTTCCCAATGCTTATTCTTTTTGCACAGTACGTGTCAGCTCTATTGTAATCAAATCAATTTAAAATACCTTCTGTGAAAAATATGGCAGTATTTATTACCAGTTCATACCTTTTTGATCCGAAGTGTATATATGTATACATGTGTATATATATATTTATACATATGCATATAAAATATGTTATTCAAGAGATAGTTGTATTTATTACTAGCCTAACTTTGGATCTGGACTATACATGTATATATATATGTGTGTGTATATACATATATATGGAGCAGAGCTTTTACATATGTAAAAAGATGAGGGAAGCATAAAATTACACATAGTGCTGATGGCACCCAGTAAGTCTTGAATCCAGACAGAAATTCCAGAGGGAAAATTATTCCACCAGTCTCCCATGCATACCAGCAGGACTTTGACAAATGCATAGCGAAGATTGGGTATCACAGATGAACTAAGGAAAGCTTCATGTCTCTCCTCACAACTTATCACACCGAGGCAGGTGGATTTAGCAGGGCTCCTCACCCAGCTCCAGTTGCCTTCAAATATCAGCACCATGACAATGCCAGAGAAACTAATTGATGCTCTGCACATGGCCCTCATGTTTACCACAGACTTTCCTGCAAACATGTTTTCCATCTGTAAAGCGAAGCAGTACGGTAGCACAGTCCAGCTGGTAGCAGCAGGACTGAACTTCGCAGAACAGAAGAGTTTGGTCTTATTGTACAAGCCAAAGGAGGCTCTTTTTCTTCTGCTCCATCTCCGGCAGCCTGGGGACACAGACTCGGGGACAATGCTGTCCACTCAGGCTCCGTTCACCAAGGATAGAAGCTGTAATCCCCTTCTTCCAGCGTGAAAGGACAAGGACATTTCACTCAGCAGCTAAAGACGATCAAGTTTGGGACATTTACCCCTCCCTCTGCCAGCTCTTTGTAGGGGCTGAAGGCTGGCTGGCAGCCAACAGAATTAAAAATTCAAAACACAGCTTAAGGGGAAAAATCTTTCTTCCCCTTTGTTTAGCCTAATTTCCTAAGGAAAGGGTATCAGCGTGGCCATAGTCCTTGGGTGTATACATTGCTGCCTTTCTATTTTAAACTTTTCCCATCATTTCTGAAATCTCCATCTGTCTTTAGATGGATGTGACAGAGAACAGTGGCCTTCAAGCCACAACCATTGTGAGAATAAGCCACTAGGCAGAGGACAGAAGTGCTGTTAGTGGAGGAGAGGGCTATCTCATGAGCACAACCTCTATTAGACATCAGAGAATCAGGGCAGAGGAATGTCCCTGAGGCGAGACTTCATTAGGTCCTGCTGCTTGAGGAATGACTGGCTTTTCCGTCCTGCAAAGAGCCCTCTGGGGTATAGGTTGTGCCTCTCACAAAGATAATTACAAAAGGATGCAGCTAAAAACTAAAAATGGTGCCACATTTTGGGGAGGGCAAAACCATTTACAGCCAGTGGGAATCTTCCCAGTGGCTTCGCTGAGCCTTCGTCAGCCCCACAGCGCAAACGGCTGCACATCTGGGTGGAGTTCAATGGGAAACATCTTTCTCAGCCCATGAAAATGTTAGCGATTTCAGCCTTTTCCTGTTCTGGGCTGGGAGGAATCACGAGTCCTTCAGAGGTTTTTAACGAGCAAACAGGGAGGGAGAGCTGACAGTTGAGGCAAGTAAGTTGCCAGGGGTCAGGACACCCACCCAAAACCAAGATGCCTTTGTGCAAAGCCTTTGCCTGTCTCATTCTGCTGAAGGTTTGCTTCTTCACGTCTGGGCGATTTGTGATTTCAGGGTGGTTCTGTCCTTTACTGCCTGAAATGCATCTGATCTCTATCTCATTTCAGAGGTGATGCAGTCCTGGGGAAAAAAAGCTACTGCGCATCACCTGCTTGCAGCAGAAATATTTGTGGACTAGACTGGCACACGGGATGGATCCCTGTGCCCTTCAACATCCGAAAATCCACATGTGGATGGTTACAGTCAGAGCCATCCACTATGCTGGGCCAGAGGGACTCTTCTGAGTGTTGTGGCTTGAGTCTTTCTCCTCTTTATTGCCATTTTGCATTATTTTTTGCTTTACAATTTTTTTTCTTTGGTTTCCAAAAGAAAAAAAAAACCAACAACTCATGAGACATTTATGGAAATAATTGATGTATTTTTTAAAAAATTAAAAGCCAGCACAAACTTTCAAACTCTTTTTAATGGCCAGGAATGGTTGCAGAGGCAGGTACCTCCAGGCACTACGTTTGCAGGAAAGCGGCATCGAGCGGGCAGCCCCTGCTGAGTTTTCCTCGCCACCACTAGAGGGGAGGCTGAATTTTCTTCCATAAATTGCCTAGATGGTGGGGAAAAAAAACCAACAAAAACACAACAAAAAGCCCCACCACAAGCCTATCACATCACTGCAATGTAGAAGGCACTTCAAAACGACTCAGATGTTTAACTATTGTGCTAGTGATCATACATTCACATTGGGCTGCAGGCCAAAAAAAGAAAAAAAGATAGAGAGAAAAAAAAAAAGCGAGTCTTGCAGCTGAAATGCTATAAAGTGCTGAATTTTACCTTAGAGCTAAACACTCTTCAGTGACAAATTTCAAAGGCCATATGTATGATATTTTCATGAAAAGCAGAAGACCCTAAATTTCTTTGTTTAACTGGAAGCAATTTCCCTCCATGAACAGGAGGCTTTTGTAGTTCACCTCATTTATTGCAAGGCTACAAATTTTGCTTGCTTTTTCTTTTTTTCTGGCAGAGTGAGATCTAGGATATAGAAATAAGGGCAACAGAAATTGAAGAAAAAATGCATTTACTGTAATGCCAAAAGGAAGGTTTGCAAAAACAAAAATAAAATCACTACTGCCTTTGTTTCTAGGGATCACTTCAGGCACACTGGGTGTTGGAGAGCAGTAACTATGGAGCGGTAAAAGAAGAGATATGAAGGGTGAGAAGTGGTTTGTTGTTTCTGTTGCTTTCCCCAGTACAATCAAAGGTGAGACATACTACAGTGACCTTTATGCTGTCAAATTAAAACCTTAGAATAAATAAGATGGAAGTGTTTTCATATGTTGTATGATGCCACCTTTTGAGCTAAGTTGCTACCCTTGAGTAGCAAAGTTTTGAATATTACATTATTTTTAAGTGACTGAAGGCACTGAGATTCATTTAATCTACATATTGTGTTCTGACCTCTCAGAAACCGTGTTCACATCTTTTTCCTGAACTTGTAAAGTTTAGAGAAGTACTCTTTTTTGGTAAATGGAAGCTAATTTCCCACGTAATCACATGCTTCCAGGAGATGGGACTTTAGGAGCTGTTTTGGCAGCACTGGAATATTTAGATATTAAGTTTACTATGAAGGAAGCTGGAAGAAATCTGTATGTGGGAAGTCTCACTGGATATTCATACAAATTACTCTAGTGAATCTAATTTTCTACCACTGCCTTCTTTTTCCTGGCTGTTTGGACCAGCAAAGTCTTGATCTCAGTGTTTATATAAACTTCACTCTTGTCCCAGTATTTGTGCTCCCATTCAGGAACAGCTTTTTGCATGTGAGCATGTTCTCTGGGAAATTGTGCTATATCCTCCTGACAAAGCTTGAGAGCTAAAGGTCGCTCATTTGGGAAATGGAAATGATTCAGTGTCCGATTGTGCAGATACATCCCACGAATATGGCTTGTTCCTGCCACCTTCATTCATACTGACCAAGTCTCGGTGATGAGAGCAGGTAGTGGTTGTCCATGAGCAAGGGTTGCAGGTTCTGCTCTGGGATTTCCTTTTAGCCAGTTTGCAGAGGGCATGACTAAGTTTAATTTTTTCACACAAATAAGCCTGGTCAATGATATTTACATCTGGTGGTAGCAGCAGTTCTTACTTTTCAAATTGGTGCACCATCCCTGCAGACATCCGAGGCCAGGCTGGACGAGACTCTGAGCAACCTGGTCTAGTTGAAGATGTCCCTTCTGGGATGTGTTTGCAGGGGGTTGGACTAGGTGACCTTTGAAGGTCCCTTCCAATCCAAACTAATCTATTATTCTATTCTATTCTATTCTATTCTATTCTATTCTATTCTATTCTATTCTAATTCTAATTCTAATTCTAATCCTGTTCTGTTCCAAATTGAAACACAACCAACTCACCAGGATTCAGTTCCCATTAGCTGATGAGACTTTACCTGGCATTTGGGAATGCACCATACCGAAACAGAGATGGATGCACAGGCACACAAGTGCCACATCTTTTTACCAGCAGAACCGTTGCTTGATAGGCATCAGTATTTCCCGTCAGCTCCAACAATGTCAGAGAAATGCACGCCTCACATTACCTTTAGCCTTTTAAACGTGGTTTGCTTAAGTCAGCTCATTCCAGGTCGTTTTGCATTGCCTGACAACTGCCTGGGAGGAGGCCCCTGACTTTTCCAAAGTGTGCAGCCATCCGTTCGGCTGGCACGGGGGGCTGCACACGAAAAGCCTCTCGAGATAAATTCATACTCGCGCAGGGTGATTACCCGTGGAGCCATGCTGTATCACTTGTCTTAAAAAGCAGGACTTGGTTGATCAGTGACGGGCTGAGGTTAGCCTTAATTAACCAGTGAGGTTTCTGTCCTCGGGGCCTTGTGAAGACCTAAACCAGAAAAGGCAACTCCTTCCATTCTCCCCCCCAACAAAGATGACAGGACAGGCTTGACATCCTAATCCTTCGGGCTTGTCTTAGTCACTGAAAGGATCAGTGTCAAAGCAACCAGCTGATTGCAATCTTCCTGCCAAACCCAACATCTTCATTCCAGCGAGCAGCTCTCACATTAAATTTCCACATGTGTGTGTGTCCCCCCTGCTGCCCCCCACCCCCTCTTTTCAAAATTTCTCTGCTGGAAAACAAAACAAATGGAACTTTGGGAAAAAAAGAAAAAAAAAAAAAAAGAACAAAAATAAAAAAGGGAACAACACAAAAAAAACCCCTTCCAAACCCTTCAAGCAATAACTGCTGTACAAGGCCAGTTGGGATACAGTCAAATTAGAGAGTTATTATTACCTAGGGGACATTAGAAATCAAGTTTGTTACTGGCAGTTCCTGTTTCTGTAAAGACTTGTTAATAGCTGAAATTTTAAAGGGTGTTGTTCAATTGGCAAAGTGTTATTTTTCTAAGCAGTCACTGTGTTCTCACCTGCTGCCGTTGCTCCCGAGAGCTGCAAGCGGCTGGAGGAGGAGGAAGAGGTGGTTGAAGGGCTGTGGCTCTCCTGCTGAGGGGATCCCTGTACCCCGAGAGACGAGCTGGATGGGAGCCCTTGCTGGAGGCTCATTTGGATGGACTGCATTTAGTCTGGCACACTCACAAAATTTTAGAGAAGGAGAAAAGTCTTTGAGACTGTAGTGAATGCAGAGGTAGAAGGAGAAAGGAGGCCTGGGCTTCTGGTCCCTAAAGAGAAACGTTTTTCGGCTGCTTGCAAGTTCCTCAGTCACAATGACTCAATAAATCAGATTTTTCACTCGGGGCCAAATCCTACCCTTATGAACATCCGTGATGCCGGCTTAGGGGAATCTCTGTAAATCTCTGCTAATTTCCATTTTGAAGCGTTGTGGTTTCACACAGTGATGTGACAGAAGCAGACTTCATTTTGGCAGAAATCTGTCCCCACTGTAATTTATGTAACCTATGCAGTCTCCATGCAGTTTACAGATGCTTTATGTCAGAGTGACTTTTTCATTGTCTAAAATTGTTTACAAAGCGGAGGGAAAAAAACCTAGCTAGAAAATGGAAAATACTTGGATTTTGAACAATATACGGTTTTGGAGCTTTTATTCTTGAGTCTAATTAGGATTTTTGGAGGAATCTCAGTAAGGATGTGGAGGAGAACATATGCTTCTGTCCTGTGTACACCTGGTCAACGCATAGGAAAATAAATGCTGTCTAAAACTTCTTGTGCAGGTCACAACAGCTATAATGCAGAAGATGAGAAAAACTTGCCCCGTCCATATTTCAGTTTTATATATATGTATGTGCACACATGCATATTTACAGGTGTGCATGTATATATTTATATATATAATTATTGTTTACAATATGGCTAGTTACATCTGTCCAGCTGCCTATAAATTTATTATAGGCAATTATGTATGCAATTGAATTCTAAAATGCCCTATAAATTGTGACCATCTGATATGTATAGAGTAAATAAATCTTACGTAAGGACTGCATACACTTCAGAGTTTAACACAATATATCTTGCTTCCCACCAGGACCAAAGACGAGTGTTTGAAGAGGGCACAAGACAAGCTGAGGTGCACTCCAGATTTCAAATTCCTTTGGCCCCAAAGGGTTTTTTTTCTTCAAAAATTAGGAAAAAAAAAAGAGTGAGATGGGCAGTGAGCTGGGAGGAAGCCCTAGCTGTCGCTTAGAGCTCAACTGAGCATCTCTGGGGTGGGACTTTGGCTGAGCTATTTAATCTCACTCAGTCCTCAGTTTCCCCATGTCTAAAATAGGCGCAGGAATAAAGTTTGGGCTGAAGAATGAAGAGAGCCTGGAGGGGGCCAAAATCCTCCATTCAGCACTACTAGAAGGGACGGGAAGGGCTCGATGTGGCCGGTGCAGCAAGGAGGGTGGCTGTGGGCTGGCCACGCTCCCGCGCCCCACCACGACCATCTCCAAGAGGATCATCAACCACAACAATAAACACCAGCAGCTGCAGCGGCCGCACTGAAGGATGTCGCCAAAACCAGCAAGAATCCAACTTGCTCAGCCAACTCCTGTTTTCTCAGCAGAAAGGGAGGGGATGGGGACAGGCCAGGCTGGAGTCGGGGCTGCCGGGCTCGGGGGACGGGACGGGATGTGGGTCCCAGCTGCGGGAGCTGGGGCAGCCTCTCATCTCTCTCCAGCCACAGCCCCCAGCTCCCCATCCCTCCCTCCCCACAGTCCCCAGCTCCAGCCCCTCTCCCCTTCACCACTTTTGCTTTATTTACGAATATGTCACTGGAATTCAAATGAGTTATCTATTCTGTGGCCGCCTCACTTTCCCACAGAGGGCCAGTGCCTGCCTGATGCAGGGTCCGGCCGAAAACAGCGCGAGAAGAAAAGGAAAGAGCAAAAGAATGCTTTTCAGCTCTTTTTATTCCTTCTCCCCCCACCTTATTTTATTTTGTGTGTGTGTGTGTCGGGCGCACTCTTCACTGGCTGTCCCCCCCTCTCTCCCCTCCTCCCCGCTTTCATCCCCTTGGCCCTGCTTTAGCCCCCTTTATGTTACACGATAGCTGGAATGGAAGCCCAGGAGGGTCCTATAGGGAATGCATAGGATCTCTGGGAGAAAGAAAGCCCCCAACAAGCTATACACCAGATGTATAACGTTATATGGTCAAACTGGCAAACACAAAAGCGGAAAAACAAAAGACGTGAATTAGGGAGAAGCATTCAAAGGCATGTTTTGAAAACAGCCCAGCCAAGAGGCTGGATTCCCCCTCCTGAGACTAAATGTTTGAAAGAAAAGGTGCTGAAGAAAGAAAGGAAAGAGAGGGAGAAGGAGGGGGTGGGGGAAGAAACCCATTTTTTCTAATTAGCTGAAGTCTTAACAGGCCCTGAATTTTGCAACTAGTTCGGGGTTATTTTTTTTTTTCCTCTTCTTTTTTTCTTTAAATCAAACAGGGGGGAGATGAGGTGCTGCAGCTTGTCAAAATGAGGGGGAGCTGGTCAGAGGGGTGTTGTGCCAAAACCTGTGCTGTCTCTCCCTCATCAGGGCTGCAATTAGCGCTTGGGTTTTACTTGTGTTTCCAGAGGGTTGCGCCTCCCATTATATCAGCCTCCCTTTTCTAATTTCACCCCCACCCACCCACAAATCTTGAAGCTGCAAAGGTACTGGTCAGGGGCAGATGAGAATAGAGGAATGGAGGCATCTGCCTATTTTTTTTCCCCTTCCCTTTTAATTAGCCTTTGCCAGCTCAACACCCAGCACGCCTGACCTGGCTGAATGGCTCTGACCACTTGTCCCAGTCTGAGATGAAAATTCATCCAAAGGAAAAAAAAAAGAGGAAAAACAAAAAATAAAACCCAACCAAACAAAAACCAAAACAAACCCCAGGTATTGCAACGTGGAGTTGCAGAGATTGCAGGATTACAGGGACAAGCAGAACGTTCCCTGCTTCCACCACTTGATGCCACAGCAGCAAACTGTGGTTCGTGTGTCTGTGCTCGGTGCTTCTCTCCCAGCCTAACCCTGTGAAGGAAATAGGAAAAATGAGGGGTCAGCTGGGACCAGGCTGCTTCTCTTTTGCTGGTGGCTTCAAAATCCAAGCAGCATTGTTTGCACCTTGGCAAAGATGGCCTGGAGGGTGCCCAGAAAAATTGCTCCCCTCACCGCATTGAGCATCACCAAGGGCCAGACTTTGCCATCTTAGCTTACGTGTGAAATCAATGGGGCTACTAACAGAGAAAGGAAATCTTGTCAGGATGGGATGGTAGCAGTTTTAGGCTAATTAATTTTCTCTAATTTTGCACAGTGGCTAGTGCAGAAGTCTTCCCTGTCTCCATGCATACACACACACGCACATAGATACAGAAATCTTCTGTCCTGGCCCTTTTCCTCCTGACTCCATTCCCAGATTTGCAAAACTACTAGAAATGCTATGACGTGTGTGGAGAAAGAGAAAGGAGGAGGAAAGAGAGTGAAGGGTGAAGGTGAAGGGGGTTCGGTGGACAGAGGGAGTAGAAGCGGAGGCACCTTCCTTCCCCATGCAGCATCGCTTGCCGGGTGCGGCTGCAGACCATGGGCTTTGTAATAAACACACGGTCAAACGAGTTAAACCTATTGCGGGGCTCCTCACAGCTGTCATATAAACCACAGTCTGCTCTGAAGATGTGCAATCAACAGCCTCACTGCGATTCGAGCGGCGAAGGCTGCGAGACAGCTCTCACTATTTCTCTGCAAGTGTCAGCCCTCTCCCCTCCTCTGCCAGCGGCAGACGTAGAAGCGCAACAAACTATTAAGATATCCAATATATAACAAGGGGCTGGCAGAATTACCATGCTGAAAATGTATGTTCACAGTTGAACAATTCATATTTTAGCTCCTTCACCTGGCGGTACATTTTTTTGATATACTTGTGGCAATGGATAAAATAGATTCATTAGCTTTGATTAACCTTCTTTAACTAGAGTTAAAAACCTGCCACAGACAGCTCTGCTACCAATGCAGCCTTTAGGATGCTTTATCATGTTTAAGACCCAATTACTGTTGTACCAAATAAGAATAAACCATCACAATAAAATGTAGTGCACACAGCCCTGTTAAAGCTCACGGCAAATAATCATTAATTTATAACAGCGACTTCCCCATTTCTATAGTTTTATTGATGGCTACAGTTAATTCAAGTTGAAAACAATGTAACTTGACACCGATCAAACCAACTAGTTTTCTGGTTTTATTGACTTTTGCCTTTTTTTTTTCTTTTTTCTGTTTTGCTTTGTGTTTGGAGTCTCAAATGGCTACTTCTTAATAAACCCTCATAAAAACCAGGCAGAGAACAGCAAGGCATAGATGAAAAGGCTTTGGGGGAGATTTTCAAAGGCACAAAAGGTGCCTAACTCCCATTGACTTTCAATTACTGATTCATTTTTATTACGAAATTTTGAGGAATTTGGAGGGAGAGTTGAGTTTTATGCAGTTATTTGTTTGTGCCAGCCATGAAGCTAGTAGTTTTAAAGAAAAATGATGCTTTAAATCAATAATTGCTTAGAAACTTTTTTGTTCATTCATCTGCAACCTATTTGCTTTTCTGCTTTTTAGAGAGCTCTTTGATCTTAATAAAAGTCCAGAAGGAATACAGAACATAAATACACTTGTTACTGCAGCTTTTTCATTTTTGCCCAGGACCTGATCCTGCACTCACTTTAAACAGATGATTAACTTCATAAATGTTCGGTTAGGCTTACTCATCAGTGCAAAACTGCCTATCTGCTTAATTTCTTTTGCAGGATCAAATTCTGTGCTAATTGAAAGAGCTTCCATGTGTTTGTTTTACATTTCCTTGCATTTTGGCATAACTGGATCTGGAAAGCAGCTGCAGAACGCAATGTGTTAATTTTGGACAGGGTTTGACTGAAGTGGGAATAATAAACAGTGAGATGCTGCAGCTTTCAGGCAAAGCAGAGTAACAACAATTAAAAAAAATGGGGGGGAGAGAAAGATGCTAAGGAATCAAATCTCCAATCACGAAACTAACAAGTGTAGCTTAATATTTGTCTTAGCTGAAGCCAGGCCACCAGGATTGCGAGCTGCTGTTCTGGAGAGGAAAATGTCAGTGTTTGCAGGGCAGCCTTTCTGCATTTGAGACTCTTTTCAACTTTATTTTCTCTTTTGAGTTACACAAGTCTCTTTCTATAATACGCTAAAGATGGGACTCCGGTTGAACTATAGATTTGTTCAGAAAATGAAGTGCAAATCCTAAGCAATGCAAAACATCAAGGAAATAAACTTTATCTCCATGGTTACTAATTTGGAAAGTTTGGGTCAGAGGTATGATCTAAATCCAGTTACCCTTTTGCTGGGATGTTGTGCCCAATGAAATCTGCTGCTGGCTGGGGTTATGGTTGCTGTTTCTGCGC
Source organism: Nesoenas mayeri (assembly GCF_963082525.1). Classification (NCBI taxonomy): domain Eukaryota; kingdom Metazoa; phylum Chordata; class Aves; order Columbiformes; family Columbidae; genus Nesoenas; species Nesoenas mayeri. Next base: position 7,814,648 of record NC_137563.1, on the reverse strand, counting down.
TGATTTTTAGGACATTGTGCTCAGTGGATTTTACTCCAGGTCAGGGTCGATGCTGTGTCTTTGCTGATTTTACGTATCAACTCAAATTTTTTTTGGCATCTTTTTTTCTCATAGCTCCTATAGTTCACAACAGTGACTGAACTCCTTCAAACTTTATATGCTGGTTCTTTTCACAGTATCAGACTTACCACTTGTGTGACTTAAAATAATGTAGTTGAATTAAATGATCTGTTCCTGGTGTAAACTGGTGTATCTCCAGGATCGGCTGACAATTTCAATAAAAATCTTCAGGTTATACACGTTACCCAGGCAAGTAATTCCAATTTTGCAGTGGAACTATTCCCCCATGAGTTAAATGCCTTGGTGAATTTGCAGAATGTAACTCACATCTTTTGAGAAGTGCTGCGAGAAGCAGAAGAGGGTATATGCCAAATACATTTCCCTGTAAGAACCAGGTCCTGCACCCATTGAGTGGAAGGCAGCTTTGCTACTTTTGTTTCCTGGAGCAAGACTAGAGCAGATATTAACTATACATTATGCTCTGGATGGCAAATGCTTGCAAAGAATGCCAGATACTAGGCTGCAGCTAAAATGTCTTCAAAAGAACCCAGATTTAATATTTCATCAGAAGAACAGAGAGGGAGATTTGCTAAACATCAAACAAATATTAATACAAATGCCTCCTGAAAGCAAGTCAGTTATGAAAATCGGTGAATACAAATGTTCCAATTGACATTACTGGCGCATGTTTGTGGGCTTTTTGTTTACACTGCCACATCATGAAAAATAAAATACACCCAAACTATGCATATTGATAAGGATATGCTTTCATCTCTGAATCTGGTGACATGTGAAAACCGTTTCAGCTTCATTCTTGTACCTGATATTTGCACCAAGAAACTCTGAAGAAAAATACTACTTCTGTACCAGTTAGGTGCATTTTTCTTTAGTCTGGTCCATGGACAGAAGAAACAGCTGTAGGGAAGTGACTGTGTCTGATCCTGGAGTTTGCTTCTGCACATTGTGGGGAAAAGGATTCAGAAAAATGATGGTGCAGAATTAAAAGTGTTAATCTGAAAGTTATTCTTTGAACTGCCATTTGCTTTCTTGTAACCCTGGTAAGGTCATGTAAGCTCAAAGAGATCGGTGGAAGCTGAGATAAGTACAATCAAATAGATGGGCTTAAAATCCTTGGCTGCATGAAGACAGTATTTTGAGGGCTATCCTGAGACTCTATGGATGATTTAATTTCTGTGTCTTTGGCCAGTGGATGTTGAAGTTTGTTTGCGGAAGCAGCCACGCAGAAGTAGTGACATCCAGGTCATGTCCCTCTGAGATGGTGGTGGCAATCCGCAAGGTCAGCTCTGGCTCAGCCTCTGACGGGATTGCAGTATTTGGATGTGAAGTGAACCTGATTGAGGCTCTTAGTTATCTGTCTTTCTACATCTGCAGGCTTTAAGTATGATTTTTAGAAGGGAAAGGAGGAGCAAATGATTCCTTCTGTCCATTTATTTTTATTATTTTTGTTGTTTTCCTTTTTTTTTCCCCAGAAGAAACAGTTGAAAAGATGGGAAAAGAAGTAAAGGAAAATAAAGAAAATTTAAATACCTTTAGCTCATTGGAAAGGAAATAACAATTTCAGTGAGTTAGGTACCATGCTACTAGACATTTTTGTTTTATACAACTTGGTGACAAACTTTGTGGGCAGGTATTTCTGTCCCAAAAGAGACCAAGCTTCAATTTCCAAGAAGCCATCCAGCTCTTCTAACCTGCTTGACCACCTTTTAACCAGCAGTCCCATCCCAAACCATAGTAACTGAAGTGGTTTTATGTGCTGAGAATGCAAAATAAACACAAAATATTAATACGGTTCCACTTGTATCAGCTAAGACAAGAAGCCACAGCTGTTTTGGCAAAAGCCTGTTCAAACCCCAGAAGAGCTGTAAATAACCAGAAAGAAGAAGCCTGTATACAATGGTAAAGTAAGGAATGGCATCCCAACTTTATGCTATCAACCAATTATTTGAGCAATACTATCAAAAGCAAAACTGCTGATTTACATGATAATATGAAGGAGTCAAACTGACATTTGAATCTACTAGTCACAGTCCCATCTAGGACTTTTCATATAAATGCCATTATGAGCATGTTGGTCACAGTAAGAATAAACCCTCGTAGATCAAATGGTCCAAATATGGTACTATTGAAATGAGTCAAATTGTATCTTTTTCAATCAAGCACAACTGCATGTGATATTTAGGAGTTCAAACGTAAAATGTAGATTTATCATGTATGGTGTCAGTGGGCAACCATTCTGTGGAACCCATGCTGGAGGAAGCTTGAGCTGTTGCCCTATTCCTTAAGCCAGATTTCAAATGAATTGGAAAGGATGAAATGAAAAAGAATTTTTAAAAAAAGGACAAAAATGCAAGACAACGTTCCTTTGGAGCTGTGTAAGAATAATAGGAAATTTATACTCAATTAAGCCACTCAAGCAAAGCTGTTAATTAACCTTATCAGAAAGGACATTCCATTTTTATAGACCTGAGGCTATCAGCAAGCACTGGACTTTTTAAGTGGATGAAAAAGGTGCAATACATCGATTTTAATGTACAAAAGCATATTCAAAGAAAAACTTAATACAGATCAAATACCACTTTTAAGAAGGTCCAGTATTAAAAGAAAAAAGAATATAGGAAAAAATACGATGAGGGCAACTCAGCTGTTCTATAGCTGTTACAGTATATCGTGGACCTGAAGAAAAAAACACCATTGATGGCAGCATGTTGCAATGGCCCATACAAAATCTATTACTACCTTTAGAAGGTCAGAATTCTGGCATACAGTCAGGTGGACTAAATCATCTGTAAATATTATACTATGCATACCCAAAGAAAAAATGTATCTAGAGTCTACTACATCCTACTCCCTAACATGAGAGATAAAGATTGAAAACTGGAAAATTTACTAGAAATTGATGTGGAAACATGATCTACCTTTTGGGCACCAAAAATACCACCTAGTAAACTAGAAACTATTGAGATATAAACAACAACAACAACAAAATCCCCAAACACATCATAAATAAAGTGAAACACATCAAGATATTGAAGCATTAGAAGGGGGGGATAATGACCTACTCTAGTACAAATTATGAGGACCAGTGAAACTAGCAGACATAAAATACAGAGAAAATAGGAAACTCTTCTCTCTTGAAAGTCAGCTGAGCTCCCTGGGATATACACCTGCAGAAATGAGAACAGTCTCATTTGAGAACAGTTTTATTTTTTTTAAATATATATGTAACACAACAGGTTCATTCTGTCTTGCACTAGCTGTTTTATCCACTGGTACTTGTCCTTAACTATATATGTCTTCATACATTTAAAACACACATACATGCTAAAATGTGTAATGGGAATTAGGAGGATTTTTTTAATGAGAAAGTTCTTTCACTAAGATTCCTCTGATGTTCAAGGAACATATTAATTCTAGGAATATAAAGAACATGCTTAATTTGAAGTGGTTAGATGTTTTACCTAAATGTCTAGCAATAGTTCTCCTAAAAATTTTATATTCTTAAATTACACAGTTCAGGCAGGTTTTCTTTCATAGGGCTGGACTAACTTCTACTCATTTTATTCAGGATAACATTTTCCGAACAGAGCAGTAATGAAGACCAGTTTCCTTTTAGGGAAATCACATTTGTGATTAAAAAAGGAGTTCTCACTCTGTGTCAGAATGAAATGGAGATTTTTGAAGCCTCTCATGGATGGACTCACCAGGACAAGAGCAGTGGCCAGAGCCACCAGTGAGACGTGGGACGTGAATCAGCCTGTCCTGGCTTCTGCCTGGCAAACATCTCAGGGAAAACAATGACTGCTAAATTATGTGGGACAAATCCAGTTTGCTTAAGTGATTCCCCTGGCAACTGCCACCCTGAGAATTTTTTTAGGGTTAGTTACACTTTTCTGCAATTTCGATGAAAATGTCAATGAAATTTCTCTGCTGAACTTCAACAGCTTAAATATGCTAGAAACACAAACTAAGACTGCTAGTCTGACAGAACAGATAGATCCCTAAACTGAGTTCTGCTAATGAGTTGTCCATTTTAGTGTTGAATAAAATTTTACAACTTCCTGTGGGGAAATCCATTCTATCAGCTTTCATTTCTGGGGAAAGATCTGCCTATTCATCACTCTCCGTTGTCTTCATATTCAGTAAAATACTTCTTTTTTTTTTTTTTTCTCATTTAATCTCAAATAATTGGTTTAAATGGACACAGCTCCAAAAACCAAGAAAAAAAGAAAAAGGCAGAAATGGAATCATTCAAAGACATTCAGATTTTGCAGCAGAGGTGTATGACATTAATAGGTAATATGCAGCATTTGATTTGAGCAGCATCTACCAGCGTCATTAACTCTGTTGTGTCACCTAAACAGCGTCACTAAAGCTCTAGAGCATATGCAGATATAATAAACTAAACTGCCTGGGGAAAAGTGAATTTCCTTTACATTAAAGTACAGTTTTATAGTATGTGGTTAAGTCACACCTTTACCTCTAGATCTTCTATTTTCTACGAGCCATTAGCAGCTGGAAATGAAAAATACAGAACAAACTTGCAGGGAAAATATTGCAATCCCTATGTAAGCTTGTAAATACTAGTATTGCAGACTGCAGGTGTGTACACGTGTTTTATAATTCCAGAAAGAGACAGGTAGGGGAGCTCTTATAAATATGTTATTAAGCAGTAAAGCACACTAAATGTAAAAAAAATATGTTTAGTTCCAGGAAGAGAACAAAAATTTATTTCAGAACCCTTCCTCTTCTGTGGAAGTTGGGTTGGAATTTGCCAGTAGGTCAAGTGGGGCAGTGATTTTTCAGTGGGTAATAGTTGCATGTCTAAGTAAGGTCCAGGGACACTTGCTAAAAGCAAGTTCAGGGCATATTTCATAAATTATTTTTGCTGACAAAAATGAAAAGAAGGGAATTAAAAATGTTAAAGTCAGTTTGTATATCTAGATTTTAAATATTTGAGTATCTGTCTGTTTTGAATGACTTCCTTGTGCATATGGGAGAAAGACAAGCAACTTTGGTAATAACTTTGTGAATCTTTGGACAACCAAGAGAACTTTCTCCAAGAAGAGCCACATCAGTTGCAGGGCATATAAAGGGTTATGGTGTCTTATTTTTTTTTCCCTCCCAATAATCATGCCCAAAGGTACCACTGTGCACATGAAATTCTGCCCTGATACAAGCTAATCCAGTGACAACACCATAAACCAGAATGCAGCACATCTTCTTTTATCAACTTGCTGCACCAGCCATTTCACTCCACTGTGTCTCAGTTTCTTCTGATTCTGTCATATATTTAACCTGAAAAAGCTATATGGTAGGAAATACCTTTTTCTGTCTTTGCACAGAGACGTGAAGAAGGGGGCTTCAGTCTAGATTAGAACCATTTAGTCTTTGCCGTAATGCAAATGAATCCTATTAAAGGACAGAGGCCTTAAATAGCCTGTATAGAACCTTCTGTGAGTAATTTAGATAACTTTTTAAACAAATTCCTTCTACATTCTCATATGAACAAAACAGAACTACTGTGCTAACCTCATCCCATAATTTCTAAGCCCCAGAAACCCTACAAAAATGTATCAGCAATTAGTTTTGAATTAAACAGAAAGTGATGGAACAAATGCAAAAGTATTCACCTTTATGACATGGCCACATTGCAGAGATATAAGAGCACAGCTGTTCTCGCCTAAAAAGGAGAATTCCAGAAAAAGAGAGGCTGGGAAAGAAGTCAGCAATGGGCCCTGGAACTGAACATCATGCTCAGATTAATTTAGAAGCCGCTAAACATTTTGCCAAAAAAAGAAAAAAAAATCTTTTATTATTATTGTTATTAGGCAACAATATGTGTGATTTAAATCCAGCACTGGAAGCAGAAGTTCAGGCTTCCACTCCTGACACACCTTAGCTCAGGCTGGTTCTACAAGCAGGAATGGAGCTGGTATATTATTTAGTGGAAAATGAAACTGATCCAGAAAAATTAATACTCCAGGGGTAAGTTTAGATTCCAAATTTACCCACTAGTACAATATCTAAAAATAATAGGAATCCAAGAGGTTTGAGGGGAGAGAACAGGGTTTGGTAGAAAGGAAAGAATCCAGAATGAAAGGGAGGAATTCATCTGGTTTATATTAATTCGTATTAATTTCCATTTAATAGTATAACCACCTGTACTGAAAGAATGACTGTGTGATATTTTTACTGATTGCCCCATGTAACTTAATGCTGAAGGATAAGCAATTGGATATGGTGTAGGGTTTGAAGAGTGCTGAAAGTGGGAACGCGAAGGGCAAAATCACCCCTGGTGAGCTCCACCGGCTCCAGGGGTGATTTCAGATGTGGCTGCTCTGCCCAGAACACTCACCACTCTCTTGCCTGTCGATGGGTAAAGTCCAGTTTACATCAAGCTGAGAAGCCAGCCTTGCCTTTGCTATTTAAATCTCCATTCTGAGGTTGGCCAACTGTAAAAACAAACCAAGCAGTGACATTTGATTTGGACTCCAATAATAATTTGGCAATATCAACCTTTCCAGAGGTCTCCCAGCTTATAGACTTTGCTGTTATTGTAAAAGGTGCTTTGGTTTTACTTGCTGAAAAATTCCCAGCTCCTTCACCCTTCCAGTTTGTTAAAACATGTGCTGACACCTGCACCATGTGTGTGTGAGTTAACGGCTCTGGAAAGGACCAAAACATCTGCTGTGGTGAGCTAGGAGGTTTGGAAAGCTGCTTCACGTCATGAGGCTTGGGTGGCCTCTTTTAACACCTTACTGCTCCAGGAGTATTCTTCCAAAAACCATGCCATGAAGTGCTGAGCAGCTCCTGCATGGAACAGAGCAGTTTTCTGCTTGCCATAAATTTGGTGGATCAAAGTCCCGTGGCAGTTTCACGATCCTCGGCAATTGCAGGACCAGTAAAGTGCTCCCAGCTTTTTTGGTTGCAACTGGCGATGGAGCTGGAAGGCCACAGTACAGTCAAGCTTTCTGAATCCTAACTGGCCTGAAAATAAACTCTGTCCATGTTATGGGTCTGTCCTTGTGATTTATCACATCTTGAGAGAATTACCTTTTGGGTTGCATTATTAACGGGTTCCCAACAGATGGTGCTAATGAGACTATTAAGTAGCCTAACCCAATATGCAAATGATACTGTGAAAAGGGCTGCTGGGACCTGTCCTTTTCTTTCTAGCTTGCATTAAAAAAGAACTTTATTAATTGTCATTACAAGCGGCTTCCACAGGCTGAGAAATTTGGAAGGTTTTGGAGCCACAGCTGAGGAAAGCACAAAGTCTGTTGCTTATCCAAACTCTAATCTGGCTGTCAGCAGAGGGGTGTGGGAGCTGGGAATTAATTAATACAGGTAGAGCAATCTTGAATCCTTGCTACTGGTATTTAACAAAGCCGTGTCAAAAGCCCTTTCAAAGACTGCAAGAAAGTCGTCTTTGTGTGACTGATTGAATGTTACTCGGTTACCTCCTTTTACACACGGTGGTTTTATGTAACACACCAAATACAATGTTTAAGTAAGGTTAGTGTTATGTTATACAGTCCAACAAATAAAAGGATGTTTAAAGTTAAGGCTGACATTCCATCCTTAACTTTTTGTAGCTTTGTGTTACATCACACCTCAAACATAACATTGATTTAGGGCCCCTGCCCTGGCTCTATCAAGACACAGGGAGATTAATTACGTTAAATACATTATTCCGACCTTTGCGTTAACTACCCATTCCTTTGTTGGTTTAATAATTTCAACCTTTAGGTAATGTCGGTTGTTAGCACACTCTGTTAGCCTTTTTTTTTCTCCTTCTTCTTTGAATAGGAACATCCCCAAACATTAAAAATGGGCTGTTTCCATGTACTAAAGGTCACATTTTGCATGCTCTTTTCTAAACTGGGCATTATGGATCAGCTTTTACAGACTAGGCATGTGTACATAAACATCACACTTTACAAATGTGCAAACTTAACTTCAGAATATAACTCCTGAATGAGTTTGTTCATATTATGTTTCTGAGTTAATGTGTCAGGTACCCATAGCTGTATACATACAACCAGCCATTCATTTACACTTACACAGGAATGCACAGCCTTATTCTTTCTGAGCTAGATAGCATTAGTGAATAACACTGCATTTGAGTTATTATTATCATCATTGAACTAAGCATATTTATTTTCAAATTCAGAAAGCTCTGATAAAGCACTTACACCCACTGCACAAAGTAGAGCTAAAGCGTGTTCTACTTTTTAGTGGAGAGAGAGAAAGAAAGGGGAAAAAAAGGAAGTTTTATTTGCTTGGCACCACAAATACCCCAGAATATCTCCTATGCATTTGTTTTTCTGGATGAATTTTCAAAAACTGAAAAAAAACCCACAAAAGTTTAGAGCAGAAATAAGACCACTCCTTCTCTATAAAATTCCTAATAGTTTTATAAGAGCTCTACCAGTAAGATCATGTCTCCAATATCTTGTCACTAATAGTGACAGCTGGAAACACCATAAAAATGGGGCAAGTGCACATGTGAAAATAGGTTAGCATGTCACTAGCTTCTTTAGGCATTTCTTAAGGATGTTCCTTTTCCTGAGGTGGATCATCAGTCTACTCTGAGTAGATATTTTAGTACTAGTTGCTAATGACCATAGGTTTGGGCGAGGAGCAGGACACTGCTGGGGCTCAGAGTAGGTAGGAACTGTGGAGTGAGATGAAGCAAAATAAATTCTTTCCCTCTGTCAGCTTATCGCAGGTGTTTGGGCAGATTTGTGATGGTGGCATCATCTTGAGGGTAAATTCAGGTTTCTCCCAGATGACCTTCAGATTTCATATGTTAACTATTTGTTTCTTCTTGTTGGAAGAGATGTTCTGGTTGCTTTTGAAGAGAGACACTGAATTGGCCTCACCTGTGACAAATAGAAGTCCTGGGGCCTTTAATGGAGAAAATTTAATTTGAGAGGTTGGACATTGGATCAAGGAACTATGACAGGAGCTTCACTGAGGCTCTTCTAATACCTCAAAGTCCTTAAATACTGCAGGATTAGTCCGTAAGCTGTAGTCTCATCTCCAGTATCAACCTCCTCTGTGGCTGTGAACATGTCACATGCCAGTACTGTCTATGGAAAGGGAAATCTGCTCTTACTGGCCTCTAAGGGCAAGGGGTAAGGTGCTGAAGATAGTAGAGCTTGCCTTGAAACTTGTTGAGTTGCTGACAGTGGAGGCTATGTCCTCCTGGTGAGGAAACTGGAGCTGTGGCTGTTGCAAATATTTCAGCAGTTGACTGTTTATACTTACAGGATGAATTGGTGTATTTCTTTGACACTTAGTAATTTTTAAATATATTCCCCTCAGCTTCCAATCTTTTCTCCCTAAAACCATCGGGATGACATGGGAGCCAAACATATTCCCTATCATGGTTTCTTGTAGCAGTCTTTGATGTGGATGACTGTGAAACAGGCAACAAGAGTGGTTTTAACTACATCCACAGTCTCTTCTTTTGTCCATTCTTTGGGGGTCTATGTTTCTGAAGGGGGATTGCTGTCATCAGAATCAATTCCTAGTTGAGCCATTCCCACTCAATACAAGCTAAAGGCCAGACATTCCCAGCCCTTATTTTAGATCCTGATACTGTGCTAGGGGAATCCAGTTAAGCTCATAGTGTAGCATGACTCTTATGAATGGTTCTTGATACATAAAATAAGAAGGACGATTCATAAATTACTTTGCATGTGACAAATCTCATTGGGAGTTGACACTGTTCAGGATAAAACGTGTCAAATGTGTTTGGATTGCATAAGTCTGCTTACAACAGACCGACATTTGCACTGCAAAAGTATTGTGCTGCCATATACTGCAATGCTGAAAGCAGGATAAAAATAAGCGACAGAATAAAAGGACACATGATTTCTACTGCCGGCAAGGTGACGTCTGCCATCCTGGCTGACACACCAGTGATTAAACTCCAGACTTCCAGAGCTGCTGCTGTTGTAGCTTGAACTGGAGTCAAACCTACATAGCTGGGCTGTAACCGTCATGGTCTTAATGTGTTGGACATGCCTTGTGACCCCGAATGCACGGACACGCACACAGGGCTGGGATTGTCCCCAGATGCCTGTTAGGAATTTCCAGCCTGGAATCATGAATGCTGAAAGATAGCTATTAAGTCCAAAGGATGTAAAATAAATTTCAAATTAACACATAGTTTGGCTATTGGTTTAAACGTCACAACCCTGTTTCCCTGAAAGCAACGATTTGAGAAAATGTCATATGCAAAATAGGACCAAGAGTTTCACATTTCCAGTTTTTCTTGGGAGACAACAGAGCTATTCTTCTTTCCAGAAGGAAGCAAATGTTCTAATACACTTTCTTATGTATTTTGACATTTGCATTTACTATGGATGGGGTCAGGGTGAGATTATATAAAAATGGGTATTACTTACAGAGGAAAGCTACCTTTTCCAAATCAGTGCAGCTTCCAGTCATTCTGGGAGAAAGATCTGATTTGCAGAAACCCACACCAAATCCATCTATGCTGGATATCTCCTATGGATAAAGTCCCAAGCTCACTGGTACTATTAATTGGTCCATTTTTCACTATAAAAAAGAAGCTAGAATCACAGCTTTGATCACCTTTTGTTTGGCTCTGTGCCACATCAACCCTTTTCTACCTTGGAGGCAAGACGACAGAAAACCACAGGAGGAACAAGATCATAATCTCTCCGCTAAAAAAAAATAAAATGGAGAGGTGCAAATGTAAGACAGGTTTCTGGAATCTAACACAGGGCTTAGCTGTGACTCCCAAACCTTAACCCATCAGGCCGGGAAGAAGATTTAAACTCTTGACAAGAATCTAAACTTGGGACCAAACCTCCCTCCAGCTGTGGTTGTGCTGCTCTGCAAATGGGGAATGGGCAGTGGGGAAGAACATGTATGCTTAAAGTGCCATGGCCTGAAAGAAGAAAGCTGAACATCTTTTCTAATGCAAGGACAGAAAAAAAAAAGAGGAAAAGCTGGGAAAAGTCAGTTCTGCCAGGGCTGAGTTGTAAATGGGAGAGGAGCTGCTGGCAGGGAAGGAGGGAGTGTGGGGACAGGATCAGGACTATGACTTCATGTCCGTCCAGGGATTTACTCTGTGGATTGCACAGTCATTTGTAAAAATCGACTGTGACTGTTACACTCACACTTACTTCTTGTTGCTTTATTCCACATGTGGCCCAACATGTTTTTCCATCGATACACAGATTTCTAACTGTTTTGTTTGGCCTTGTCAGTGGAGGGGCTTCAGTTGACACAAAGGGCTTATCAATAACATTGAACCCTTTTTGACAGCTGTTTTTGCTTCCTGACTCTCCTGTTAAGGAGGAAAAGGGGTGGCTGCAGGGAAAGGAAGCTTGAATAGCAGCCAGTACCTTCCACGGGTAGCACACTTCAGACAAATGTGGAATTACCACCCTCCCGACTTCAATTCCCCAGCAGCACTGAGGCCCCCTCCACTCAGCACCAACAGAATAAGCCTTCAGTTGACTGCTTTGCTAAATCCATCATTTTTGCATCCTAATAATTAGCCCAGCAGCTGTTGCAAAGCTGGAAACATGAATGTTTCCTTTTTATTGAAGGGATCACTTCTCTAAATGAGTGATGTCCATTTTAACTCTCCCTTGATATGCATAAATACACACGCCGCCAGTGTGACTTTAGGCATGAAAAATCAGTAATGGGTATATGATTCTCAAATCTAGTAGAACTGATAAAAATCAAGGTTGCTGTCAGCTGTGTAAATTGAGAGCTCCAAGTGAATTTGGTGGTTGGTCTGGGAAAAGGGTTTTTTTTGTGCTGGTGAGTTGCTCCCTCTCGTGGAAAACGGGCATGCCGGAGTCGTCCAGCACGACATAAAGTGCTGCTGCTTCTTGGATGACTCTGCTTGAGGCACAGTGTGAAACCCAGAGACACGCACACACACACACACACACACACACACACTCACACTCACAAGCCTGACCCTGCGAGCATGGAAAACATCCCGGCTCTCTGGGTTTTATGCCAGGAAACTTGGCTTATGGAGAAGAAATCTTTAGGAGTGAAAAGAGTCTGCCCTCCCAGAGCCTCATCATTATTGCCTCATGTAGCCTCATTAGTTTGGCTATTTCAAAATCCTTGTACAGCACTGATCTGGGGGGCTTGGAAAGGCAGAGACATGTGAAGCTGAGAAACAGGACTGGCTCTTTATTTCCCTTCCTATTTTTGTTTTGTTGGTGTTGTACTTTCTCCAGGACAAAATTAAACCTGCTTTGGGAATTTCTGATTATTGTTGAATTATTACTATGCTATTAAGTGAATAGCTATTATTAATAGACTATTAACTGAATAGCTTTCCTCTTCCCTCTTTCTGTTTAAAGGTTCCCCCTATTTCTGTAGCTCTGATAATCCAAACCATTATCCATTCTCCCAGCTGCAAGAAGGAGCCAACTTCCCTGTCATCCCATGGGTATGATTCCCCTCCACCCCCCCAGGATAATCACATGTTCTGGACTAGTATTTTTTTATTGCTTTTATCGAGATATTTTATTACAAAGGAAAATATGTCCTGTATTTCTTAGGCTGAAAGGATACAGACTTGGCAGTTAGGAACCACCATAGCAATTTTTAGCGCACTGGTGTGGTTTACATGGATTAATCTGCAGTAACTCTTTGGAACGTTCTTCAACTGCTCAAAAGCTGCCTCAGTCCAAACAGTTTATAAGCTAAATAACAAAAGTCTTGTAAATATTTATTTAACGAGACATATTTTGAATAACTGACATGTATAGAGCCTTCCTAGAGAGTGTGTTATCACCATCAATTTTCATGGTCTGATATAATAACAACTACCAGTGTAAACCGTGGCAGGGAAGATATTGACAGTCCGAGGCTGCTGTTAGCGGCAGTGGAATAACGGGGCAACCTGCAAAAATAGGATTCATGTTGGCTTTGCTTCCATAGGCAAATCACTGGGAGAAAAAGTATGTGGGTTATCCATTATTACAAAGTGACTGTAAATATGCTGTAGTCACCCTGCTATTGCAGTGTAATTATACAGAGGTTATTCCTTTTTAATAACTACCTACCAGGCAGAGAAAAAAGGCCACAATTTATAGAGGTTCATTTTCTTCTTTGGTGTCCTAAATTCTGAACAGTGTTTTCATGCCACAGTGATGGGCGCTGTCTTACCACCTGTATAGAGTAAATTAATCTGTGGAAACAGCAGGTTAATTACCTAAACAAATTGCTTATATTTAACCCTATTGTTTCATATTTAATATGTGTATTTTTAGAAGCCAGATAAAGTTATTTATGCTGCAAATGGCTCTCAGTTACAAGTTCATGAACCCTCTGATTAATATGAATTAGAAATGGTAACATAGTAAACATGTAGATGATCTTGAAAGAGAAACCGTGTTTCCTAGTCTTATGATTATTACACACAGTTTCAAGCTTTTCATTCAGCTCTCTTGCACCAAGAAATGGCTTCTTATCCACCAGTATCAAAACCAGCTCAAATTCTGGGCATATTTCACAACAATGTTTTCCCCTCTATGTGTCTATAGTGATGATGGATGGTACGGACTGACTGTCCTTAGAAGTGAATATATTTATTTGTCCACGGGATACGGATAGCACATGAAATTGCAGCGGTAGTGTAAACCTCCCCCACACATCACCCTCTGTCAGTGTGGCTCAGCTTTGACAAAAAGGGACACAGTGAGCCATGGGGAAATTGTGTTTAATTCCAAAGTCACACAGAGAGTCGGTGGCAGGCTGACAATGAGGACTTCCAGCCCCTCATCGACATTCCTCTGCCGTAAACACGGGGCACCGGCCTCGACACTGAAGATATGGGGGGAGTTACTCTGAGTGCAGGAGATGCTCTGCAAAAAGGCCTCCCTTGCATACGGTTAAAATACTGCTAGAGGGATGTGATTAATCTAACTTCAGACTCTAGAATAGCTACTATTAAACCCAGGGGATGGTTTCATTAAAAAAAAATAAAAATAAAAATAAAAATCTGGTTTTAAAGGGTGTGGGTAGAAAACAAGAAACACGTGTGGGATTTTTTTAGGCCTGCTTTCTTAAAAAAGGACATTCAGTGCTCTTGCTGCCATGACATGCAACATGTAACCAGCCCTGAGCATCCCGCTTTGCTTTGCCCACTCAGGGTAATAGTCCCTTCAATACAAGCTGACAACTGACTGTGCATTCTGATCAGCCACAGCCTCTGCTCAGTCACTGGGCAGTTTGAATGCTGCTCCTGTCACCTCGGATCAAAAAGATTTTGGCACTGGCACCTCTCACGTGCGAGTGAGCCCCAGGAATTCTCTGAACATTGCAGAGTGGCTGTCAGAGCTATGCAGATGTTGGCTGGTTACGGTTCTGCTAAGTTACCCAAGATGAGAAACTTCCGAGGAAAGTGTTTGCTGTGATTTGCTGTGATACCCTTTGGGTAACCTCTGGCAACATAGTAGTAACAGGGGATACTGTGATTTGCCACTTTCTAGAATCTCTGTCCTGGATGTAAAACAAGCTATTATTTTGAGACTAAAAACCCTGTGTTTTTTACTGATGCATGTAAATACTATATTGATCAAGCTGGCAAAAAAATGTGTATACTGCAATTTGATTTATCAGAGAGAGCTTTTCCCAGCAAGATACAGGTGTTAGGCAAGTCAGCTTATTTCTCTTAAAACTGACATCAATATGACAACACAATTTCTCTGGTTCTGGTGTGATCAATACAATTGTTTCTGATTCCAGTGTTGTCGTAAATCCCCTATAAACACACTCTGTGCCTCTGAATAATGTTTGGTGGTGTCTCCCACCGCTGTGTGTACCAAACCTGCGAGAAACTGAGAGATCCAGAAGAAAAAAGGGCTGAAGATCATACTTCCAGCTAAGTTGCCATCAGACCCTTGTCTCTCTATTGTCCTAAAGGCTTTTGATTACCTGCATTGTTGAAAGCTCCTACCTTTATGTATTTCTAGTGGCACCCTCATTTATTTGAGTATGAGAAGCTGCCAACCTGTATTTTTTTTAAGTTATTCTGTGGAGGTGATATTCCTTCAGTCAGATTTCTATACTCTATCCTAAATGCATAAAATAGTATCACACATATGATTACATTGCAGTGCATGCATTAGAGAAGTAATGCCTTTTTCTCGTATGTTATCTGTGATGAGGATGCACAGTTTAGTGCACAAGCTGCAGAGCAGGATTCCTGTAATTGCTCTGCAACCGACCGACTCACCAGTATTCTGACCCTGGGCAAATCCCTCAGTATCTCTGGCTCTGACCTGCTTCTTGTGTAAGTTTTGTTTCCTTCAGAGAAGTTTTGCAGAGGTAATTTATGTTTTAAAGCATGTTGAAATCCTCATCTAGAATATACCACTGTACTGCATACACACAGTGAAGGACATGGGTGTCCCAGACTATGAATCACTACTTAGTAACTTTACATTTGGTAAGTTTCTTGGGATATCTTTTGAGGTCAGACTGTCTGGCTGTATCACCACAGAAATCTCTTAATGCTTGTTAATGACCTGGCCCAAGGAAGCGGCAGCAACCTGCTGTTCTAATGCTTCTGCAGAACACTGGTATTTACACAACAATTGCACGTACAATGACCTCTCACAGCATTCAAGGTAAAGCTTTTAAAAGTAGATCCTTCAGCTGTCTACTGACTTGGTTGTGGTTGGAATTGGTTGAACTTTCAGGAGTTTGCCGTGCTCCCTCGCCTTGGTGTCCCCCATCTTCAGTCAGCTCCAAGGGCAAGTCCCCCAAAGGCTCAGTATGTCTATGCAGGAAGAGTAGCCTAGAGTGTTTGTGTTTGTGAGCTGTAATTTTATATTAAGAATTAAATTTACTGCCCATATTCAAAGCACTGAAGAATATGCCTGGAGATGTGTCCACTGATTTCTGCAAAATGACAAAACATAATATTAAGTAAATCCGGGGAGCTGTTGGGCAGATTTGAAACTCCAGTTTTCATCTGTCTGCACACACACAATCCTCAAATAAAACTTCACCATCATGGCCATAGAAGAGTCTCTCAAAGCTTTTTAAATTCTGCCGACCCTTGATCAAGTCTTGTGTCTTTCTAAGAAAGACAGAGAGCGAGTCCAGGCTTTTGGGAACATTAAAGGACATATTGGTGGAACACAACTGCTATTGTCTTCGGGTGCAGTGGGGTTTGCTTGGTGTGCAGGTAGGTAGGTGGAGTTTGGTGTTGGCCACTGCGTCTTGTGTGGCTGGAAAGTGTACCAGGTACAACTGCAGATGTCCCAAGCAGTGAAAAGCAGGAAGATGCACACTAAGTGACTGGTCTTTGGCTTGCAATAACCCTCTTGTCCTTCCCACCACATGCACACTTTTGCTTTGGGACTCTTGTGGAGAGCATGAATAGTGAGTGGGGACACATTTTGAAATGACCAACAAGTGGGTATTTTTAGCATAAAATCTGTGGTTTAGATAGAGATGATAATAGCATAGACCAGAGCATACGAGAAAGGCAATGCTGGAGACAACGTAAGTGCTTGGGGGTCACGTATCTTTCCCATGGGTTCTCTATTATATGAAAGTAATCCTGAAGTATCCTGAAATAAATCTAAGAATACACAGCATGAGCACGGATGAGCTACCCAGCTGGGGTGGCTAAAAGAGTTGATTTCGTGGAAAAGCACAGATCTAGTGGGAAAAGGCTCTGGCCATGTTAGAGCTCTCATCTCCCAAAGTGGGAAAGATGCCCACCTTCTGCTTCCCAGAGCAAGTCCTCTTCTCCTGCACATCCTGTCATAAGTGACCAAGGCAGCTGAAATGGGAATAAAGAGCAATCTTCCACCTGAACCACCAACAAATCACAGCTGAAATTATTGTTTGAAAAAGAAAGGAAAAGAAACAAACGTGCCAACATGAAGCATCCCAGGAATCTGAACAGAGGCCACTTCACCATCCAGACTCATTCCATTTTAGTGCGCTATTTCCCAAGTTGTTGCGTGAATGATCCCAGTGTCTTTGCCTTTACAACCTTGCCTGATAGGCCATTCCACACATTTATTATCCTCAATGTGAAAAAGTGCTTCCTAACGTCTGTTCTAAATCTGTTTTAATTTCCATTTATGCTCCATTGTCCTATAATCTGTTTGGAGCTGAAAATAGAACCAAGGTATGATCTTCTTACAACCCCTAGCAATAAATTTTATTAGTATTTTTTTCTAAACTTCACAACCTTGCAGTAAATAAGAAAGCTTTATGGGGAAAAATAACCTCTGTCCTCCTCCACTCTCCTACCCATCCACAAACCCCATGACCTTTATAATCTTTGACCAATATCATTGTTTTCCTTCACTCCCCCTTTTTGACTTAATATTGCATTGGTTACAGGAACAAACCAATTATATGAGTATTAAAAATGGAAACAGTTTGCATGCTGGCAATGTATATCTTTTACCAATGGCTGATGGAAAAAAAAATCTCCCAGCTGCTCTGTAAAGCTCTCTCTATGCAGCTTGAAACATCTGGTTTGTTTTGTGTGCAGTCTTTTACACAGGGTATTTGTAATTCTTTATTCAACTTGGATTTTTAGTTCACTTTCCAGTAGAAAGGTAGATATGTTTGTCATTAATAAGCATAGTAAAAGTAATATGTATGTAATTAGAATTCAATCATCAGAATCAGGGCCCCCTAAAAGACATTTTTGTTCACTTCAGACTGCAATCAGAGGATGAAGTTTCCTCAATGAGTTAATGCAGTTTGGTCCTGGTGGACTATAACATTGCTCCAGCAAGGCTTATTTATTTGCATGATTGGCAATTAGAATTTATTGATTTCAAAAAAGGAAATCCTTCCCTGGGTACTAGTGTTTCACTCCCTTGGCTGATGTCGGACAGGAAAAGCTGTCAAGATATGGATACCACATCTGGGTTGGAGGAGGAGAACATAATTATTTCTATTTCTCAACAGTAATTTCTCGAGGATCAAGGGCACTGATGGACTCTGGAGAGAGTTCACGCCAATATTCCTTGGCAGGAAATGAGATGGTTGATGACTATAATAACAAGACCTTTTTGATAATCTCAGTGGAGGACACAATGTAGGCTCACACCTAAACTAGTCAGTGCTAGATATGGGCAGTCAATCAGGCTGGTCTTACTCAGGTTTAGGTTTCAGCTGGAATTTGATATGAAATCAGAAATCAGCCTGAAAGTGGATCCAAGAGTAGTCCTTAGGATGCAATTTCTGTACTGTAGACAGTTCTGAAGAGGTTCTGTCATCTTTGTCTGCATCCAAAACCAGTCAGAAAAATTACTCCTCTCAGATAATTGCAAGGACTAGATAAGTACCTTCCACAGGAACTCCAAAGGTGGGCAGCTTACAAACTACAGAATTAATAAGAAAAATATACAGTAGCTATAAATAAGGGGTAAAAATTCAAAGACTTGAAGGAGTGAAAAGGGATATATTTCTAAAACTTCATTTCCCCTTTTCCCACTTTTACCTTGGATCCAGTACATTACAGATAATAGCTGCTTTGTATTACTGTCAAGGAGAATAGATGCAAGCCCTTGTCTCATACTTACAAGGCAAATGACAGCATATAGCCCACAAAGAGTTGAAATATTCTTCATTCTCCACCCTCAACTTGACCAAGAGCTTGAAAGGACTTAATAGCTCTGCCCTTTTTACCCATGCTCCCCATTTTCTCTCATCTATTGTTGTCAAAAATGCAGTTGAAATTAATAGCACCGCTTCACCTGCCACATGTCAAATTTAATTTTACTTTAAATCAGTCTTAATTATTCTAGTGAAGTTTATAGTTTTAATGGAAAGACATTGCTTGCTTAAACTATAACATTTATTACAAAGGGCCAAGAGAGATTTAAAGTCACGCTGTCTTTCTAAAGAGGACGGCTTTAACTGGATGATATCATATCTTGTGCCTTCTAAGAAGGTGAACTTTCTGAACTCAGCTATTCAAGGCAGGCACAATGACAAGAAAAAAAAAACACCAAAAAGCAAACAAACAAACAAACAACAAACACCAAAGCCCACAAAACAAAACCCAACAGAAAACACACAAATCTAGAGACAATGTCCAATGCCTGTTGTTGATTTCTCCATTTGCACCATGGTACTAGAGCACCAGTGTGTTACAGACTAATCCTTGCCGTGAACTATTTTTGGGGAATGAAGAGAGAAGAAGGGTAATTCCAGGAACGCGGCTCCTGTTTGATAGGCTGACAAATCAGGTCAATGGCTAATACTGATCAGTATGAAAAGCTTCAGCTCTGAGGAAGATTTAATGGTGCTCACTGCACTGTAGCTGCCTCCATCTCCCATTGGTGCCACTCATTTACTTGCAGGTGAAACATAAAACTAAGGGCTATTAAAGAGCCCACACTTTTTCCAGGAAGGAGGGTGTTAGGTCTGCATTAGATCCTGGCACTAATCCAGAGCCTGTAATCACACCTTGCCAACTGTACCGAAAATTTCCCCTATGAGTTCCTTTGGCAACACCCCATTTTACAGAGCTGAATCTGTGCAGACTGACAGCAGCCTTTCAGTCCAGCTGCATTTCAGTCATAGGGAAATAACCCCCTGGGCACAATTTATTAAGCACTCTGGGACATCTCTGGTGGTTTTGTTTAGTGGTTAGAACATAAGAAAGAGCATCAGGATTCAATATCTGGTTATTTGATGATTACAAGTAAGGTATTTAATTTTTGTGTGCGCTCTGGTTTACCTGCCTGTGAAATAAGTAAAACAATATTGCTAAAAATACACATAGTCCATTGTTATCATTTGTTATTTTCATAAATTAAGCCAATATGGAGTATAAAACTCCCTAAATTCACTCCAGCTCCCTACCAGCCATCTACCCGAAAGATAAGCATTAGCTGAAGGTTTATACATGCATTGTTTCTTCTTTTTTCTTTCTTTCTTTCTTTCTTCCTTCTGTGGGCTTCCACTCAGAAAACAGATGGTCCCTCTTCACTGACATTTTCTTACAGTTTTTAAATGATGCTGCAGTAAGGGAGAGCTGAAATGTTCAATCTAGAGCTGTTCAGTCTCAATCTAGGTTCATAATTAACAGTAGCTAAGTGAAGTTTAATAAGGGCGGTCCACCAACTTTATTTTTTTTTTTTTCTAGATGCATTCACAGCAAAGCCATAATGAATGTGCAGCTCGGAGAGTTTCCCCTGACTGTGACTCCCTGGAATATTTAGTATTTACCTTTCGTGATAATTAAAGGAAGGGAAATGAAGCCTAAAGGAAGACCGAGTGACATCTAATATTCCTTAATATTCTCTTGTTTCTTTAAGTGATGGCTTTTGCTAAAGGAGGGCCTCCCTCTCTTATCATCAGCCAGGTCCTGACCCTGGGGCCAGGGATCTTGGCTGTAACTTGACCCTGGGACCAGGTGTGTGCCTGCAGGTCACAAGGCTGACAAAAAAAAAAAAAAATATCAGCCCATTCGGTGAAAACAAGCACATTATTGCCTTTAACTCTTTCCAGCCCTGTTCAGTCAGAAGCACTGGAGTGATGACCTCAGTGTGGCTACAAATGTGCCACATGCAGTGATAACCACGGACACACCTAGATGTGAGTATTTACAAACTAGGTCTGTCGTTTGGCCAAGAGAGTTTATTGTATCTAGTTGAAAACTGTATTGTATCTTGTTGAAAATCGTATTGTATCTGGTTGAAAATCGTATTGTATCTGGTTGAAAATGGGGCTGAGTTTGTGGCCCGCACAACCACTTGTTTCTTCCCCCTGCTTTCACAAAGCTCTTGCTAAATCACAGGGATTTTACAGGGAACAACTGTGGGATGGATGAGCTGCCCCAGGTTTCTGCAGCTCGCAGAATTGCAAGCACAGCCTCAGATGTGCCTCAAGAGGAAATTTGGCTTTAATGCTTTCACCCAACCTGGTGAGTGGGTGCTGGACTGTGAGACACACAGTGCTAGTGGTCCCAAGGAAATTTCCAGCTGTCCCTTGCAAAATAGCAAGGTAGTTGTAAACCTGGGCTAAAATCCATGTGTACACACAGCTAAGCTATAGCCTAAGCATTTGGCTGCCCTAAATTCTCCTGATTTTGAGTACTTTGAGGCTTAGTTACTCCTTTTTCCAGCAAAAAAAACACAACATAAGCAATATATTCTTTTTATTTGCCTGCTGGTTTTTTTTCTTTCTTTCTTTTCCCAAGCCTTCAGCACGTCCCCAGGTCATACCTGCAAGTCTTTGTCCTCAGCTGAAATGTCTGGAGACTTTTATGGGGGGTTCCTGTCATCACATGTATCCCGGTGCATGGGCTTTTAGGCAGACTCTTCAAACTATGAATTAAAAAGCACAGGAACTGACAGCCCTGTGAACTACCTGTGAAAAATCATACCTGGGTTTATGAAGCTATTATGTCTTCAAGGACGTTCAGCAGCAGTTCTTGAGGAGACAGTGTTACAGCGGGGAAAAAAAAGGCTTTTTCAACATCAGTATCTACTCTGTAGTCCTGGTACAAAATGAATGCCACTAAGTAATAAGTAGTCTGCATTGTTATGAGCATAGAGAGTGATCCAAAATCTATCAAATAGAAAAATTTCCAGTGATATCAGTGGTCTGTGGTTGGGGTCTTCAGACAGAAAATCTCACTGGTATCCCATTTGCATTGTAACAGTCTCATAACAATTTGTGCAGTAAAATCATTATCAAAAGCCATTAATACTATGAATACATGAGCACTTCAGCTCTTTCCAAAGGGGCTAAGCCTCTTCCTTTTTTTCTAGAGTCATGCACCATTGAAGAAATCAAAGCTTTCCCTTTTCTTTTACTGATCATAGCAGTAAAAGAAAAATGTAGCCAGCATCGAATGTTTTCTCTCTTCCTTCCCCCTTTCCACTTTTGCTTGCTGGTGAAAAATAAAAATAAAAAATAGCCAAATCCATTTTAATGACAGTGCATATAAACCATTTTTCCAGACTGAGATTATGGACATCACTATGTTCCACCCCATCACAACTTTTACAGCTGACTTATAAAGTCCCAGAGAAGGAGATGTATAAATTTCATACAGACCACGGATACTGGAAAACATATTTGGGAGCTTAGGCAGAGGTTCCTTGGAGACAGCTAATATGTAATTGAGCCATTACCCTCCTGCATAGACATATCAAAAGAAAGCAGATACCTGCTTGCTCAGGTAAAGCACGTTACAAAAATTCGCTTTAAAACAGGTTGAACTTGGTGCTGTAGATTTATAGCCATGTCCTCTCACCAGAACAACCAACAAAACAGACTTAACCAGAAAGATGCTCATGAGTCATGGAGACACAAGACATAAAGTGAGTTTTACCTCCCAGTTGCCTTGTGAGATTTTCCCTGAAATTAAAGTTACCATGCATACAACACCCATCTAGAGTATACAAAGCTAAATGTACCGTCATGACCACATGTGCCCTTCTGCAAACTCAGACCAACAGATTGTACCTTCCAGCTGTAGATCTTAGCAAATGAACAAAAAACCCTGAAAAAATCCATTAAAGTGTTAAAATCAGTGCTCTTCATGCCAGTGCATCCTACCTTGTATGATTTAAATTGGTACAAGACCCTCATGGATTGGAAACACTGTATTATCCTTTTCATCCCATTTATCTTGCAAGGTGAATTTATTAATTCTCTCAATACCAGGAAAATTATCTATTTTTCACATGTCTTTTTTTTTTTACCACTATTGATTTCTTTTAGGAGCAGTAGGGATGATGCATTGGAAACACTGGAAGACCAAAAGCTTTCATCTAATAGTCAGAACATCAGATAAACCATGTGTCCAAGTTTGGAGGGGAGATGATTGACTGGGAAATGATTTAATAATAACTTCTCCATGTGGAATTCTCCTTTAAAATGTATCATGTTCTGTGCATGCCTACAGGTGTGCGAGTATATAAAAATAATAGATCTGGCTGGAAACTCCCCTGCTTTGGCAGTTTTCAATCTTTCTGGGTTTGTTTCCCAATAGAAAGCAATTCTTTTCACTGAAAATGCTGACAACAATGAATTGGTTTACATGTCAAAGAAGGAAAAATCCTTCATTTGTTTTCACTGCTCTCCTGCATTACTCTTTTATTACCATGGTTATTAACTTTACCATTTGACATAGCGCCAGACATTTAGCCTGTAACACCATACCAAGACAGACACTGGCTATGCCATAAACCTTGCCAGGAGAAGTCATTGTGAACTTGCTCCTGACCATGCGTGCTCACATGGCTGTGTTTGAATTCACATGGTGATGTCTCAGTGATGTTTTGTGAATAAAATGAAGGTTAATTATCCTCACAGTTCTTGTTAAAATTGAGCTTGTGGAGAGAGATGAGAACTTCTGTCTTAGGCTGAGGTTCACCTGCTTGCCTTTGGGTTGAAGAGCAGAAGGCATCTGTGGTACTGCCTATCTGGGGATGCTCCATCAGTGGGAAAAGGCTCAGTAGCTCCAGTGGTCCTTGATCAAACTCTTGACCTTCTCTTGGGGCAGATATGTGTATACAGAGGGTGGGAGATGTCTATTAATAATACAGCAAGAAAATGAGTGAGAAGCTCCTTGGCAGGAGATATTCCTAGCCCTCCTGGAGGCAGCGTGGTGGGACAGCAAAATTTGGCAATCTGACCAGTGTCTTTTTTGTGCGCTGTCACGCATGGTGTTTCCAATCAGCCTCCAAGCTCCGAGAACCTTTGAGAATAGCCAGCCTCTCCACCCTCCTGCTCAGCTCAGTAACTGCAGGCTCCTCCTGGGCAGGCAGCTTCAGCAGCCCCAAAAACAAATAAATAAAAATCAAACCACTCTGTAAGTGTCTCTACCCCTCTCTACCCCTCTCCTTAATGAGAAAACAGAGTTGGGGGGAAAAATGCAGCTTGAAAACCAAAGTTACAATGTTGCAGGTGGATTAAGTAGAAAAGCAATGAAAAATCTGCTCAGACAGAGAGACAAAACAAGCGACTGCTTAAGGGATTTGGCAGTAAACGGAACTGCCCCCTTCCCCCTCCCTGTTTGGAGCCTAGTTCAGCATGTACTGGTGGTGGATCACAGTCCCAGCCACACTGAGATACAGGCAGACACTTCTGTCTCACCAGCTGCTCTGACAATCCATTTTCATAAAGTAACGGGAGGGGAAGCAAATCTGCAAGATGGAGCTCCCGGTCACTGTGTGAAAGCTTCTCCCTGCACCACCCCATGTTTCAGGTGTCAGGGCTGTCAAGGGGGTTTGACAAAAGCAGAGAGTGGCTTTCCCTAAAACATAGAGCAGCCACAGCCAGGATGTCTTCAACAGGTACCCGCATCCAGGCTTCAGGTTGTACACGATGTAATTTTGGAGATTCCTACAGAAAACCTAAAGTGCTGTGTTGTGATTGGTGGCTGAAATAGGTGCTCTCCCTACTGGGCAGTTAGTGAGACAACCCATGTTTGATTAGGGAAACATCATCTTAAGAAAACGAGTTCTGGCTACTTTAGACATTAATAATGTGTTGTAATTTTTTGTTTTTCCCAAGACAAGAGTGTTAACCCTTGTAGCTGGCCCAGGCTAAGGAAAAATCTGTATAGTTGAGTTCTGTCAACTTGTCTGCCTACATATATATATAAAACTGTTGCGTGATACAATGCATTTTTTACAGTTGCAGTGATTCATCCAGCAAAGATATATTTCAAGGAGGGGAAATAAAAGTGAGTCTTTACATTTCGTTTGTACAAGCACCAAAGCTTGTGAAGCACTTTGGAGTCCATCTGGCTGAAATGTGCTATATATAAATGTAAGATTGTTATCACCAAAAACACATTCAGTATGGTGTTTCTCTCACATACTTTTTGTTAATTTCAGTGAACCAGTTCTTTTTAATGAATAATTTCCATTGGAAAGCTTTGTTTTCCCTTTTAACATACAGCTTTTTTGGTTTCAATCCCTTGTCTGGTTTTCATTAGCTTTGCAATGAATTAGCCAAGAGGGCTTTTCCTCTCAGTTAGGTTGGGAAAGTACCACTGACATTTGTCTGATTTTTGTGGGAAACTGCCTTTTTTTCCCTTTATTATTTCATTTATCAATTTTGCTTGTATTTCACTACAGATTCTTGCAATCCTGTCAACAAATTGTGCGCCTACATGTGCACATGTGTGTGCCTGTCCACCTACATATCACTTGCATGCTCATCACCATGTGGTTCCTATCTTTCTGAATACATTGTGTTATATGTTGCAACTATATAAATGTCTTCATGTTTGGAGCTGTTAGAAAGCAAGCAGTCATAAGGAGATTGCTTTTGAGCTTGTATTGATAGGCAATGACTTGATTCCTAAATCCCAAGTAATCTTTTCAGAAGGCAGCCCCAAATATACCAGTCAAATTCGGTACATCCCTGTCCAAGCAGTTACAAAACACTTTCCCATATAATATCAGCTTCTTTTGAGGTCAGTTTTACTAGTGCTTCATAAACAGAGGGGACATGCTTGGGTTGACTTTTTACCCTGTAACAGATCTTTTCACTGACATGAAGCAAGAAAAAGCATACGAGCAGTGTTACTCTGCACTCTGTAATACTCTTTAGCCATACCCATGTATCCAGGAAAGTGATTTGATGGCTCCAGGATGAGCTCCACACTGATTCACCAAACCCTGCTGGAGAAAAACACAAAACACAGGTTTCATTTCACTGGCTTCTGCTTGCAGAATTGGAACACGTCCCAGGCATAAAGCCCCTGTCCCATCACAGACCAGCAAAGCCAGGCAAATGGTTGCCCATCACTGTGTTTGCCAGAGAAGTACATGTTTAAACAACTCCTAACTTAGAGAGAAATCGTTTAAATCAAAAGACATGGTAGAGAAATTAAAACAAATGTATATAAATAATACTACATAATGAGTTGTACCACATTTTACTTGTATATGAAATGTTTTTTTAAACCCCTTTATGACCTCCCCACTTGTGATTTCTGGGTCTTGTTATTATTAACTGAGTGTGGAATAGACCTTGTTCTGTCCCAGATGCAGCTACTTGTGAATTCCCTCTTTCATAAACTGAATCGTTTATGTATATGTATGTGTGTGCTTTTTCTCCTAGTAGTTTGTGCAGTAGACAGAAATCACACACAATATAACACAGTTACATCACTCCTCCGGGCACCTTCTTTTGCACATCATTAGCTTCCAAGGATAGACACAGCCCTCCCAGACAGAGATGTGAGTTAATAGACTTGAGCTAAAATTTTCTTGTGTGTGGAAAACGCTGTTTTTGTTGAGCTAGAGCTAGACCCTGGCTAGAATAGGGGTTATGTTCCCACTTCAAACACTCCTACAGCTCTTAAACGGCCAATGTCATAAAACCCAACATGAATTATTGCCTTCCAGCCAGCTTAGTATTTTCATCTGCAAACTTTTATTACATTGTTCAGCGCTGATGTGAAATACTGGAGAGATTACTCGGCTGCACAATGTCCTCTCTTGTCTCCATCTGCACCAAAGCTGCCAGTTGATCATACGCTGATGAAGAGCCCTAAGGGTTTTCTGACTCCAAAAACACCAGCGTGCCAAGGTGCACAGGTGGTGTGTTGGTACGGCCACGAAGACAGACAGGTGCTTCCAGTAGGTTGTTGGAGACATACATACCTGGACCTACCTATGAGCTTATGTTGTCAAAGACCTTGAGGCAAAGTGCAGGCACTGGGAGGATCACCATGATGTAATTGGTCTTTCAGAGTATAGTATAGAGATTTGCACCTATATTTAATAACAGGAAAAGGAAATATTGAGCTCATTTTCTAGCACTTGCAAGCCTGGTGATGCCTTCATAGAAGATCAGATTTCAAGTCAAGGGCATTGTTACAAAGCAAGGCCTAGAAGTCACCTTGAATACAGTTTTCTGATGTTTATGTTGGAAAGATGGCAATAAAGAACTGAACAGAAGGAAAAATATCTCTAGAAAGAATTACAGCTGAACAATGATTATTATTATTAATAATAATAATAATAATAATAAGTTGATCTGCCCTGGTTCCCAAAGTTTTAACCTGATTTTTCAGTTTATCTGAGCCCATTGACATGTCATTTTTCCTCCATCTCAGCCATCCAGTTTCAAGGCTGGATGTGCAAGATGTGGTGCTCAGCTGAAGCCTAAGTGGAATCTGGACCTATGAATTTGAGTTAAATTTAGACAAAGCAAATGTGCAGAGTTCTCTCCCAATTCTATCCTGAAGCTGTTTTGTAGAATCTGTTCTAATTACTAATCTAATATGAAGCTGTAACTGACTATTTGACTAAATGAGGTATCTAAATCACATCAAATTAAGGACTTCGTTTCCATTTTTATGTCAATATATTGAACGACTAAATCTTCTTGGATGCAATCAAGAAGTGTTCGCTTTGACATCACTGGGAACAAGGTTTGGTCCATGTGCTGTATTTTGTTTGGGCAGTGAAAACAACAAGAAGGAGTGATATTTCAGACAGAATTCATAACATGTTTTTCAGACCTTCACAGTATTTAAAAAATATCTGATGTTCATCCACATTTTTTGTCTCCTTTTTCAGTCTTTCAATAAGAAGGTGGTTAATGGATGAAATCTCTTTTGCTATGTGTGGTGGTTCCTTTGGGCAACCATTTGTATATTTGAATGTTAGTAAATTATAGAAAGTTCAGTATCCATGGGAAGGTCATTTGAAAGTCTCAGAAAACAATTTTATATACAAGAAACAAAAACATGATCCATTTCCCATTTCAATGGGCATCTTTTCAGTACCACAATGACCCACGAGTTTGGGGTTTGTAAAGCTTATTCTCTGCCATACAAAGGCCATTTTCAGCGCAGTTTCGAGGCTACAGGAAGGGTTAACCTCTCGGCTGCCCTCCCACGCTGTGTTTTGATCAGTGCCCCAAGCTACAGGACAGATATCTCTTTGTATTTCGCCTTTAATATCCAATTCCCAATTCACTTGTGTAGATGATGGGACTCTACAAAACTCCCTTTGTCTGAAGTAAGAGATGCAGCACTTACTCCACAACTGAGTTTTCATACTTGACTTTTTCTTCTTACTTCAGCAAGCACCTGCTTGAGTAGCTTGATGACTAAAGAGCCTTTCAACCTCCTTGCCACCATCTTTAGATCTGGTCTACTTCATAAGAGACTGAACACCATTGTGACTGCTGCTAGGTTGCATACATTAAAAGAAATTGATGGTGTTGATGCAATTGTTGGTGGATGAGTGGATGTCAGGAACCACTGCAGTAATTGACACAACTATTGGGAAGTCTGAAACATGAGGCTGAGATCGTGGAGCCTTGTCCAAAGGCAGCTGAAGGAAGGACCACCATTGTTATCACCAATGGGCTCTGTATTGCATCCTGGAGGAACACAAAGTTAGATTATCTTAGCCCTATATATATTTTGTTGTTGTTGTTTTATTTTTGTTGTTGTTGTTGTTTTTTGTTTTTTCCCTCCTTGTCAGAGAAAATGCTCAAGAGTAAAGGTAAGGTGGTACAGAAGAAGGCTGAACAGACTGGAGACAAGTTTTCATCAGCCTTGCAGAAGCTGATGGTGAAGACGCTTTGACTTAAAGCCATACCAAACTCAGCAAAAATTAGTATGGAGCATCAAATCAGTATGGATGGTGGGGCATCTAAAGAGACTGAAATTTTCACTTATCTGAGACTGTATTAAACCGTAGAAACACCTGAGATATTACTATTGAGTCGTCCCATGACTCATACACAGGAAAGATACAAACATTGTCAGTTCTAGACAGCGTGGTTAAGAAATTTGATGGAACAGAAACCAAGCATAGGGAATCATACTTTAATTTATAAGTTTGTAAGTGAGAAGAATGTCTTTGTTCTTCCTTCTTGTTCACAACATCTAAAACCTTGAGGAATAAACACTTCTATAGTCAACTTGTTTATAACCTTACAGTAGGTTTTGATTATTTGGTGCATGTGTAAATCTCATGGTTATAGCAAGAAATGAAAAGAAAGAAAGAAAGAAAGAAATCAGAGTTGATTATAGCCAGCGGTGATGTGACTGGGAAACAATAGACATATTGTGAGGAAAATCTCACAGCAGCCCGGAAACACACAGGAAAGAAAACGAAAACAAAAACAAAAACAAACAAACAAACAAACAAACAAACAAACAAAACACTACAAAAAAAAAAAAAAACAACCCACACACACATACACACAAAAAAAAAGAAAATTAAAAAAAGAAGGGAAAAGACAGACAAAGAGTGAGAGGGAGTGAGGAACGAGATTTCTTATGCAAACATATTAACTGCTTTCCCTGAGGTCTGCATTGCGTAACCGAGGAAAGAAATTTCTCAGTGCAAAATGCTCTGTGGTTGTTCGGGGTTTTTTTGTTGGGTGGATGTTCTTTAGCAGAGAAAAGAAAATGCATAAAGCCGTTCTTCCAGTAACCTCTGACTCTTTCTTGCCATGTCTCTCTCTTGCTTTCACTCTTGTTCTGTTTTTATTTATTCCCTGCAAATACAATGGAGAATAAAAATGTGGTAGGACCTGCTGGCGGCAACCATGGCCTCCAGATCCAAGCTGACAAAAATGTCAAGAAACTGACAGTAAAATATGCGAATAAAATCCCTGTGAACAAGAACAAAACTCAGGCTCACACCACCACTCTCTACATAGTGGCTTTTGAGAGTATTTCTATCAGTAGCTATGACTTTCTCTTTAAAAAAATGCACAGGCATATACATCTATCATATGCATTGTCTTCTCAAATCTTTCATCAAAATCTCACAGGAGGGAAAAGGCACACAGGAAGATAGGAAAGCAAGAGACATTTAGGGCAGGGAGATCAGGGAAGAGCCGATGGAGAGACAGAGAACTGCATGCCGAGCACCAGACATATGGATCCTGTATGAAGCTGCAAGACAGACAGACTTCTGCTCCCTTCTGTGATCATAAGATGAAGGAAATGCAAAAGTGTCTAGGAGAAACGCAGTGTCTGGGAAAGAAAGCTCCAAGGAGCACTCAACTATGCAATGAAGCCTGTGTTCTTTACCCTACCTGATGGAGAATGGCTCTTTGTTTTGAGTAGATGTTCACCTTTGGGTGGATCTTGGAGAAAAGGTAGATTGAAGAGACTGAGAGGATTTAGTCTGGAGAAGAAGAGACATAAGTATGGCCTGGATGTGGTCTTCCAAAATATAAGTATATGGAGCTAAAGAGTAAAAGACTTCTCTGTTTTCACTGTCAATAGAAGAAGAAATAACAGGCTTAAATTGCTATATAGGAGATTGAGGCTGGAAGATGAAGCTGATGGTCATTCAGATATTTTAAACACTAGAATAAATTGTTGTGCGGTTTCTAAGCTTTTCAGAAACATCTGCACAAACATATTTCTGAAGGATATAGGCAGAGTTAGTCCTGGCTGAGACAGGGTTATACATCCTCTGAGTGTCTTTGCAGTCCTTCTTTCTGTGCTCCTGCTGTGGAGAATGAAATTAACTGGGCAGAAGGATTTTATATTACTGCTCATGGATGAAAGAAAGCTCCTGCCATGAAGAGCAGGAGCACTGGAAGAGCTGGATTCCCCTTCTTGACTCTTACAAATTCTCCCTACAGCTTCTTTTAGGAAGTCATCTTGCCTGTTCCACACATGTGGTGTGGGACTGGCTCTTCTGCTTCAGGAAGGAGGGAGCTAAGTGTGGAAATATTCTCCTGTGCAGAGTGCGAGCATGAAACAGATATGCCACTTAGGTTCTACTTAGAGCTGTTTTGAGACCTAAGTGAAACTGAAGTGGTGCTAAGTCTTTAGCTGGAAATTTTCTTCAGGAGAAAGTTTCACCCTGCTATCTTGGAGATGTGCAAATATTCACTGAGGGGGTGTCATAGAAAGGTCTATAAATAATCAGATATGAGCCCCCATATGAATTATGCATGGGATACTTAAAGAAAACCTGAGTGTCTTGCATTAGAAGAAATCAGATCAGTGCCACTGAAATCACATTGCTATTTCTATGAGGTATTAACTGAAAGCTCTAAGACCTCGTTTTTAAAACAGGCTACAACAGGTGCTTGCAGGTCTGTTCAGATAAAAATTATGGCTTTGTGGAGGCAAATATTAAGAAGTCTCTAAAATGTGATAATTTATTATGAATAGAAAGTAGTTTCATGTTACTTTTTAAGAAAAACAGTCGCAATACAACATTCATTAGTCCCTAAGTGAGGCAAGGGCTTGTCAGTCAATTAGATTTTTGACCCTAAATCATGTAGGCTCTTCTGAAAATTCTGCATCCTGCACCTGGGGGTGAGAGGTACAATATCAGGACAATGTTTTACTTATTATTCATTTTATCAAACTGCATTGCTATTAGCAGCATTTACTCTCATTAAGTTAAAACTAGCAACAGCAAAAAGAACTGGTTTATTATAGAACATTTTGCCAATAGACTTTCCTGATATCTGAACAGAGCCCTGTTGGTACTGAACCAAAATTAATTCATTTGTAGAAAGTTCTTGAGTTATACTTTACTTTCAGTTTGATCCAAAGATGTCTAGTGAAGGCAGGGATTCTCTAAAAGTCTTTCCAAACAACCATTCCCTTTCTCCAGTAATGATAGTTTTATACCTCATCTTAAATGGTCCACTTCATTTTTTATGTAGCTGTGCTTACAGACTTACACTCACTCTCTTCTCTGACTGCAAATTGTCAGAACACCCTCTCCCATTGACCAACAGGTAAATAGACCAAAAGATGAAAATTCTTATTGGTAAAATGAAGGACGATATAATTCCAGTCTTACCATCCCTTATTCAAATATCTGTCCATAGATGGGACCTTTAGTACAAGTTCTCACATGTTTTTGGAGAGGGATCAGTGGGTCGAAATGGTCAAATATATGGACTGCCATATTTACAATATTTCAGTATCAATTAAGCAGGTCTGCTCATCACTCACTGTCACCAGAGAAAATGAAGAATAATTCCATCAATGTCAATGCCATTACAACATCATAAAATTGGAATAAGTTAGGAAAAAAACTGGGCCTACCGCACTGAGGTTCTTTCATCTCCTCTGCATGTTCCCTAATTTGTCATGACTAGAATAGTTGCTATAACTATCCTGGTGAAAATATAAAAGAGAGACTTGCATGGCCCATAAACTCAATGAACCATTAAATAGGTGACAATAATCTTGATAGAAGTTTGGAATATTTAATTAGCACAAAAATGCACTTAGTGAGCGAGTTCAATTGCTATCACGGGTACTCCTCAAAATAATAGCCGAAGATTTTATGTGTCCATGAAATGCCTTAGAAGGCATTTAAGAAAAGAAACAGACAATATTTCATGTATTAATTGAGGATCAGACATATCTGTAAGTGCCCAGTAATAAACATTTCCAAGGAAAGTTAACCTAGGTCTCCTGGAATCCCAAAGGTGACTTAGTTACACGTGAAGTCAAATAATTTGTTGGCAACTTTTCAGTAGCAGTAGCTCATAAAACACAACTGAAGAGCAGATATTTTACTGTTTCAACAAATCCTGGTCTGCCTAATAGCAGAAGGTTGTGAAAAGAATAAAAGAAAAAAAAAAATCATTGGAGATGTTATAGTAATTTCCCATTTTAGGAACTTTCTTCCCACTTGAAATTGCCTAACAGAAGGTCTCTGTTCATACAATCTCAGTACTTCATATAATTTTCAGTAGCAGGGATCTGTTTATATACATATTTTCTTCCCATGTGGCATTGCCTTCTTCATTGGTTATGTTTGTAAAGAGTCGTGTGCATCTCGTTTAAGGACTGTGGAGCAGAAGCGTGTTTATAATAGCTGTGTCTTTGACGCTTGTGCTGCCACTCTTGAAATATCCTGTCCAGATTCTGGCATTCACAGCTGAGGTTACATCTGCATTAAAAACTAGTTCACAGCAATCAGAGAGGATCTGTACAGCTAAACAATTAACGCAGAGCACCTGCTGTCCCCTTGGCTGTCATGGGTTTAGAGAACTACATCTCACTTTTTTTATCCAGAAAAGAAGTCCAGTTCAGGCCATCTGATACAGCTGAGAGTGTGAACTAAAGTAGAATAACTGAGGGCAATCATGAGATTTCCTTCAAAAATACTCTCCTGATCTGAACAGAACCAGTAGTATAGATGCACCTTGAAGGTGCTGGAAAATGAGGGGAGGGGGAGTGGTTTAAACAATAGCCCGTGGATAAACAAATGACTGAAAAACATTTTTGAGGAAGAGACTCCTAAAGAGATGTTGAAGACAAGATAAAGCATTGACTTGATCTCAGTCAAAAGTGAGTGGGTATAAGTACTTTGTCAAGTACCCAATACTGCTACATTTGCTGGAGAGTGACGCTAGACAAATTTAGACCAGAAATATATATGTGTGTATACATATATACACACATATGGTATAAAAGTATATATGTATATATACTTTTTGCAACGAAGGTAAATTTTAAAGTGGAATAATGATTTTTATTCCAATTATACCTTTCATTGCCAATTACTAAATGAAGTTTTCAGATTAAAACCATCTCTCTTCTGTTTCCTTCTATGATAACCCTAGTTTAGCCTCAGCTGTTGGACTTGAAGCAGGAAAAGAATTCAAATAATTTCATGACCTCTGGTATGCAAGCAAGCAGAAGAGAGAAGTGCAATGGTGTTTTTGCTGTTAACTTCTATGAATCTGTCATTCACAAGCTGCAAGCTGAAAGCCAATACCCCATACATTACAGTGACCATTCTAGGACATCTCTACTAACAGATGTTTCTATTCTTGTCCAAACACCTTCCTTCAAAGTTCTGTTCTCACTGTGACCTTCATACCATGACTCGTTATCTTTCTGGCAATGTTTCCAGAGTAGCTTCATAGACCAAAGCCACTAAAATAATTTGGATATAGAACAGATAAATATTCATAGATGTTTGCTTGCTTGTCAGTACTAGAACACTGTTGAACTTCTGGAAGATTTGTCAACTCCGTTGTTGCAATAGATATGACATCTGGCCAAAATATTTTCTTTCCTCCATCTTAGAACTGCTTGGATTCCAGAAACCCAAAATAATTTCTGCCACAAACATCAGGCTTCTCACTGCTCATCTACCTAAACCAGTTATTTGTAACATGCTTTCTTTTTCTTTTTCCCTGGGACTGTCCATTGAGAGGTTTTTCTCTCCTTTTTTTCTATGTTTACTGTCAGTGTACAACAGTCAAGCTGGCTTTTGCCTGACATTTGGTGGTCCAGATGCTCACGTCGCTGCCTGACCTGTGGGTGTTCTTATCCTTGGAAATAAGTTACATACCATGCTACTACATACGTCATCTTCCACACAGAGTGAGCATCTCTTCTCATTGTGTCACAAGTGAGCAGGGAAGGTCTGTGTTACAGTGACTCTCTTGTGTAACACATTCAGGTCCCCAGCATGACTACTGGGTAGCATGGTGGCATTCAAAGCTTGGTGATTTCCACTTGACTCTGTTGTAATTTGGACTATCAAGTATTTGTGTTAATGTAGCCAAACTTCATTTTGCTAGGGTTTCCTCAGATTTTCAGGGATATTTGGATAAATGGGAAGAAGGGATGGGAAGACTATTTTCTTTTACTTATGCCAATAAAATATTGTTAGAGAAGCAGGAGTCTGTTTTAGTTAAGCCAGTTGCACTTGCGTTGCTGATTTATTCATCTGAATTTACTTTTGTTCAAGAGAAAAGAGAGTGCTTGACTGTATGGCTAAGAGGGCACAGGCATAGCAGACTTACAGTTTTTCATCATGACTGTAAATTTTTTGTGCTAAATCCAGTTTCTTAGAGTCATGCTCTTCCACAGGCCTTCAGGAGACATCTACACACCATGGAGAAATACTTTAGGAAAGAGGAGTTGAATGGCTAACCCTGAAATGATCTTGAATCTCTGTTAATGACCATAATATCTGGAGAAATAAACGGCCACACTTTATTTTCAAACCAGGAACTGCAGCTGTGGGAACAAACAGCATGTAATAAACACTTGAATCAAAGTTTGTGGGAGTTTTGTTAGTGACTTTGAAGTAAGCAAGTCTGAGGCCTTTACTATGGAAGCTGTGATTCTGTTTGTGGTCTTTTAATGGCTAAAATATCCCACGGTCAACTTGAGAGTAAGGATTTCATTTTTGGTCTTAAAAAGAAAGGCATGAAGGAGCATTCCATATTGTTGTGCAGTCTGGCTTTTATTTTGAAGGGCATTTAAAAAAAAAAAAAAGTAGTGTAACTTGTACGAAGAGTGTTGTGTTTAGGAAAAACAAAGTTCAAAAAATACCACGCATGATTGATCTCAAGTCTGCTTGCTGTTCCAAAGACAACACAGCACGGCAGTCAAATATACATTTTATGGGCTTTTGTCTGTTTTGCAATAACAGTGGAAAGCATTCTTTAATTAAAATTTAAAACCGTAACTGATTAATTTTCTGTGTAAACAATCCCTGTAAACACGGAAAGTCAGCATTTTAAGGGCACGGCGGTATAAATTTTGCTTCCCCTCCCGGGCGCTCAAGGGAAAGATGGCAAGAAGGGAGGGGGAGTGCAGGAAGGGACCCGGGAGGGGGAAAAAGTTCAAGGCCCTGGTGTTCTGTACTGAGCGTACACCAGCTGCAGGATCTCGCCTGCTGCCCATTTCTCTGTGCAGGAATGTTGGCATAGGCTCCCAGTTCTCGCTGGGCTGTGATTTATTCTCTCTCAGATGCTGGAGGCTGATTTTCAGAGCACCCATTCCCTCCACGAATGACACTGCGGCAGCCAGTCATGCAGAGGGATGCGTGGCTCTTACAAGTTGGGGAGAATGCTCTTAGCATGTTCTCTGCAGCTATTTCCACTTCTAATGGCAACAGTGGTATAAGAGGATTAATTGCAGCTCCTTTCTTGCTTCTCTCAGCTTTCACTGACATTTTGTTATTATCTTCCATAGGGCATTCATGGAAAGCTTGACATATGTTAAGGCCTAGGTTCTCAGAAGTACTTTTAAGAGGAATTTAGATACCCACAACATAAGAACTTGGTTTAAGTTTCTAAAGTCTTATGAGTAAGGTCAACCTTACCCCCCACTGTGTGAGAATTACAGCTCAGTATCCCGCTGGTGTGAGTGGACAGTGGAAAGCTGAGTTCTCCTGTTGGCACTGCAGGATCGTGGGTTTATCTTTTAGGGAAAGATCTTGATATACAGTAAGAGTGGAGGGGCTTCCACCAACAAAAGAAGTGTTAGATCTGACACTTAGGATGCACTTTACCACCCTCACAAAGCAGGGTACCACTTCATACACACAATTTTAGCCATATAAGTGGCCAATGGCTTCAATGGGATTACGAGATTCCTTTGGAGCAAGATATCACTCCAGAGTAAGCATTTGAGCAGTGAGACTATGTTGATATTTCAGCATTTTTTTCACTATTTTTTTCTTCAGAGAACAAAAAGCCATGCATGAGCATATGTGTGGATACTTTATCTGTTTCTTTGCTCAAGTCTTGTTAAATGGGAGCACATTTGACATGATGATTCAAAAGAGTGAAGTGAAAGCTCTGTGGGTGAAACGAGTTGCAGGCCTTCTGTCTTCTGCACAAATGTCTTCCCATCTATTGTAATATAGATGCAAAAAGAAATTAATAATAAACTGCTATAAATTCTGCTGCGGCTACTGCTTTGCCTGTGGACTTAGAGGAATTTTATACATTATTTCAGATTGCATTGCTCTCTGAACGAAAAAAAAAAAAAGTGATTGTTCAAACCAAACACAGCTCTGATCTGATTAAAAGTCTTTGCTGGCACACATGAGGATTATTTCATGAAATGCAAGGGCATTTGCCACCTTGGCCATCCCAGCTCCCTTGCCTTAGCTGAGCACGAAACTGTTTTTTCCTCATGCTTTCTTTCTTTGTTGTCATTTTTCAGAAAATAAAATGCAATATTCCTCCCTGATATCACTCTTTCCTGCCTCTCCCCAAACAAGGATCCCCAAGAGACAAATTCCTCCGGAGGTCCAGTGCTGTGAAACATTCACAAGGATGTCTCCCACCACTACAGTCTTGGAGAGAATCCTGCCATCTCACACAGCCCCTGCAGTTATTCGGTGAAACGGATCCAACTAAAGTCAATGGTAAAACATCTGCTGGAGTTTTACCCAGCAACTTTAATGGAGCCAGGATGTCAGCCACTGAATTTTGGCACTCTGCAGCAGACAAATATTGTGATCTGAGATTCTCAAGACAGCTGGCCTCCAACCTTCCTGTCTGCACACTAGAAATAATTTCAGAGTTTATCAGTTCTGTATCATAATCAGTTCATCCAGCCACAAAACCTGTTGGTCTCCTTACTTAACCATTTACCTACCTGCTTATTCCCTAAAATGGCCATTAACTTTCTTATATCAATCAGCTGAGTTTAAAGGAAAGACACTTCATGAATTAAATACTTCCCACCAAATAATTTGTCCCTAGAGTTTCTAAATCTTCTTTTCTTTACTACCATTGGAAAGAGATCAGAGTGAAGCTCAGGAGACATACACAGAAGTTACCTTTGTTAGCAGGGAATGTAGATTATATTGGAGGCCTTCTGGGGAACAGTTTAGCTAAGTGGGGACTCTAACATGTGTCACAGGGTTCCACTGGCAATTTCTCTTATTCATGGTCACACTCCTGGCATTCAGAAATAGTGAAGGAAGAGCACACAGGCCAGCAGAGGGTAGAAAATATTGGAAAATCCAAGGCAGAATTGGTGTAACTCACAAGGTTTGGCTCCTCCAGGCTTAAAGAGATTTACTGTAGCTCTTGCAAAGGTGGTTGAAGAGGAGAAGATTAAACAGGAGACCCTATTCAGAGCTAGTGATCACTTAGAAGATCTTGGAAGTGTTCCTGGAGAAGGACACAGCCAACTGAAGCTCAAGCCTCACATCACAAAGCCATTCCCATTGCATACAAAAGCATCAGGAGCTGTTCCCATCCCATATTCAATTCAGCATAAGTACTCCTTTAAATGTTAGTGAAAGGGAATATCAGCCAGCCACCAAAAAAAAAAAGACAATTACATTACAGTTTTGAACCAAAAAGCCAATCTTTCTGCATTGAAATGAAACCTGAAAGGCACAAGCAAGGGGGCAAGGGGAGGAGGGACCAGAAGAAAGGGCAAGGGGGCAACGGGGGATGGGATTGAGATAAGAAAAAGACTTCAGAAGCTCCAGCATTTGCTCAAGAGCCCTTATGTCTCAGAATGGTGCTATTTCTCTCATGCTACAGAGCCACAAAGTTGTTTCCACCCCCACTCCCCCTTCCTCTGGCAATGCGAACAAGATCATAAACGTCAGATGCAGTCTTGTCGCTTTAATGGTCTCATGGCTATGAATAAAAATGGCGCGGTAACAGATTTGTTAATTGACTTTATGTGCAACTGGCATACATTAGGCAGCTCCGTTAACACCGCTCACAAAGCTGGATGTGTTGCTGTTCTCTCCCACCGCCATCGAATTAAACTTTTAACAGTTGAGAGACCAGAGGGTTAAGCCTAGGAGGCTGGAGTGATATTTTCACTGCCTTTGATGACACACTAAAATACAGAACGTCTCATTTTGCAGCAGAACATTGAGTCTGCGAAGCCGATGTACATGTGGTTACTATTTGCAGAATTTGGCATTTTCTATGAATAGCATAAAACAGGCAGTGGATCAGCTGTCATGTTTTGACAGGGTTGTCCTTTTTTTCTGAATG
The DNA here is from genome assembly GCF_963082525.1 of Nesoenas mayeri. Classification (NCBI taxonomy): domain Eukaryota; kingdom Metazoa; phylum Chordata; class Aves; order Columbiformes; family Columbidae; genus Nesoenas; species Nesoenas mayeri. Next base: position 7,775,837 of record NC_137563.1, on the reverse strand, counting down.
CCATTCTTTTTTTTTTTTCTTTCTTTCTTTTTCCCTTCTTTTTTCTCCCCTTTATGCCACAAATCAACTTTTTTTTTTTCTTTTTCTTTTTTTCCAAAGCAATCTATAAGCTGATGAATATTATATTAAAGGCACAGTCTCACCATGGGTCCAAAGGTGTAAGAAACCTTCTGTGATGACAAACTGTGAACTCCAGGGTGAGGGGAGAAGGGAATAGTGTTTGCGCATACAGGCCAGTACAAGGAATTTGATCAGACATCAGGATTTTAAATGTAAATTGCACAAACATCCATCAGGACTCATGTACACCTGAAAATCATCATCCTATGAGGCAGGAGTTGAGGCATGCCATTGGGTCTCTATTTGAATCCTATGATTCTTTGATCTCCTTAGGGCAAATGGACTTGACTTGTTCATTCCTTGAGATCAAGAATGCAAGACTATTTTTGAGACATTTATATCTGTGAGATCTTACACCAAACATTTTTATATTCCTCTTTTGATGCATTATTTTCAGAATAATATTTTATCCCATAGCTCTATAATCTCTGTTGAGAGGAAAAAAAAAAAAAAAACACCACCACCAAACCTTATTCTGAAAATAATATCAACACATTTATTCAGTGTCAAAATCTCTGGTTGACTCTTCTAACCTGCTTACTCCATGAAGGCATAAACAGGGAATTTTGATTTCTTTGCTTATGTATTTTGGAAGGGTGGACCTCAAACGTGCATCCCTCAGAAAAACACCACAGCTCCTCTCCTTAACCCCTGTAAGGGTGGAAGGGGTGGTCAGGTCCTGCTCTGTGCACACACCAGGTGCACTTGGAGAGCAGGGACTTCTGTGTGCATCGGCCCCACATTGCACACCCATTGGAGGGTGGGCAGGTTTTGCCAGCAGCTATGACAGTTCAGGTGACAAGCCAGCCGGTGCTACCATGGAGCTCCAGGAGAGCCAGGAATGAAGAAGTAGATCTGAACAACAGAGTTATTGCTTAAACTATGAGCACTCTCGCTCCCATCTGTTCACACTCACCTCCTGGGCATCTCCTTCACCTTCACGCACCACAGAGGTTGGCTTGGCTTGTTCTCTCTTGAACACGTTCATATTTTAGGATGCCAGATTCAGACATTTGTTGCGGTTATTGGTGCTCTACATCACACCCAGAGTTGAAGATCTCTGCTTGCTGATATTATCTTCTTTATTCTCATTTATAAACATCATCAGGTTTGACCAGATTAAATCTCCCAGCATTCTGAAGTAAACAGGGAAACTACTCTTCTGTTTTGATCATCAATTATCATGTCTACTTTTTGGGGGGATCAGGTAGCTAATATTTGATATTCAATGGACTGACCAGAATCTGCTGCTCTCAGTTCTATTCCTCAGCTCCACTACTTCTCTTGGAAACATCTGCTAATAGTGTCCCATAGGGGTTTAGAAAAGCAAAATTATCTAAAGAGGTGAATGATGAGGGAAATACAAAAGGAAATAGTCTAATATGAAATTAGTTTTATTAGTGATAGCTTTGGAACTAATATAGTTCTTTCCATACCAGTACCAGAGGCACCTTTATGCTTGAAAACCGTTGTACAAAATGTCTGAAATTAGAAGAACTGTGTCTGTTAGAGGTGTTTTGTTTCAACGCACCTTTTCACCCGGCAATTTTTGATGCTTCCTTACCATGTTTCTTTCTCTTTTAAATTTTCTGGATAGCTTGTCTTGATAAAAGCATGTTTCAGGTCAGATACAGGCTGATCATGGAAGCTTTTAAACTCTCTTGCTGACCCAGAATTAGTAGATTCATGCAACTTTCCACCAAACCCACTACACCATAAAATAAGTGTTTTACGCTACAGTGGTATTGCTGGCAATGCATAAAATAAATGTCCTGTATGTGCAACACCAAAATTTCAGTCTAAAATACTATCTTCAGATTTAATAGATGGATAGATATTGCTTTGGTTGTACAGTGCCTGACACTGTAAGGTGTTTCTTAGTTGTTTTTTATGTGTTATTGGGCTAAACTTGTTTCATGACAGTGAATAGACAAGACATCTACATGGATACACATGCAGTAAATTTCCAGAGCCCCGTGATATCCCACAGCTTTGCAAAGGCAAAAGTCAGATGGCACAGTCACTCTCTCACCTCCAGACTGGGTAAACTTACTGTTTGTCATCCATTTATTCATCTTCCAAATCTCTCATTAATTATTTTTTTCCTCAGTATCTTGATGTTAATCTCTCAACATTTTATCCTGGATCTTATGAACAATGAGTCCCCATCATAATGAAGTTTTAGTAATAAAAGACAATGAGCTATTGGCATTGCATGAGTGAGACACATAAGACAATCCTGTTCATTTCAGATGAGTTATACCAATTTATTGTTTAGGAAAGTGAAGAAAATAAATTATTTACTAGGAAATTAATCTGGTATAGAGCCAAAGGGAACATCCATGCTTTGATTCTCAACACGATTTTGCTTCTGATGGAGATACTGCACCTCCAGAGATGAGTTTTCTGAAAACACTCCAGCCATTCACTATTCTTGGTGAACATACATATCAGAAGGTAGGACATATGTGCAAGCAGCAGATATCTCAGCTGTCACACCTACAATCACCCTCCTCAAGCACATTTCCTCCCTTCCCAGGTCTGGTCAGCCCTTGCAGATACTCTGTTTTATGTAGCCATAAATTTACCAGTACAATTCCTTTTTTCATGTGAAGCATTTATTGTGGTATGACTATTATCAGCCCCAAATACATTTCAGCATTGATGTGATAACACAACCTATAATGGGTCAACTGGGTAAAGTGAGTCAACCCTTTGCAAAACTGCATTTTCCTGCATCAGTTACACCTGTGTTTTGTTGGTCCATTGACCAGTGGACATAAACTGCTGGATAGAGATGGCTTCCCTCCTTCTTTCCTGAATAGATGGAAAAAGACATATGTATATTTGCAGTTTTATTGGAATTGAATGCTTTTGGAAGAGTAAATGGTTTTGCTGATTCAGGTAAGAAGTCTAACAGTGTTGTAATATTCTCTTTTAACATTTTTCAGAGTGAAATATTTGGAAGCTAGGGCTTTCAGTTGATTCTGAAACTTTTACATTTTATATCATAAAATACAATTTTGTTGTACAATTTTTCAAATCTGAAAAGGTAATAAAGTATTTTCATTTTCTTAATGGTTTTCACTTGAACCAGAGCATATTTTTCTGTACAACAGTAACAAAAAAAACAACCAAAACCCAAACATGGAAAACATTCACCCTTTTGGATTTATTGAGGATCCAATGGAAATAAATTTGAAAACCTTCAACAATCTTTATTTTCCTCCTTACCACAAACCTATGTGTGTCATAAATCAAATCCTAAAAGTCTCCCTATTTTCAGTCTTTGATCTTAGTGTATAGCTCAGAGAAAGGCCAAACCAAGACATTTTTTTTCTACTGCACTGAGCCTGCTTTGTTAGATGAAACTATCTGTTGGCTTATTTCTTCATCTGGAATTGGCTTTCCAAACATAGTTGGATTATGAGAATTAAATGAAAAAAACACTGAAAAATAATGGGGTGATGGGAGCAGGAAGTCCCCTGTGTGTCCTGTATTTCATGCAAATAAGAACGGGATGTCTCCTTCTTTCTTCTTATGGGGAAAAGCCCATTTGCAGGAGGCTGGTTTGGGGGCAAGCAAGAAAGGGATTGATCCTCACCCCACACAGAGACTCTCCAACCCTGAGCTGAGCTTGGGTTGATTTTGCAATGTCCCTCTCCTGCATATTAAAGTTCTGCTTTCTGCTCTAACCTGATATTATGTGCAAATAACACTACCCTTTCTTGTTGACAAAAATATATATATATATATATATAAAGGTGTCTTTATTTTTTTTTTTTTTTTTTAATTTTCATGCTTTGTCTGTGGGTCCATCTGGGAAAGGACTAGGGCGAGACATGAGGTGGGAGGAGTGGGATGAAAAAGAGGGAGAGGAAGCCAGCATGTGCATGGGGGGATGCTGTGTCCTCCAGGGAGGCAGTTCCTGTCACCAAGATGACAATGGTTGTCATTTGACTGATCAAAAAGGAGGGAAACACTGCGTAAAGGATGAGTTTCCACAGCTGTGAAGGGCTGCTAATAACATCACCACACATACCCACACCACCGCCCTCCTTCCCTCACCATTGTCACTCTCCACGGGGAGAGAGAGAAGCACAAATCTCTGCAAAAATTGGCACAAACCAACTGCCCCCCACCTGGGTGCTGTGGGTACAGGGGGCTGCTGAGTCCCAAATCCAGACAAAGGCCACCCCCACCCCAGCAGCAAAGGCTTTTATCCTCCTCACTTTTTACTTCTTCATGGTAATTATTCTTTTTAAACAACAGAATATTTGGGAAAGGAACAAGTATTGCTGCAGAAAAAAAAAAAAAAAAAAAAAAAAGTGTTTATGAATAATGGAACATTTCAAATCCATCTGGTTTCCGAGACATTTTTTAGTTTCTTGCTACAGCCAATTATATAGCATGCTTGAGTGATAACTGGTTTTATCCTCAGGCTCATTCTGCACACTAATTTCTACACTGATAGTTGCTACCAACCTCTGAGGTTAGTAGCCATATGGTAGTCCAATATGGCACTTAATACTACACTTGTTATACAGTAGGCAGTATTCCGGCAATCATAAATCCACATTGTAGTAGGCACTGTAAAAAAGCTGTGAGTCCTCTTCTGAGTTTTGGCAGTGATGGCTATTTTTAATTTAATTTCAAGGACATTATAGAATCATTTGTGACTCTTTTTATTTTTTTTCCCTTCTCTGTTTTATTGCTGATGAAAGTCAAATTGCTGGCACCAATCCTTCCTGTAAATGGCAAAGGCAGTGGAGAGCGATAGTTCTTTTCCTAGCAGAGGATCTCCTGATACTGATGCTTCTGTCAAATTGATCCCATCCAGTAGGAATTGGAAAGCCTCCTCTAAATTGTGCTCTGTGTTGCTAAACAAATGCCAGTCACTAGAAATAGCAAAGTGGCATTTTGTGGGCTACCCATCTTGCAAAATAATAACCACCCTTAGCATTATTTTAAGGATTTTATTCACAATAACCTCATCTGATGAGCTATAGCACAGGCTTGTTAAGGCAAGGCTGGTCATTATTGTACCTATCACAAGCATCAGAGGCACAGGAAGATAAACAGTCTCATCAGTAAAATATGAATCCCTTCCAAACTGGGGAAGGGAATGTAGGTGTCCTGGCTCCCATACCTCTAGAATCATCAAGTCAAAGACTTTTGCAGAGGAAAGGGGGGAGATACTCACATGCAAATACACAGGAAATTGCATAGAAAACAAATCCATCCTTTCATCAACCTATTCTCATTTCAGCACCATATTTCCTATGAGGTTGAAAAATCTGCTGCATGAGAGCATATGTTTCTTCAAAACTCATTTCAGATGTAAATTTTTCTAGGTTTCACCTCCTCTTCATGCTTTCTCTCCGTAAAATGCTTTCCAGGGCTGGTTTTTTTTTTTCCTATTTATTTACTCAGCAATCATTAAGAACTGTCTGATTCAAAGAGGGCTTTTCACAAAATGTGTTGAATAATACAACAGGTAGTCTGGTGTAAGAAATCAATTAATTATTTTCACCTTTATTAAAAACAAACACAATAAAAAACAAAAGAGTTGTGCTATATTTACACTTCTACCTTGCTTCTGAAATATAGCAAGAATTTTTCTTTCCCCTGGTGCTTCTAGTAATTAACCAGTAAGTACAACTTCTAAGGAAGTTTTATGGTGCATGGACTACAATCTGTTGTGGAGGGAAAGTTATTCTACATGAAGCTCAGCTGGAGGAGGTAGAATAAATAGACTCTAAATTTTATCTCTGACAGAGAAGTTGACTGTGAGATTTAGGGAAATTGATATGATGGTTATGGCCAGCCTGACCCAATGGCCTGAAAGACGATAGAGAGTTAGCTGTGTCTTATCTCAGATGAAGTCTGAATACAGAGGACACTATGAAGTGGAGATGATTTCTTGATATAGTAACACCATCTTAACTGTGAGCTATAACCAGAGAGTCATTACAGTGCTAAGTAATGTAGCTACCAAGTTGAAACTGTATTAACAAAAGGAAAGGAAAACTTAACAGATAAATAGAACAGTTGTGTCCTCATATACTTGCATTTGACTATCTGAGGCTGAAGAACCTGTTACAAGAAATCCTGAGCATCTTTCCATGTGATCTTTATAGTGACATCTTGAAATGAAAAGTAGTCATTCACGAACAGTGTTCATAATGATTATTTGACTCAGGAAGAAAATAAAATAAATAAACCCCGTTAATACAATTGCTTTGCTTGTATGGATATTAGTAACACAACCCCATTTGTAATTTTCTATACCTCTTTTCATATCATGTGTACTAGGCACTCCACTATCAACTTACAGCAACCTGAATTTGTAAACAGACTTCCTGGTCCTTATCTTAACATTGAAGTGCACAAGTTATCTAACCGCTAAAGCAGGCATAAAGAGATGCATTTTGGCTGTGAAAACAGATCTTGACCTTTAAATTCAAGTCACTCATTTCCAGAGTTACACATAGAGAAATGGGAAAATCAAGGATGCAGCCTCTTCCCTCAATGAAGCCACTGAACTTAAGAAAGACGTTGGGCAAACTGGAGGTCACTTTGAGACAGAAGGTTCTGCGTTTCTTATCTGAGAGTATCTATCTCTGAACAAACTGACTTTTCATTTTGTCTTTGCCTCTGTAGTAAAGAGATTTTGCAGAGTTTTTTTTCCTGGCTGGTTTGCTTGCATTTCTCTGCCTGTATCTAAGTGAGGTGTTGGAAAAGGAAGACTAGACTATTATTTTGCCCCTCCCCTTTTCTTTTTTCGAAAACAGGAAATTCCTCTCTGGTCTCATCTATTTGGATATTTACTGAAATAGCTTATTTCACTTGCAAACTTAGTCGGTAAAAGGCAATCTAGAATACATACAAGTGCATACAAGTGGAAGGGAAATGGGGGTCTTTTATACAAAAGGAAGCTAAATGCTCTAGAATCACTATTACAGTACATTTCCAAGTGTAAATAAAATTTTAGAAAAACCTAAAATGTTGGGGTTTGGAGGTTGGTTGGTTAGTTTTGGTGGGGTTAGTTTGTTGTTTTGGGGGTTTGGGTTGGTTGTTTGGTTTTTTTGTTTGTTTGGGCTGTTGTTTGTTTTTGGTTTTGTTTTTGTTTTCTTTTAGAAAAGCAAAGTTTGGGACTTGGCAGCATTGTGGTTGCCCCAGCTACTACCATGTCATTCTCTTACAAGCTGAGAGGGGGAAAAATGTATGTATTTCAAAACATTCCTCTTTTCCTGACTATGAAGAATCACAGAATTATATTTTTTTTCCTTTAAATGAAAATACCTCCAGTAGTGGCTTCTGTGATTCATTTCTTTAATTAGTCATCAATCAAGAGGTCCATATCCAAATTTGAAGACAACTTGAATGGAAGGATAGTTGGAATATTCCCCAGGAAACCATAACCTGCAGGATCATCTCTGCTGTGGCTGACACAAGGAGGAAAGTCAAAGAAGGCAGGAGTCTGAGTGAATGTGTTTGAAAATGAAAAGGGGGAAAAAATAAAAAGAAAAAACCAAGAGGTATTGATAGAAAACAGTTTTCAGTATTCACCAGCTCTCCTCATCACTTCAGTCCAGGGCTTTGGAATAGACCCAGCGGAGGGCAGCCTCCTATCCACGTTTCTGACAGACGGGGCATGATGCTCACCTTTCCTGCCATCTAGTTTGTGTTTTGACAATTCAGTATGGAAACTCTAGCAAATGTATGCAGAGAGCGAAGATCCCCAGCTCCCATTAAGTTAGCCAGGCATTGCAGAAATGTGATGCGTGAATAACACAGAGTCTAAGCATAAAATGAGTACATTTTAAACAAGTCCACTGGAAAAGAATTAGCAGTGAAACTGAAAAGAGCCATATGCCAATAAGGGGGAAAGCGACTCAAAGTGACACACTGTAATAATATAATTGAGTTAGGATTAAATTGCAGAAGGATAAAAGCAAGGACAGAGCTAAAAAGGTAGGGACTGCGACATGTGCTGCCTTGTTAAGTGGGAGATGGTCAACAGGAGGGGATTCTCTTGCTGTTTTCCTTTCATTTATAATTAGGCAGTGAAAGTACCAGGGGCATGTCAAGCCATTTGAGGGTTTAAATAAAACAGCACTTCCCTGAACCATCATGGCTCAGTTTCAGCATCCCCCCCAACCCCCCCAACTCCTTGAAAGCAGTGGGAGTCTCCAGCTATCTCCTCCTGTGGGAAACCCTCCCTGGCAGACAGCATCCGGACCTTCTCCATCTCCCACCCTCAATCTTTATTGTTAAGGGAAAGAGGGAGGTGGGAAGGGTGTGAGGCACCCTGAAGAAATCCCTGTTTATTTAAGAGTTTTTTGCAGGCAGGGGTATGGGGGAGGGCATCTTTTTTCCTCCTCTGAATTCTCCTCTATTAATATATTCCATTTAAATTGCTCACGGCACCATGTACTAATTAGGACTAGAATGACAGTTTGAGGAGAACAACTGAACCCACTTGAACTCCTGGAGTTCAGAGTTCATGCACATATGGGAAAAACATCTTCCCATTTATTTCTGGAAATACTCTGCATGTATCATGGAAAATATAGGTGATATGGACAAAGTTGATTCTGATGGCTCCCGTGGATGGTTCAGATTGCAACCTAGGAGATTTAAAATGCTCATTTAAAGAAAACACACACTGAATTGGTTCCATTGATGATCACACACAGAGTTGCACTGATTTAAATCAAAGTGTTAATTTAATACCAGTTTAGATCTACCGGTACAAAAGGACAATGAATGTCCTAAGGCATGTTAAAGCAGGCGCATTCCAGTTCAGTGTAAGTCAACAAAGAATAGTTTTCAGCTATACTAAAACAACAATACTACACAGACCTACATGAAGCTGTGCATCAAAGAAATGAAACCAGAAAATTTTTGAGTGCAGACAAGGCCCTTGTGTTAGTTAATCTAAGACCAGACACCTCAGTGCTTACCTTCAGTCAAAAGACAGAGTTTTCTGCAACGTTCATTTAATAATAGCAATACTTAGTGATTGTAAGCATACATCTTACAACATTTTAGTCAGGTGTGTAAATTGTACCAGGCACACACATTGATTTAACTTCCCCAAATCAATTTTCTTATTTTGATGACTTTTATTTTGTCCATTTAAAACTATACTTCAGGTGTGCTGGCTTTGAGCCACTTCCATTCCCAGTATAGAGCATCCAAATATTGACTTGTAGCAGCTTAATGAAATTGATTTTGACTTCTCACATTTTATTATTTTGGCGTGAGGTTGTGTGCAGAACAACTCTATAATGAAACTGGATGATTTACTCAATAACACAAAGCAAATCGTTGCTACAGCTGGAGACAGGAGCAGACTTCTACAGAGAACAACCATACAAATTTGCCTACAGGTCCTAGATTGCATGAAAATTCCAGTTCATGAATTGGTTTCTCTCCAATTTGTTAATAAGAGGCTTCTATAAGAATAACTTGGCTGAAATGTGTGTTCCTGACCTATTCTTATGTGTATCCTATCCTGTCTTTTCTTTCTATTCTCTTTTCTGCTATTCCTAGTAGTGACCACATCACTTTGGTATCTTTATGTGATACAATAGGTAAATAAGTTGCTATCTGCCCCATGTGGTTTATTTGCTCTCTTTTACTGCCATATTCTCTCAGCCTGAGAAGTTTAGAAGAAACACTGATGGTTTGGTGGAAGCACATTGAAGGTCTTTGGAGACACAAACTATTCAAAGCCAATCAATGCATCCATAAATCCTTGTAAAACTCAGATCCTGAATACCTGGCTACTCTTTCATTAGGTGTTGACCCAACAAATGAGGCTGGGGTATTCCTAAGACACTCTTCATTTTTCACTGTGAGCTGCACTCTGCGTTATTTCTCCATGGCATGCATAAAGGAAAAAAAAATAATCTTGTAAACATCGATCTACTTATTATTCTGCTTGTTTAGATGGCCTTAAAAATTGACATTCATCTATAGTTTAGGTGTCCTAAACATAGACTGGGTACCCAGACATAATATGAATGTGGTCACTCAAAAATCATCTACAGTGACTGTTTCAAAAGCACTCTTCTCACTGTTTCCTAAATTTGACTTTTATCTCACAAAGCAGCCTACAATTTAGTGTAACTACTTTGGGGGCACAGATTTCTGTGAAGTCCACCATGAAAATTTGCCTTTCTTCAGGCATTAATAGTTGAGGCCAACTGTTTTGTTTTCTTGAGGCTGGAAGTAGTAAACTGTAAGGACTTCAGGCAACATATGTGTAAATGACTGACAGCCGAAATATAGAGACATAAAGAAATGGGTGTCAGGGCTAATGCAGTTCTGCACATCTCCATCACGCATTTCAGACATGGGCATTTTTCTTTTTCAGCCTCTGTGTTTTAAAACAAACCGGATTGGGGCCATTGCTGCCTGTAGATTATGGCCCTCGAAGTGATAAACATGCTGTTCCATTGCTATTTGCCCCATGAGATAAACATTTCTGATGGATTTTTCTGACAAAACTGAGAAACCTAATAATCACAACGTCAGAAAAAAAGTGAAAACTGATTCAGTTTGATCCCCAAAGGACAGGAGAGGGAAAACAGCAATAGGAGATACAGTTCTGTAAGACTGAACTTGTCAAAGCTCTTTTAGACTGCTTTGAATTAGAACATCCGCTTGGTATTATAAATAAAGGCATCAGACAGTAATTTGCATGGATTAGGATTGTTAACGTTTATCAATTGCTGGGTTTTAAAGAACTCCCAAATTCTTGATAGGAGTATCTCTTTGTAGTGAAAGATTCATGGTGGGAGTGAAAAAAAATCTGATGAATTTAAAGCTACAGATGAGAGAAAGCAAAGCCATCCAGATCTAAACTGAGATACCATTAGTGGTTCCCATAAATCAAATCATGTTTATAGCAGGGATACAGTTGAATTACCATCTGGACTTTTTAACCTCGACATTTATTTCCGAACCCTCCTCCAATATTGAAAGTAAACTTAACCCTTCCTTTCATCTTCAGGACTTTGACCTGGTGCCAGTTCTTATTTTGAAGGAATGATCTGATTTTTGATGGGGACAGAATGTCACACGTGGCATGAGGTTGGAAGGACTGGGAGTTTCTTACAGAAGACAAAGTCATAAAAGAAATAAAATACATTCAGTCTTAAATGAGATCAGCTGAACAGAGGGTCAGCGGGAATGAAGTCAGGGGGAGGATAAAGAAAGGAGGGTTCATTTTAATTCAGGTAGAGGACACAGATGGGGTCCAAGGACAATGTAGCAAAACATGTAACAGTCAAAAGGAACCTGTATTCTCTCAGGATCTGTGGGATTATCAAGAGGTAAATAGGTGATGAAGAGCTGGATCCTGTTTTCATTGGTGCTAATAACAAAACTGTCATTGCATTTAATAGTACATCCACCTACTTCTGTGAACGTGAGAACTTTAACCCTTTACCAAGAAAACAAATCAATCTCATATCAAGTAACTTTTAAAGCCTCAAGGAAAAGAAACAAAACGAAACAAAACATAAAAAACAGCAAGATATCTTGATTCTGGGTTTTCTTTTGTGCGTGTTTGCTTTTTGGTTTGTTGGTTGAGTTTTCTTTCTTCCTTTTGTTCTGCCTCTGAACTTCCCAGTTCAGTCAAGGAGCTGCCAAAGTAGTTAGTAGAGGATATTGTTGTGCTGTTTCCAGCTTCAACTGAAATAAGTGTCAGGAGGAACCACAGGAGAGGCTGGTTCTGCCTCCAGCCACTGGCCCTGCTGCAGCCCTCACTGCTGCGTTGGGCCCGTCAGACTGAGAGATGTTTCTGAGGATTGCCCTCTCCTGTGTCACATCTCCAAAGTTCTTTCTTCCTTCTGCTTGGTGCTCACAGGCCACATGGCACAGGGACTGCAGGACCTGGCCAGCAGCGCTCGGACTCCTCAGAGACTTTTCGTGAGGAGATAGGAGTATTTTGATACATCACAGGGTGTTTGAAGGAGAAGTGTGTTGACTTTGAGATCTTCCAGTAATAGGTCCAGATATCTGGATAGCATGAGGCACTCTAGTGAAACCTCACTGCATGTACCAATGTGTGTGCTATGTATGTATCTGGTGCTAAGTAAGGTGACCACAGGGCCTTTAACTGACCAAGAAGGTAAGGTACAGGTAGGGCAACTCATCCAGGGGTCACACCATCTGACAGGGTGAGTCTTCTGGTCATCCTACCTGGCTGTCCTGTCCTTGGATATTAAACAAAATGCTTTCATTTGAGGCTAGCTTCATGAAGAAAAAATATGTTTCCACCTCCCCACCAAAGCTGTTTTGATAAATGTCTTTGGTGTCACATGTTTGAAGGGCAACTGAAGTCCTTCTTAGACACAACCTCATATTTCACACCCCAGCTGGTGCCAGGATCCTCTTAGTCTATTGGCGACATTACTGCCATTTCCTATCTCTCTCCTTCCTGAATTTACCTAACCCAGAGCTCCAGGCTTTTGTTGAAATGATTTTCTGCCTTCCGGCCCTGCGTGCCGTGTGTCACATTATGTGCAAAAGGTCTCGACCCACTTCCCCTGACTTTAGACACAGGATGAGGAAATGAAGAGGAGTTAAGTTACTGATTTCATTTTGAAGGTCAGGGTGGGTCTTCTTGGGGTAGGACTGGAGTCTGAAGAGCCAAATCTGCCATTTGTTATCCATATTTTTTCAAACAACAAGAAACCTCAACAATTATTCATGCTGCTGAATCGGAAATACTTCTCAAAACAGCTGACAAAAAGAACAGGAGGACAATAGGTGGATGGTGAGGAGAGTTTATATATATACACTCATATATATAGCCCAGACACAGACATCCAGTTTTGTTGGAAACAGACTGAAGACATGAGGAGCAATCTGAGGATCGTCTCCCAACTGCCCAAAGGGTGGGCAAGCTGCCTTATGCACTAACCCACATTCAAAAACTGTAATGTCAAAAGGGTAAAAGTCTGAAATGGTGCCAGGACAATGTTTTCCAGCACTGGGGAATCCCACACTTTGCCCAGTACAGGACTGCACTGGCTCCAAGCCAACAGCCTGAGGCTGCACTGAAAGCACATGCAGAAGAAAGTATCTCTGCCACCCTCCTCCTCTGTCAGAGGGTGGATGGATTCCCACATGTGCTGTTAGGATGTGACCTGAGTGGTCTTCTCATGTGTGGAGGTGGGTGCAGTTCAGCCTGGGGCTGCTGAGGGCAGCCATCCCATGTCATGTACGAGGGACTGCAACACGGGGTGCAATGGAATGCATCTCCATCTCCTGATGATTTGGGCACTAAATCTTGGCTTTGTGGCGGGTTGGAGACAGAAAACGTCCTCGTCCCCTGCTCCTCACCAGCTGCCTGACCAGCATTTTCATGCTGACATTGTTCCCCTTGTGCAGGTCCAATGGCAGTTCAGGAATGTGCATCCTAACCTGCCTGCTCTAAATCTGCCTGTTTCATCCCAGATCTGTTGAACTAATCCTGAACTGGAGGTGGAGGAAAAACAAACAAAGAAGCAAACAGACAGAAAGGCAAAATACCAAAAGCAGTTCCTCTCGGTAGGTTGTTGTACCTAGAGCTCTGGCTGGTTTATGTATGCATTCAGAGTAAGTTCTCTGAGGAGTATCCTGCAGTCATTTCTCAGCGAGTGTGAACAAACTCATTAACAGCTCCTTTACTGGAATGATAAGTTGTTTCTTAATGAAGGGAAAAATAAATACCCTCGCTAACCCAAACTCCATCACCAGAAGTCACACATCATTCTTAAAGACTCCTTATTTTCCACCAGAGACATTTGTGTACAGCCCTTAAACAAAATGAAAGAGCTTGTTTCTCCTTCTTAGACGGTCTTTTAGACTCTCAAATTGCACAACATTTTTAGATGTTTTTCAGAGTTTTATTCCAGGTGCGAACAGCTTAGGTTCAGTAAAATAAAGTATAATGATCTGAATCTTCACCCATTTTAAGAAGAGAAGGTTTGTAGCACTTAAAACATGGGACCAGGGCCCAAGAGATTTGGGATCTATTCCAAGCTCTGCTATTGACCTGCTATGTAGTTTTACTTGTAAGGAAGCCACTTAAGCTCATTGTGTTTCAATGTGCCCATTTGTGAAATTGAGATAATAATGCCAAGCTCACAAGGGGGCTGTAAAGGTTAATTAAATAGAGTTTTTAGGTGATTTCCCTTCTTTAGATGAAAGTGTGACAGAAGTATTGTTTATTAATGAAGTTTGTGCAAAAATGACAATCCAGAATTTTTGCAGCAAATAAATACGTGGTGATTTTTATCTCTGTGAAAAATGCCCACAGGGCAATTTTTTTTTTATGATTATCATTTTTTTTTTCAAGATAAATTGATTCCATTTGAGCTTCAAAAATCTGGGAGCTTTTTGCATTTTTTTTTGTCCTTTTTGGCATGTAACTACATGATGACATCTGTACAGGCAACAAGAACAACTAGGTATCACCATAGGAAGATTTGTGAAAAAAAATTTGGATGTTCACGTGCTTTGGGGTGCAAAATTGCTTCTAAATTTTGAAGGTCAGGAAGAAGTATGTCAGGGCATCAAATTCAGCTTGTAAGACAATTTGTTGATATCTTTACAGGGTTTCATTATAGCCATTTTCAAATGTAGATGTTTGGTTGATCTCTCATGCAGTCTCACTTTTCTAATTCCATATTTCCCTAGAAAAAGAAATTATAATACACCCAGGAAGAACTTATCCTTTGTGGACATGGGTACCTCTGTTAAATCTGCTTCCAACATACAGCCACATGCTTCACAAAGACTAAACCTGCTTCTGTTCCTCACTCGAGTCACTTGGTGAGGGATTTCAGTTGTATGAACATGGCCGATTATTTTATTTTTAATTACCTGTTGAGCCCTTTCATCACTCTTATGTAAATGGATGCCTCAAGAAATTGCAAGAAAACGAGGAGAAATATAAGTTCAGCTCCTGTGAAACTTGCTTACATTGGAGCTTGAGTTTGGGCTGAAGATTTAAATGCTTTCCCTCTCGCTGAACAAGGTGACCTAACCCATAACCAGAGAAATTCCAAATGAATAAGAGCTATTAAGTTATCTTGTCCACCTGCCCCCTCTGGAGCAAGATTGAGAGGGTGACGTGGATTCTGGCAGTGGGCTGTGCACAACCCATGACAGAGGCTGCACACAAATATGAATCATGTTGTACTTAAAAGGCCCAAATGAGTTTACTCTGGGATCCTTACCCTCCCTCTTAGCTGGTGGGAATGGGGCCCTGGAACTGAAGTAGGCTGACAGAACAGAGATTGAATCAACCCCTGAAAACATGACATTTAACCCTGTGAACTCCTCAGATGCTCTATTGGTTGCTAGTGCTTCTCGTGCCATTTTTGCCACTATGACATTCCTCTAGGATGCTGCTTTTAAGAACAAAAATCTATAGAAACTACCCATTGTGTAAATCTAATATTGCCACCCTTTCTGTGCTAGCATGGCTTTTCTGGTGCTCGAGTTGTGCCAGTGACACTCAAGAAGTTCAGCCAAGTGTGAGCACTCAGTTAATTGTTCTGGGAGAGCAGGAAACAAAAAACAAACTAGCTAACAACAACAAAACAAAACAAAAACAACAACCAGACAAAACCCACACACAAAAAAAAACCCCACAGCAATTATAAACAAACAAAAAAACCCCACAACCAGTAAATCTGTGCATTTGCTGAAGTTATGGAAAGTGACATGGACTTAAGCATTTTCCACAGGTGAGGCCAAAATTTTGGCTGCCTTGCACATATGTCAGGGCACATGGGTACATGTAGATGTGTCTTACTGTGAACATCTTCTGTGCTTCTAAAGAGAAGTTTAGAGAGTCACTGACATGATTTTCTCTGTGTTGTGATCTGCAGAGTGTCAGCTGGGAGACCATTTTCTTTTGGAAATGAAACAGAACAAAATAAATACACTTGATTGCTTCACTAAAGTCTGGAATTTAAAGCAGGTTTCCCCAGAAAGAACGAGAAGAAGCTGTGCTCATTCTGGCAGCAAAGACTTGAAGAAAATGGCAATCAGTCTTAGTGGGGTTTGAGCGTGGTGCTTATTAATCTGAATTTATGTTTCCTCTGCTGAAATGGGGGGTTTACAAAGTGATCTGAATTAACGTGAGCTGACAGTTGCTGTGCTTACAGACCTTCAACATACTGTGTACAAGGGAAATAGTTTCCTTCCCAGTCTTTGACATTCTCTGTTCAGAAGATTTTTTATTTTAACCCCAGTCCTAATTGCCCTTCAGTATCAAAATTAATTGTGTTTTCTGCTAAAAGGCCAGTGCAGTTTAAGGTTACTCCAGGGTCCCAGCAGCCGATGCATCTTCTGTAAATGGCTTGATTGCCGTCTGTGGAGAGGAGTGCTGGGAGAGATTTGCTTGACCGAGGCTATACATTACAGTCCAATTAGTGTGAAGATCACTACATGAGTCTTTAACTTTATCTAGTAACTGTCGGAATCTAATGCTGAGAGCGGAACGAGGAAGAGGGATGCAGAGCCCACCTGGGCTCTCCTCCAATGTCTTGCAGGCAGCAGAGGGAGCAGTTGGAGGATGGAAATACTCAGTGAGATGCACTTCTCATCCTAGAGATTCTGAGACAAATATCCCTTTTTCCCCCCCTTTATTTCTTTGCTGCTTTACTGACATATTAGAGCATGTTTTTGATTTTTTTCCCCTTCTTGAGACTGCTCATCTGAGGTCTGGATTCATTTAATGTAACCCGAGGCAGTAGGCTGAAGTGAATGGGGATCTGCTAGCTCTGGGTCCTCTGGGTTAACGGAGAAAGATGAACACATCCAGAAAATGAGTTAAATTCCCACAATGATCTTCAGAGCTGCTTTCCTCCCTGGCACTGTTCCTCTGTCCTACAGCCAGGTCTCCGGACACAAGTGTTTCATTTAAGTATTCAAAAGTGAGCAAGAGTTAGACTTTTCATTGCTCTGTGCAAGATTTCAAGAGCTCCTGTTTGGCTTATGGTAAAGTTAAGTAAAAATATAATTCCTCAGCAGATAAATCCAGTTCTAACATTACATGCACTTTGCATCTTAGGGTAGGTCTAAAAGACAGGTAATACAAGTCATCTCCTACAAGCTAGAAATTCCACAACGATGAGTATAGACTGTGATTTACAAGTATAATAACTATGAATGGTCATCGACTGAAATCATCTCAGTGCAGTCTTGAGGGGAAAGTGGCCTTATATACTGCGCAAACACAGGTACACGAATGTACTGAAAAATGTGTCTAAAATTTCAACCTTACAGTTATGCTCATACAACTTTAGTCCACAACATAATCTTGGCCTCTGTACTGTTGTCAATGTTTTTTACAAAAAAATCCAACAAACTGATGAAACACCAAGTTCTGCCTTATCAGAGCCATCTGGAACATCTGGAATTAATTTTTGGTTGGTCTATGCCCCAAGTCATTAGGCTTCTTGCCTGCAGTATCTAGGCCTCATGTCTTCCAAAATGTCTTCTAAAAGTAGCTGGAAAAACTAATATTAAACAAGACTATTAAGAAATGTTGAAGAAGTTTGAAAGCTTACAAAAAATAGAATGCAATGTCCCTGACATTTTTCACATCTCCACCCTTTATTTTTCAGTTAAATTTAATGCTTAATGTCTTATTTTCTGAGTCAGTCTCCAAACCAGGAAATGAAGAGGCAGCTGCAAAAGTGGGAAAAACATGGGGAGAAAAACTTGTTATTTGGCACTACTCACAGAAGGTCCAAAAACAGTGAACTTTCTGTAACAACTTCGCTTTTCATAACAGTCTCATTTGACACTGGAGCAATTATGATTAAAACAACAACAGCAACAAAAAATCTACATCAGTATTTCAGAATTTTGGAGATTACATGGCACCATAATATGTTAGACAGCACATTCCTTCTTTAATTTATTATTTCAATGTGTTAAAGATATTAGTGATAATAATGAAGTTATGGTATCCATCAGACTAATTCTGTGCTCTTCTAATTTCTGAGCACTGCAGGGGCAGTTGTCATCTCCTTCAGTATCTGGGACACAGCTGTAGACCCTAACCTTTATTTTCAGTCCTACTTTACCTGCTGGATTCACATACTTAGGATTCTGCTCACCAGCAGTTTTTCTACACGGTTCACAACAGATCTTGTATCAATCAATGGGCAGCATTGTGTTTGCACAACTCGGAGATAAGGGAGTCTCTCTGAGGCATTTTAGATTAAATAAAGCTGGTAATGGGATGAGAGCTCATCCACCGTTCTTCTAAAGATTCTTTAAAATGACAGTGAATTGAAACTCTGCTTCAACTTGCTCAAGCAGAATGGACATACTGAACACCATTTTTTTTCCTGTGGCAAACAAAGTTGTGCCTTGCTCAAGGTAGAAGCAACTAACATTTACCTTACTAGAAATTATGAAATTAGATATTCAAGAAGAAATAATATCACATGGCACAATTATCCATTAGGGTTCCCCATCACAAAATACTATGGGATGAATTAAAGGAAAAAAAATATTTGAGAGTAGGGATAACAGAAAATAATGAGGTGAATATCTTCCTTTTCAGATATATACAAACTGTGGCCAAACTCTGAGGTATTCACATTAATAGCAGGTAACTTCTTGCTTTTTGGGTTTCCCATCATCTGTCCCTCATTACAGCTGTGTGCAGAAAAAATTAACTGCTACAAAAGATATCAAATAAACACAATTCAAAGCAATGTGAAATAGTATTTCTAGGGTCCAAGGAAAGGAGGAATGTAAGGCTGTGACAGAAACTTCCCTGTTTGTAAGGTCCTTTCACAATTACCCAGAAATTGATTTCTTGCTCCTTTTTGAAATATCCTGAACCAGCTAGTCTCATGTCCTCATACAGGACACTGTAGCTTAGGGCACTTGACATGATTGCCTATGTGATGAGAAAACAAATAATAATTTAAAATTGCTCTAATTTAATGCTTATTTGTGGCTGCAGCATTTCCAACCTCTCTGCTTTAACAGCTTGGAAGGAATACAAAGGAAAATTCTGCATGTCAGAAAGTTATGAAACAAAGGCAAAGTGGAGAGGAGATGGAAATATAAATTCAAAATGAAACCCTCCATCTTTCTGTCAAACTGAAACAATAAATAATAATGACATCTTCCATTTATATAGTGGTTTTCATCCAGAAAGCCTGGAAAGATCTTTGGAAACTTTACAAACTACTGTGGAGGAATAGAGATGATTTCATACACTGATCTATTGAAGGCTCCGACTTTTGTAAACAGATACAGTCTACAACAACATAACATCTCAGACTGGGACAGGTAGAGACTGATCCTGAGAGATATTGGATGGGTCTGTAGTTAGTCAGAGTGAATCCTCAAAGTCCTGTGGGAATTTACACTACTGACAGTTATTGTTTCTCATGATCAGGCACTTGGTAAAGTAATAAAATTAGAGATGGATGAAATAGCTCCTGATTCCGGTCTGTGAAATGTGGCAATAGCAGTTAGAGCTTTACAATTAAAATCCTTACTAATTCATCGATTGCAGGATGGTAAACATGGTGATTTTAAAGAGTCAGATAGATCCTCTGTCCAGACATTTCACATTGTTGTCATATGGCTCACATATTTTCTTTCTTCTTTTAACCAGTGTGTGCATATACAAAAAGGTGTTTTAAGAGCTAGTTGAAAGCAACACAAAACTCCCAGGCTTAAATTTCTGCCACATTCAATTGTCAGGCAAAGCACAGAAGTAAAAAAAAAAGAATGAATAATTAGTAAGCTGAGGAAAATTGATTAAGATTTCCATTTCTATCATATGTTTCAATTAAAAAAAAAAATCATACCAGATACTCAAGAAGTCTGTTGGATATTAAGGTATGGCATAGATTTCCAGATTCTCAATGGAGGAAAATTCTTGCTGATTTTCATGGTCTTTGTGTTCCAAGATGGTTCACATAATGTTGGCTCTTGAATAATATCTCTATAACCAGCTGTAGTTTCAGGAATTCCCTGCATGTGAATGTATTTCTCTATGAGATGGCACAATGAATTTCCGCACTGAAGCACCATGCTTAAAGCATCCATCCAGCACCTCCTAATGGGGGCAGCACAAGGAAAATTAATGAAACTGAGAAAAAAAACAGCTCCAGGAACAACGAAATTGAGAAATTGCCTTCGGACTTGTGTTCCTTCATTTTACTGGCCTCTGGCAGGGTATTTTGGTGGGACCACATCTTACTGGAGTGAATACTCCTCTGCCTTAGCATGACAACCTATTTTCATTAAATGTCTAGAAATACACTCCTCCTGTCAAATCTGGCTGCATGGAGAAAAAAAAAAGGGGGAAAAAAAAAAAGTCCCTTTTCTGTTTACAAATTTTCTTCTCTCCTGAGTCTTTCAGCATCAGGCACCTTCCTGTTCTTGGTAGCAGCAACACCAACAACTAATCTGGCTGTTGGTACAATGACTGGCCATGCTGGCAGGACGGGGTGCAGCCCAAGGAATTGCTCACAATGCTGATGCCCAGCCGTGACTCCTCATCACTTGAAATAACTTTGCTCATTCCAGAAGTGCCTGGGATGCAACTGAAGTTTGACACAGGCAGGTGCTTTGCTTTAGCAGCCGCTGTAATCTCCCATTCACCATCCAGAATAGTGTCTGGAAGGTTCCTCTCCTCCATTTCTGTCCCCCTCCATGCCAGTCCATCTGCCTCGAGACGAAAATTTGTGGTGTTCAGCCAAACTGACACTTCTTACCACTGCTACGCCTAACAAGTGGTACCACAATGCTTGGTTTCCAGTCTTTTTTACACAACTGTTCCATTGGCCAATGTGTTTTGGGTAAGTGGGGCAATGGAGAAGGAACATGCGCTGCCTTAACTAGTGACCAAAGCAATAATTTAATGTGATAAAGCTTTAAGTAACAGCCTCTCCTATCAACACTTGGCAAAACCGCAGCATAATTATGCAGCCCAAGAAAGAAATGTTTGTAGCTTGCTGTTGAACTAAAGGCAGCTCTCCAGACTACAGCTAAGAAATGGTTATCTTCTCTGTGGGAGGAATTAGCACCAAATAAAGGTGAAATAAGGACAGTGTGTCTGCACTTATTTAAGCTGTTTTCAATACTAAGTGTTCTGTAAGAAGAGGAAATCGTGGAAAGAAGTCTAGAGGTTTCCAGTGCTAGTTGTAGGCAGCCAGCTGAGATCCAGAGCTTTCAATGGGGCAGTTAATGGCTCTTTAGCACCTTTTGTCCTCACGGACACCTCCCCAGGGTGGGGCAAGCAGGAGGAGCCAGACCCCCGGTCAATAGACAGGGTCCTCAGTTGACAAGGTGCCCAGACCCAGAGAAGTTCTTGGTCAATGCTTGTGATGGTCGCAGCCTGATCCGACCAGGCTATAAAATGGGACTCCCACCAAAGACCCACTTGGGTTAGTCTTCTTGGAGCAGTGGGATTGTGATCAAAGCCCTCCCTCTAGACCAGGCATGCCATTCAAGGACACTTACCAGGATGCAGAGTCCTCACCTTCTCCTTGGTGAGTGGTTATTTTATTTTCTTTTGGATTTATCCTCGAGTGAGCCCTTGTTCCCTTGGACAAGTGATTATTTCTTCTGGGTGCCCTGGAGTGAGTGAGGGCTGTCTGCTGTGAGCATCACTCTGATGTGGCTGTACAGTGATAACATTCCCAACTGGTACTATGAACTTCCAGTTTATTAAATGTTGCTGGAGTGCTGACTGATTTTTGGATTACCCCCTTGGCTCACATTGTTTTCTGATGTTTAGTTTTGGTTCTTGATGAGAGTTGGTTTAAGCCTATTATTTGCTTGGAATTGTTTTGGGGTGCCTCCGTTACACTTCTCAATATCAGTATTTTTTTCAGGCTTTTACAAATGTATTTCTATGCCCTCTAAGGTTTTCTTAAGTCATGGTAGTCTCTTGAGAGACTGGAAACTTAAAATGAGAGCTGAAAATTCAGTCTCTGGACCAGTAGGTGCCACTTACAGTATAAGACACTCAAGAAAAAGCCTCACAGCTACATTTTATTGCAAACATGAGGTATTTAGCCATCCTGATTGGCATCCTAAAGTTTGCACATTAAACAAAGGGATTTCTGGCTTCACAGAATTATTATTCTCCTCAGATGGTAGAAATAGTGTTGGATATTAAGAAGAAAACCCTTTTTGTCAAATGAGTGATTTTAAGGTTACATTACATTATTTTGAATTTCTCACCAGTGTTGTTACTGGTCTTCCAGGTGGTTACTGGGGAAGCTCATACAGCTCATTACGCAAAAGCTAGTTTGCTGGTGGAATATAGGTTGACATATCCAAAGGCACGCAAGGTTGCAATAGGACAAACTTTTGTTAAAAGTCAAAGTTGGATGCTTACTTCTTCACACTTTTGAGAATCTCCTGTTTTTACTTATTGAACATGAGAAGGAGGTTGGCCAGAGCAGCTATTATGGGCTACTTATACCAAATGCTTCATTTTGCTGGTGACTGGGAGCCCCCAAGAGTTCTTGTCCCACATTTTGCCTGGCAATTAAATAGGCTGAGATATAATTTGTGCCCCATATTCTCTGTGTTGAAAGCAGTAGGCTTCTTCATTTTTAGCCTAACTCTTCTGTCACCTTCACCAGTTTTACATTATTTATGTTAACTCCATGGCCTAGGGGTGGGAGGGAGAGGGGAATTATTCCTAATTTACTGAAAGTGAGAGAAGAATCAGTCACTTCTTTCTTTAAATTTTTGTGGAGGATTGTTAATCAAAGTTAAAACAAATCTGTGTTCCAACGCAGAAGTGGGCGAGGAAATGTGTGCCTAACACATATGCACTTTGGGGCTCCTGCAGAAGGAAACAGAGTTTTGGAAACTGTTGTGAGAAAAACATTAAAGACACCAGACTCAGTGCTATGCTGCAGACTGGAAATGAGGCTTCGGACACTATCCAGCTAAGTTTGAACCTACTTGAAGAGCTACATTTTATCCTGTATCCTGGGATGCACGATGTAAATTATCTCCCGTTCTTATTTGCTTCACGTTTGAGAAGAGCCTGGAGGAGGACAATGACTTAAAGTAGGAGCCAGTCAGAGAATACATCAGGTGCTCGACCTGCAGGCCTATGAAATGCAGTGTCATCATAACCCAAAGGGCGTATCATTAGTCACTGAAGGAAGGAAGTGCAAGCGCGCCTGGAGAAATCAATAGAAGGTCCTTGTCTGGTAACACGGAGAGAACAGCACCGATGTTTATGTCTTTGCCCTTCACATACTTTGCTCTTCCTTCCTCTCCAGTCACCTTTTACACTTTATCCAGAATTTCATTTTCCTGATTCCTGACTATAAATGGACGAATGTGGTATCCAAGACTCAGGCTGCAATGCAGTCTTTTCTGAAAAAAAAAGATGTATATATCTCCATCAGGCCCTGTGTTTCTGCGTGGTGGTTATCTGATTTGGCTCCTGCTAACTAAAAACATATGCAACTGGTTATCTCCATCAACACAGTTTAATTCAGCTCTGGTCTGTATTAGTGTGTTTTTCTGCAGCTGATGTCTCTTAGTGCCCTGGGTGAACTGTTACTGTTAAAATCATGTTTAAATATGAAGATCAAACAAATGGTCCAAAGGTTTTTAGCATCTAGAGATTCATTAAGCAATGCAAAAGTACTTTGCCATATTTTAATTAAACCTCATAATTCTTCCCCAAAATATCATGCTTTCAATAAATGAGGAACCAGATTAATATGAGATTCAGAGTTTTGCTAGAATATGGCATAGTAATTCAAAATTGTCAAGACTCCTTTTATTTTCATAGCCCTGCACTTGACATGTCTTTTTGCTTTTGTGCCTCAGTTTTCCCATCCACAAAATGAGCAAAACAGTACTAATGTGCATCCTAGGGAAGCTACACAGCACCACTCATCACTGTCAGGAAAATGCTCTGAAATTATTCAGCTGTATTCATAGCAAAAACCCAACGAATTAACAAAATATGTTCAGCAATGCACGTTTGTCGGCTTCCGTGAGAAAACTGTGAAGTGTTATGAATAATGTGGCTTGTTGGTGGCTGTTTGTTCTAACAATCCTGATTTGTATATTACATGAAGGCGAAAGAAATCTTTTCATGCTCAGTTTGACCCTTCCTCACACTGCCCCGATTTCTTTCCATTCTGGCCCTTGACAGGAGTTCAAAATACACATCAAGGACAAGAATAACTTTTTAGACTAAGATAACATTTGTATTATTAGAAGAGGTTAGGGTGTGCCTGGGAGGGCAGGAGGTAAATCTGCTGAACAGTCTAAAAGCTTTATTTATGGAAATGTCCTTTTTAAGATGAGAGGAAAGAAAGAATATTATCAAGAAGGTCGCAATAATCTCAAAGATCCCAAATCAGCCAAGCTGTGCACAAACATACTCCAGAAATAAGTTTGTGTTAGTATATAAAGCTCAGACCCTGGATCAGTTTTCCAGACAGAGCAAACCAGCCTAAATCTATGAATCTTGAGGGAATAACTTCAGTTTGCCCCAGCTGAGGGCTGTGACAGTGTCTATTTCAACCAGGAAAATCAGAAGTATGTTGTACAGTACTGGACACAGTTGTCTCCAGTGGAAGAAGCAAAGTATTTTTTCTGATAAGTTTAAGAGCTTCTGACACATCTGTCTCTCTTGCCATTTACCTAATGACCCACTTACCAGTGAAAAACTCTGAAATTAGCCTTTCCATAGTCAGTTGAACTCCTCAGACTTTCCTGAAGGAAACCAAGCATCCTCTCAGCTCTTCTCAAGAAATAAAAAAGAAAAGAAAAAAAAGACCAAAAAACACAACACCACTGCTACACAACAATGGATGCATTTTAAACTTGCTTGTATGATTTAGTAAGCAATATCGTGGTTTTTTTTTCACCATAGTCTTTACTTAATTGAACTCAGCCTTGAGACTGTTTAGCAGTTTTGTGAACTTTCAGTTTGTGAGACTTGACCCTTTGTAAAAGAGAATTCAGACTGCTTATTCTTATTCCCTAAAGATTTTTGAAGATATTACTGCCATCCTATCAAAGCACAAATGGCATGAAACTGTAGAATTGGCTGCTGTTCCCTATTTGGAGCATAAGTGTACTTACTATAAAGTGGCAAAAAACAGGTTGAGAAAGTGACAAAAGAAAGCAAAATAAAACCTCCCACTGAAACACCTCTAGGAGAGCCTGCCTTCATGGTATGCTTAAATAGCCTGCCCCTGCATCTATCGGTTTGGTAGCAACCAAAAGGAATGAAGAGCTGAAATTCTACATACTGGGATGGGGACCTGCCCCCTCACCTGGGATCTGTCCTCCCAAAGAACAAATTTGTGATCCAGAAAGCTGAACATCTTCCAGATGTAAGGCAATTTGACTGCATCTCTTTGACAGCTGAAAAAGCTAAATTAATAAATAAACAAGACATGATTTGGGAGGGATTTTTGTATAGTATTTTATAGCCACATAAAAATATTATAGTGAAATATAACTTTTCTTCTCACAGAGTCTCCATTAAATATACACTCCAAACACACTGAGAGCTTTGCACAGTTGAAATATAATTTTGTTTTGAATAATAATATTTTTTATTGCACATATGCCACCATCGCTTATTTTTAACATAGTGATGTCACCATGTCAATGACATCACTTTGCAGAATGTCCTCCTGAGCAGCAGAGGTGAGCCGGCTTCATAACAAATAGATATTCAAACCCTCCTAACAATACTATATGAATGCAAAGCAGAGATACTGTTTAAGACCTGCAGAGCAGGGGCAATGCACTTCTGTGAAAGAAAATACTTTTGTATTTCCTTAGGAGAATAAATTAATTATTCTAGCTATTCTTAAATTTGTTGTTGAAATGTGAACTATCTATATGTGTCTGCTCTGTAGATAGCCAACCCTTTAAGGATAATAATGTCGTAACTCTTCTCATATTTGTCCATAACATAAAAGACCCTCATGCTGATTGGAAATATGGAGCAAAAATTCCACTGGTGTAACACATATTGACCACATACAACGTATCTCCCACAATTACATGTCAGTTTTATTAACAATTAGATTTTATGACATTTTGGGCATTCTCTAAACACTAAAATACATGGTCTTTGCTCCAAACTAATTGCAGCTGGAAATACAAATAGTGAACGTATTAACTGTTAAATCTGTTTGAGCCCTGGATTTTTTCAGTTTTTCAGCAAGTCCAAAAAATACACATTTTTGTGGAAATTAAAATGTCTTATAAGGATATATTTTCAGCGCATCAAAAAGGAAAACAAAATCATTTCAAATTAAAGGAGAGGTTTCTCTAGATACATGCCACATCATGTTCCAGTTGTGGTTTTTAGCATCTTTTAGTGGTTTGAATTGAAAAAAAGAAATAAAAAGAAGTGGGAGCATGCCATCTTTGAAACATTATATTCGAATAATCTATTTCTACTATAACAGTAAATATTTGAGTTGTTTTTTAGGCTTGGATGACTGAGCTTAACTGGGACAAATTCTTTACATATCTTTTTTTTGGTTCCCTTTTCAAAAGTTCCTGCTAACACCTCTCCAAACCCGGCTATTGGTGGAAGAAAGGGGGAGAACTCTAGAGCCAGGTGATGAGGCTGTTTCAAGATTCATAATTCAATGTTATTTATTTGGTTGGGGGCTCTTTCTTTTTCTTTTAATAAACTATCCCCAAAAGCCTATCTACCTAATGAGTATTATCTGCTTAATTTCCTGCAGGCTTCGATGCAGAAGCAGGTCAGTTGGTTTAATTATCAGCTATGGAGACGTGAAGGAACTTGAAATTCAATTGAAATATACAGTGGCTTTTTTTCCCTGGATTCCTCCGCATTAACAAACATACCTGTTCAAAGAACAGATTGACTCAGTTGTGACTTAAAGAAAGATAAGATTATGTGGCAGGAAAGTAATAATGGTATTATTGTCCACTGGACAGAGTATATTTGCACGGTGATTAGTGATGGCTAATATAGTGAAATTCTAGACATAGAGAAACAAGCAGGAATGTACCTTCTGACTATCAATTCTCTTTGGTTTTAAAATGTAGTCCTGCTCCCTCTATCTATATCACACTGTCGATTAAGTGCCAGACAGACCTAGAAATGCCTTATGAATTTTTGAGTCTTAAATCCATATGACACTATTCAGAGGATGGACACTCCATTGCTGAGACAGAAAGGGACACAACATTTACTCCAGATTGGGGCCCTCACTGGGAGTCTTTTGGCACAGGAGGGAAAAGCTTTTTCTTTTAGAATATGGTTTTTTTTGTGTCCTAGATAAAGTGTAAGGAAGGCTAAATAAGCACTAGCAGGTTGCTGTGCCTTCCAAGTTCACTTTTTTTTTTTTTCCTTTTTTTTTCCTTTATAATTCTGGGAGTTATTATTGGCAAGTCTTTATTTGGAGATAAGCGTGTAGAGGGAACATTCATAGGGAAGGAAATACAATTAATTTTGTTAAAAATCCAATAGCCTCCCAGTGAACACAGACTTCCACCACAAATCTACAAGTTTATAGAGCCGTTAAGGCACTTGGAGCATCCGTGCAGCTGAAAGACAGAGCTCAGGCTCAGTATGCGTAGAGTGATATCTGTAATATCCCATAGAAATCCATTGAGAACACTTAGGAAAGCACAATATCCTTTAAATGTAACCTTGATAATGAAAGGAAAGAGCTCCTGTTCCTAAATAAAAAACAACAAGCCCCGACAGGTTGGAATTGATACCAGCATTTGCCACTGCCTGAAACTCCTGCCGTGCGCTGAATGCTGCAAAAGTGTCTATTATTTTTAACTGTTAGGTTATTGTCCATCTTTAAAGATGGAGGAATTTTAGGAGGGACAATTAATAATAAAAAAAAAAAAGTTTAGTGTTATTGCAGACCTCTAGATAAAATATCTAAGGGGCAGGGGTGAGCCAACAAAGGATGCTGAAAGAAAAAAGCAGGTATCTGAGACTCGTTTGGGAGAGAGCAGCTTAGAAACCCCTGAACTGAGGGTTCTTTATATATAGCACCACATTGAGTGACAAAATGGTAGCTGTCATAATGTGCCAGTTAACATGTCCAATATGAGCCGATCGTTTAGTGTCCCCTGGGATTAGAAGACAGAAACATGACAAAGAACAAAGAACTTGGATCAATAATGCTTGGGGAAATAAGACAGAGAAGGTTATTTACTCTGCATTGATCCGTTGCTGCAGTCGCGTAAACTTGGCCTGTTTTTCTTTTGTTAACCTTTAAGCTTGAGTATACTCACAAGCAACTAGGGAGCCAACTAACAGGTGTAGATTAAGGATCGAAGGAGGTCATCGTACCTCTGTCACCACTAGGCACCCATGTAACAACATCCCTGAAGAAATTTAAACATCAATAGCTATAATAAGGGCAAATTTATCAAGCTTGGCCTACTTTTGCTGGGAGCCTGGCTGTGTCCAGTCAGTTTGCCCTTGCTAAAGCTCAATTGATTTGGACATTCTTTTACTAGAGTTGATTATCAATTGTGACACAACAAATTTGTTAGCTTCCAAGCACTGGAGTTGTTGTTGCTATTGGAGCCTCTGAAGTGAAAGCACCTGGCCGTGCTTGAGTTTTACTCTTGCTGAAGAAATAAAAAATAAATTTAAAAAAAAAAAAAGAAAAAAGGAAGAAGAAGAGAAAAGCAGAGGAGCCCTTCAGTGATTTCTCCATAGATGCTGGTTGCGTTGGAGATACCTGTACTACACAGCTGGAACATCTGGGTTGGCATTTTTGGAAAATTAGGAGCATGAGGAAATATTAACTTGAAGGAAACTGTTTTCAGCAGGAAAAGTCCCAACAGCTGTTAGCTATTCATTTTTCATGTTTTATGATTTGTCACCTAAGTCATATGGAATCATTCCTGTTCCCTGTGTGGACAACAGACTTTTGAAAACAAGAAGTAATGAGTACCGTATGATGGGCAGCAATATTCTTTAAGCATGACTGTTCAAAAGAAATAATCATTCTTGCTGAACTCCACAGAACTTGTTAAATGTGAAAATCCATTCACTGATGCTCAGGAGCTGCAGTTAATTAGACTAAATGGACATTTTGTGTAGAAACATGACTGGATGGAATTTGTTCATTTTAAATACTAACCCTGTTTTTT
This sequence comes from Nesoenas mayeri, assembly GCF_963082525.1. Lineage (NCBI taxonomy): Eukaryota > Metazoa > Chordata > Aves > Columbiformes > Columbidae > Nesoenas > Nesoenas mayeri. The sequence goes on along the minus strand of NC_137563.1, from coordinate 7,746,542 downwards.
TGAGTTTTATAGGAAGTGTTTCATGTTGTGCCAATAGTATCAGCAGTACATTAAAAATGTGATTCTGGAAATATTTATTTAGTTGATTTTAAAACCAAAAGGATTATTTAGCATCGTTATAGTAGCTTTTCTGTTTTTCTGGATCAAAGTGTATGCCGCTCCTCGTGGTATAAAATATTTTGACTTGTATCATAGAATAAGATAAACCAATCAAATAATACAAAAATAAAAGACTCTATACTTAAAAATTGAAAGTCACTTTAAAAAAAAAATCAGGGAAGAATAAGTTAACATTGTATGGTAGCCTTTCCAAAACAGACATTTTACCCAGAATTTTGGGATTAAATCAGTGGCCAAATGGAAGCATTTCCTTTGAGATTAATACTGTCTTTTGATTGAAACCTTAAAATACCTGTGCAGGGTGAACATCCACATGTCTCAGGTACAGGGATACAAAAATCAGTTCACCATGAATACAGGCACTTGCCAATGAGTTGCATTTGGGTTTTTGCTGGTCAGCTGTATACATCCATACACAGCACCCATTGCTACCTGGCAGTTTATGTGAATAAATTTATGGCCATGGCTCTACTCCTCATTTACCACCCTGTAGTACTCGTGGTCACTGCTGGCACTCGGGCATTGACTGGCAGTGGCTCCGCTCAGTGTTTTGCAATGGATTCTGGAAAGTAATCCCCTGTACTACACTCCCTATTGCAACTTGATTTCATACCATAGAGAGATGTGGTTGCTTGGGCTATCCTTTATCCTATTAATATGGCAATCAAAAAACTTAAATTTTTATTTCAGAAAAGTTGCATCCTTTTACTAATCTACAATTATGATGCACAAACAAGGAACCTACTGACAAAGGAAATCAGATCCGACTTTCCTCTTAGAGATGTGAATCTGTTGTTTGCAACTCTTGGCATGGAAAGATTCAGCTTGTGACCTTTGCCCCATCACCCGTAAAAGTGTCACTGCAGTTTTTAAGAGCATTTAAGAGCATGGGAGGGAGAAGGCAGCAGCTTTTAGGGCATCAGAAATGACAGTAATGTGCACTGGAACCGTCTGCACAAGCAGAGTGCATTGAGGCAGTTGTATTAGATCAATCTATGCCAGAAGAGAAGCCACTGACAGCTAATTTCTGTGTTGGAGAATGAGCTGCAAAGTACACAGTCCTCATTAGTATAAATAGAGAACAGTTCAATTTGGTCCTCACCAAAACTCTCTACCAGGCAATGGCTATTCAGAGCTCTATGTGAAATAAGTTAGGGTCCTCTTAGCCCTGCCAATATGATAAAAAACAGCAGCCTGGTTAGCAGTAATCAGCATTCCTGGCTGAGGGGCTATGGACTGAGTGAGTATGGAGAATTAATTACTCTCTTTCAACTAGATGATGTGGTTCCTCTAGGTCAGGGCTCAGGTGAGAGGCAAAAAAGTGTTATGGAGACACTTTGATTTTAAATATATATATATATATTTTTTTTTTTTTTTTTTTTAGCTTAAAAATATTGCTGAGGGCTTTGTCTTAATGGCTCAACAGAGTTCTGAAGGTGCCTATCTGCAGACCTGCCTTACAGAGGCACAGACAGAGCCGATCTCATGGAAACATCAAGGGAGCTGGAGCTTCCTCTTTGCCTGTCCCCTGTCCCATGGACCCTCTTGTCCTCCTCCCAGGCACATTGCAGCCACACGCAGTCCTCAGTTTGCAGCTCTGAAGTTTCCAAACCCCCATGTGATGCTACAAAACATGTGCAAGATGTGGTTCATAGAAGCATAGACTGTTCTGAGTTGGAAGTGTTGTACACGGATCATTGAGTCCAACTCCTGTCCCTGCACAGGACAACCCCACAGTTCACACCATGTGTCTGAGAGTGTTGTCCAGTCTCTTCTTGAACACTGTCAGGCTTGGGGCTGTGACATCTCCCTGGGGAGCCTGTTCCAGTGCTCCAGCACCCTCTGGGTGAAGAACCTTTTCCTAATGTCCAACCTGACCCTCCCCTGGCACATCTTCCTGATGTTCCCTTGTGTTCTGTCATTGGTCATTAAAGGGAAGAGATCGGTGCCTTCCCTCCCTCCTCCCCTTATGAGGAAGCTGTAGACCGCAATGTGATCTCCTCTTAGTCTCGTCTTCATCTCCTCTTCTCCAGGATGAAGGCTGGAGAAGGAAGGAGGCCAAACAGGGGCTGAATCATTCCCCAGGACTAAATGGGGCAAAATTGGGGCTACTCTAAAGAAAGAGGTGCTTGCCTCTGTGGGAGCTGGAAAGGATGTGGAATCAGGTCTTCTAGCCAAAGAGGAAAAGCTTACTATAAAAACAGCACAAAGAGACATGGGAAAAGGAAATCAAAAGAGAAGAAAAAGGAAATCAAAAGAGAAGAAAAAGGAAATCAGAGAGGGAATGACACACAAGTGATGCTCTATACACTGAAAGGCATATATGAAAAAGCTCCAACTCACCTTTCAAAATAATTTAAGCCCAAGTGTTAGTGTAAGCAAAATAGGCCATTCAAACTTGGTTGTGGAGCCAGAAAAACCCAAAGCACGTGACGCTGCATTAAGACAGCACATTTCCTGGTCGCATGCTTATGTGAGCATGCCTTCCTCACCCAGAGGCCTTGTCCACCCTGACCTGTTCCCTTGTAATGGCCAGTTGGCCGCTTGGCTCCTTTCCCAGTAGCCAGCGCTCTCCAAGCGTGACATCCATCACTGACGCAGTGAGGAAGATGGCACTTACCTGATGGGGCAGGAGGAAGCTCCCTCTCTTACCATATGCTGGGAATTGTCAGCGGCTGCTGGAAGCCAAAGCTGGCTTTTCCTCCTGCCAGGAAACAGGCCTTTTCCTGAGCCTGCCAAAAAGAAGAGGAAAAAAAAGAAGAAAAGAAGAAGAAGAAAAGAAAAAGATTTTGCATATTACGTTTCACACTGAGCAGTTTTATAGCAGGCTGGGTAGCACCGGGAATTATGGATCACGCTTTCCTTTGGCACAGGGGATAGACAGCAGACAGTGAAATAAGAGGCACTACAATGGGTAAAGGAAAGAAAAAAAAGAGATGTTTATATTGATTCTCTCCAGAAACACAAGATCTGCCACAGTCAAGCAGACTCCTGAGTCATTACAGCAGCATCCTGACTCCAGGGGTGCTTCAAAGGAAGAGGAGGGGAGGAGGCATGTTGCCAGCTGTTCCATGTCCTTTGGAGAGAATCATCTTCCTGATTTTGGCCCGACCATGTCCTGACACATAGCTTGTGACTGCTCAGTAACCTTTCTGAGCTCCAAAGACTTATCCCATTTCCCTTTTCACTTTCCAGGTTGGAAGAAACTTGGTGTCCATGTGTGTTTGCACTGCTGCTCCAGACGGACAGTGGGACCAGCCTCTTGGTCCTGCACTCTGGACTAAAGCCAGCGTGGTCAACAGAGATATTGATCATCTGTAAAGGAGACCTGCAAACTGGATTTGCCCAGCGAAAGTTTGGAAAGTGGTCCCAGCTAAAACACTTGGATAAGCATGGCTGTGACACCTCACACCACAGCGTGGATTTTGTTTCCTGCAGATGCCACCACAAATGCTGTTATAGTCACCAAAATATCCATCCCTCAAATGCTGAGACAATCCTCAGCCTTTCAGGAAAAAGCCATTTGCTCAGTTGGGTCCAGAAGCTTTGACAGACTCCTGCTGGCAGTGGGCAAACCTCAGTCCAAGACAGGAAGACCAACATCTCTGTAAAGCATCTAGAGACTGGGAAAAAGAAAGAAAAAAGGAGATTAGGGAAAAGAAAGGAAGTAATGTCTTCCTGCATCTGTGGCACAAACACTGATGCCACATCAGAAGAAATGGGTTCTTAAAAAGATCCCCTCCTGCTCTTTATAAATATCCCTTCTTTCCTTCTTTTTACCATTTTTTTAAAAGAAAAGGCAGAAAAAGAATGCAGAAAAAAAGCCTGCCATCCAGACAGTGATATCCTTTGAATAGCAAATCACAAAAAAAGTTGTTTTTTTTTTTCTTTCAGTGAGGGGGTGGAGTTGAAGTGTTTGAAATCCAGGCCAAAGGATTACTTCACATTTCTTCTAAGGAATAAAACCTTTAAAAACATAAGGGTCTATTTTGTATTACTCAGCAGTTCTTCTTTCTTATTTTCTTCTGTGGAAAATTGTTGGTTTTTTTCGCTAATAAAGTGTTTATTACGCAGTCCTGCACACTCACACATCTACACACACACACAAGCACAGAGCTCTTTATAAAGAGAAAATCAGGCTGGCGCTGCAGAAGCGCAGAGAGGATCTTTCGCTAAAATGATCTCAAGGTCAGTTTTGGGGGTCTTTAGGTTTCTATATTCAATCCAACCACGTTTCTTGTCTCTGCTTTGCTTGCTTAACTTACAAGAAACTTGGGCACAATTTTGCTTGTGTTGGCAGTTTTTAGGTGTGGATTCATGCAGGCTATTTACAAGATGCCAAGGGATGTCAAATCCTGAACATGTGTTTTTGTCCTACAGTCATTCTCTGACAGCAGAAATAGTCTGCAGCTTATCAGATCCATTTGCTGATATTTAACATCTTTTTTTCCCGACAAAGGTTTGGGGTGAGATGAATTTTAATGTTGCTCTGTGCTGAAGCTGACAAAAAAAATCTTTATGCATCTAAGTTATAAAGTAGAGCTTTAAACTGTAAGGAAAAAAAAAGTCAACTGCCTTATTTACAGCATTTTCACTTTTCCCACATAGATACAATTCTGCTTGTTTTGTTTTGTTTGTTTTTTTTTTTAAACACTCAAGGTATTTGTTAAGCATTTTACTCAATCAAGAGGTACAGTCATAGATTGAGAGATGCATTTTTAGGGAAGGCAACACATTTTAATGTATATTTCTGATATCATTGGCAACACACTAAAAAGTCTGATTATGTTTTTATGGGATTATATTTAAATAAACTTAAGCATGACACAAAATTACATTTTCTCCCCTTTTAATATTTTTAATAATAATCACACAAGAAAGAAGAGTAATTTTTAAAATATAGAGATTCTGGTAAAATTGTCATGTAGCAGTAACACTGTCTGAGCCCAGAATTCCCAGACAATTTTAGCAAACCATAGACTCCTTAATTTAAGGGTTTTATAAAAATATATAGGTCCTCAGATACTAGACAAGATACTTTGAAAAGAGGATAAAAACTTAAGCATTTATATAGATATAGGAGAGGCAGTAATTTTGGAGAATATTTGCATATTATGAGCACACACATAGTGAGTTAAATTTTGCAGACAAAAATTGCTAACAAAAAGGGGGACATTTTTCATGAATCTGAGTCATAATGAATACTTGACCTGCATCTACTATGTAGAACAACGTTTAAATTCACAGAGCCATATACGTATGTTTCCATATCGCAGTAAATTTGTCATCCTTAGTTTCTGCAGATATTCTATTTAGAGCTATTTTTCTCCACTAACCACCTTCATCAAGTTCTCTGTTTCAGCACAGCCTATATGTTAAAACATGCCCAGCACTGTAACCTTATGCCTAGAGGTACTACTCCAAAGAAAAAAAGTGTTTAATTTTTTTCTTCTAGAAGGGAACAAGGTAATCTGGAAGTTTGAATGCTCAGTGTCTTCTCCAAGATTATCCAGACTGATTTTGTTTGCAGAAGTCAGACTGTGCAAGCTGTTGGTGTGTGGTTTGTCCCAGTAAGTTAAGAAGAACAATGTACTTGAGAGGTTTCCAATTATTCTTACTTCTGGTCAGGTTAAATATACAATTAGATTGGATCCCTGACAGGTTTTTGGCTTCTCCAGTTTCAAACCAAGCCTTTATTAGTCCAAGCGCACACAGATGGAAATGATTTATTTTCTGTTAGCTGTTACATGAGTTTGATTGTCAACAAAATCTTGCTCGGCTTTCAGCAAGGTTTGGAGTCAGTCTTTGTGTCTGAGGTGGGGTGTCCACATCAGCCAGATGAGTTCGGTTTGGCAGAGGCAGCTCAGCTGATCAAAACTCGCAGAACTTAGAATCAAATAGTCTGTACAGACCTCAGAAACCACACATTTCACAGGAAAGGGACGTACGGGCAGAGGTGACTCCAGGGATCCTTCCCGCCCGTGGTTTCCTCTTCTGCTGCTGTGCTGCCAGCTCTTCTCAATATATTGCTGTTCCACTGGGCCTTGTCCTTTACTTTGTTGGCAAATAAGGTAAATGACCCCTGTTCTTGCTGCCCATATGCTGCTAACATCATTGGTTTTGTTTCAGCAAACTGCATGAGGATGGTGTAGACAGATGCCAAAAAAGAGGGGCCCCATCAACCCAACAAGCCCTGCTGTGAATCACCAAAGCACCAGGGTGAGTGGCAGCCGGCATCTCCTTAGTTATTGAAGAGAGCAGCTGTGTCATGTTCAGTTAGTTTACATCATAATCTAAATCAACCATGAAGGATGAAGATGCATAGAAGGAAAAAAAAAACACCAAACCACAACAATAAACTGAAGGGATGTGTTCTAACAATCTCCTGTACAAACCGCATTTGGGTTCGGTCCTAACTAAACAGAGCGATTGCAGGGAAAAGGGTGGCTCAGGTTGCCAATTCCTTACAAAGTGTCTGCATAACCTGAGAGAGAGGAGCTTTGTCCTCTACGCGCAGATGTCTGCATTCTTATTCTTTCCCCTCTGCTTCCACGTCCTTGTCTTCCTCCTGTGGCCCCGACAATTCATTAGTTCTCACCTCAGACTGGAAGCAGGTCCAGGGAGAATAGGCAAGTTCGTTACAGTTTGGCACATGGAGTGTGTTAATTGTGATACAGCTATACGTTGTTACTGCAGATTAAAAAAAGGGACTATGACATCTACCTCCAAATCAGGGATGGCTTTGGCTCCAAGAACTTGCCTGGTCATAAAGAAGTCCATTTTTTACAAACATATGATAAAATGTGGAACTGCTGTATCTCTTGTATATAAGGGTTAGTTTATTTTTTTTTTCTCCAGGTGAAGCTGTGGTCTAACAGAGGGGAAAATAAAAAGGGACAGGGATAAGGACTATAAAAGGATGAGTCTGGGCTATGAGAATCATTTTGCCTGAGGTCAGGAAGGCTGAGGTGCTCTTATATGTCTTTCCTCTTTGTGCTTGTATACATAGCTTAGAAGATGATATTTAGGGGCTTTGGAGCATAGTTTAAATGTAGCAATAGAAAATAGATTGAAAAGTTTGAGGCATTGTTTCTCTTTTATACAATCCTACATTTTGAGGATTAGAACTTTTTTAGCACAACTTCTGTGAGGTTTTGGAGCAAACTTCTGATAGGGGTAGTAGGAACAATTTACCTGATAAAGAGCTTTAAAATGGGCCTTAAAGACTTTAATAATGAGATACCATGAGGAGCCTTGGAAAAATAGAGAGGATCCACCAGACAGGCTACAACACCTTGTCCTGGGTTGTCTATTCTCTTTCCTAGAAAGAGAGGACAAATTCCTTAGGAACTGCTAGAAAGAAGTTGAGTTGTCTAAAATTGCAGCATTTCCCAGCTCATCACAAGTATTGCAGGTTCTATCAGCAGAGGTGAAATGGGCTAGCACAGGTTGAGGTTCTGCTGGGTGGCCAGATCATCATGGCAGCCTTTAAAACACAGGTAGTTTTCTGTTCTGGTAGGAACTTGAGCTGTAAGGTATATTTTAGATGAACTCTATCTTCTGTGTGATATATAATAGGGACCAAGGAGGAAGAAACAGCAGCAGAAAGAGGCAGCTCTGAGGAGGTGATGTCTCTGTGGCTTCAGGAGGCGTGAAGCAGGGCTGAAGGACTTCTCGCTTGGTGAGAAGGGTGATAAAGAAGTAAATGTGTAAATCAGCTGAGCATCCCCTCACAGCTGCCACTGCTGAAAATCAAATGGAGGTCAGCAGCAGCTGAAGGGCTGTGTGGGCTGTCCCCAGACTGATCTGCCAGAGACTGTGCCACGAGCCTCCAGAGAAAAGCACAAGGTTTGTCAGCTTGATTTTTAACATTTTTATGCAGATGGCCACTAGAGAGCATGTCCTCTGTGTCACGAGAGTAAGGAGGTTCTTAGTGGATACCTACCAGCATCCAGGTCTCTTCTGGGTGCAACATGGATAAATGCCTACAGTATGTCCTTCATTAATTGTCTTATGGAGTTCGGATGAGCTCGATGGGTTCTTGTCCCCTCAGAAGGGTTTATTGCTTCCAAAGGCTCCTCTGAGAGGAACATCTTGCTCCTCTGAGTCTCTAAGGGAGGCAGCATGAGGTGCCATAGCTCTCTGGGGCTGGAGGAGCAGAAAACAGCAGAATGGAGGCACAAGTTCAGCTTGTTTCAAAAGAGTAATCATAGTTTTCTGTTTCAAGTGATCCATGCTTGAGGAGATGGGAGATTTTGCTGGTCTTTGGGGTGGGAACTCTAGTGCCAGCTTCCCACAGCAGGTATTGTAGGTCAATAGGCTGCTTGCAATGGAAAATTGGGTTATTCTCATCTCTTGTAAAAAGTTTTCAGATATGGAGACAAAGAATTTTTGAGGCAGATACCTCTCACTTTCCAAGCACCATACATACTTTCCCTTCTTTCTTCAAATGCAGTTCCTTTTGCAAATCTCTGTGGAGAACAATACAATAATCAGCTCTTAACATCTAATTATGCCCTTCCTTTTACAAAAGAAACTCATATTCTTAAATAACACTTCCTGGCAGCAAAGAGCTCTGTGGCTCACTTTGAAAGAGAGGGGAAAACAATGCAACCCAACCCAAATATCTTCAGATCATTAATGTACAGGGAATTGGGTGCAAAATCCTTTCTTAGCTTCATCACTAGATGAAAATAATACTTACCCTTGAGCACTTGGCTGTGTTCTTGTACTGAATGCCGACAATAATCTAATCAGTTAACAATTCTCATTCTGATGATCATTTTCCTGTGAATTGTTTCAAGGGTAAGGAAAAAAAAGAACATATAAATAAATGAGATTCTTTTGCTGGAAGGATGATGGCTGACCAAGAGTCTACTCTTTCGTGCTTGGCTCCTTGTAACAATTCAGATTCTTCTCCCTGCTGGGTGAAATGTCAACCTGCAGGGCAGTAAGCTAAAAAAGTCCCTTTACACTGAAATCTTAGCCCTGTTTTGCCCAGAGGCATTTCATACCATAAGCAAAGCACTTGAGGTCTGCAACTACTGGCCTACATGGCAACTTCCCTTTGTCTGTGCTTCAGGAATAGGGTTGGGTTTTGTTTTTTAATATAAAGAATGTTTGGGTTTTTTTTTTTCTTCTTGTGGAGTAAATTTCAGCCCTGAAATGTATGATATGTGCTGCATTTGGTGCACTCTCCCCGAGGCAAACCAGGGGATCTGTAAGTGGTACTATTTTTCCTATCAGCCCTGGAGAGTAGTGTGGCAGCCCTGCGTGTTATTAATGGATAAAATCTGAGCAGCAGCCAACCCCAAGGTGAACCCTATGCATTTAAAACATTTCATCAGACAGCTAAGTATTTTTTTTTCCCTTCACTACAGCGGATATCTCTACTGCCACCACTCAATAGATCCCTATAGAAGAGAGCAATAGCTGGACTCACTAATGTGAAAATTGATAGTATGAGCTCTCCAATGAAATATAAACAGCTCTGTGTTTCTTAAGTGTCAATATCACGGGGCTGGGCTGAGGAGGTGGTGCGGTGGATTAACCCTAGAATTATCCAGGAGGGGGGAGAAGCTGGTAAATAGGAAATATTTGTCCAATCAGCCAGGGCTCATTTCTGAAGTGGATAAGATGGGCTGCTGTTGACTCCCATTTGCTGTCAGATAGAAACTCAGGATAGCTTGCAGCACCTGTAAACTGTAGTGTTTCCAGAGGTGGGAGGAAAAGACTAGATATTTTTTGTTCTCTCTTTTCCCCCTCCCCTTTTGTCTTGAAAAACGGAGTAAAAGGGAGGACAAGGAATAGTGTGAGAATTAGGGCTGCAACTTTGCAGCTGCCTTTGCAGATGCGCAGCCAGGCAGGCTGCATTGGGAGCAGCTCCTGGCAAACTGCAACGCTGCTGTCAAAACAGCGTTTATTAGAAGAGCAGCTTATTCTGGAGGGAAAAATCTGTGACATGCAGAACAAATATCCTTGCTTAAGGAGAACTGAGACCTTGCGTGCTCATTCCCTCTTACAGAAGCACTTAGCTTTACCAGAAATGTCCCTGTAAGGGAAGGCAGGTGGGTTGGCATTTGGATGTTTCCAGGGGTCGGATAACCTAAACTCTGTCACCGTTATTGTCTTCGTCTATGGATAATGAAGGATTGTTACTTTGCACCTTCTGCTCCAGCTGGGAAACTGAAAACAACCAAGACCATTCCTTTGCTGACATCAGAGTCACCTCCTGGTCCCCATACGTGAGCTGGACATTGCCAGGTGTGGGTTACAAATAGCCCAGAGCAATGTTGTTCTTTTGACAAGGGGTTTCCATGGAAACTTTTAAATATACGCAGGATTATGTAAGTTTATATAGAATATACCTCCTGAACATTTGTATTGTTAGGTTGCAGAAACACATTTTTATTTTAAAAAATGTACTTAAATTTCCTTGGAATTTGTTCCTTTTGAGAAAAAATAAGCAATTCTGCATAGGGCTTTTCAGAATTCAACTAATAGGTTTATTGAGCAAATGGGTGCACCATAAACCCAGCTTTGACTGGTAAGGGCTGCGGCAAGGGTAAGACAATAAAAAAAAATACAAAACACACATCCTATAAATCATCACAAAGTCACTGAAGACCTTTTTGTAAATATATGTATAAAGTGCTTTTCATGCCTGTGTGGCTGGAGACTTGCACTTCTTGAGTTTCTCTTCTTCAGCTTGTTTACTGAGTTTTCAGTCTGCTTGTTGAGGCTTAAGGACTCTTCTACTCACGAGTCCATCCTGGAACCAAAGCACGTGGTGGAGGATCATACCCAAGTTGAGGGTCCTTAACTCTGAGTGAGCAGAATGAAGATTTAGTAAACAAGCCAAAAAAGACTTAAGGCAGCTGAGCAGCACTTTGGGGGAAAGGGGGAAAGGGGAGTGTTAGCAGGAGGGAATCACTCATTTGCACAAGAATTAATATGTGACGAGGGCACTGCCTCCAAGTACTCTCAAATCAGTAGGTGTTTTAAAAGTTAGATACTCACAGGTGAGGGTTTACAAAAGTATATACTGAGGTATACAAACCTCATAAAGCATATCCTTCTACCCAAAAGAGTAAGATTGGTTTGAATATAATGAGGTTGTATAATAAAAAAGTAGTTAGACTCATAGATTCGCAGTTAGCAGAGGAGGATTACTTGTGATTTTCTCATTTAATGTTTAGACTTCAAGCTTCTGTTTTCCTGTGTACAGACTAGAGACCTTTAACGCAGACTGAATTTCATGCAACGTCATGAGCTCTGAAGCAGAGGAATCATTAAAAAAATGGGACTGAGAGACCTTAAATCTGTGCCCATAGATCTGGTCAAGGGAACTCTGCGGAGTCCAAGGACTGACTGTCTGCTTTTGCTCTGCATGAACTTGTTATATGGAGGAACTTCTTACTCTGAGAGGTCTCCTCTCTGTTGGAAGGGGCTGAAATTCTCCTTTGTTTGTTGAAATATAGAGACCACATATGAAAAAAATTTCAAGTCTGTCTGTAATGTTTTATCAACATTTTTTTAATAGAAAACAATTCCCATTTTCTTACCAACTCCAGTGAGAGCTTAGTTTTCTGTTTATTATTAGTGAACATGTCCAAGAATTTTGCTGATATGTTTATTATCTGTGCATCAAAGCTTGATTGGTAAAATAAACTAATGTAGTCCAGAGTAGAGCTATGTGAAAAGCTGCTTTTGAGCAGCTAAAGCAAAGCTGAAGAGAGAGGGAACCTAGGCCAGCTTTCACGTCTTGGTTGCATAGAAAAAAAATGCCTTCAAACAGCTAATTCCACTCAGAAGGTGATACCGAGAAATCATCTTGGGCATCCAAATAGGAGTAAAGCCATCATCAGTCTGTGAGGAACGGTGACCATGGTTGAAACCAGTGCTCCTGTGTCCTGATGGCTTGCATTGCTACCCCACTTTGTTTTCCTTCCTTCTCTCAGAGCTTTTCCATGGGCTGGAGTCCTAGGGAGTTGTGTGGGTACCCACCTCTAAAGCTGGTGTTGATTGAGAGAGAGAAAGAAAAAAGACATTATAAAGGATAGTTACATATGAAGGAGAGAAAAAAGCAAAGAAAAGGAAGACAGAAACCCAAGAGAAAACAATGATGGTGGAAGATATATACGTAGCTCATTTAACCTCATGACTGCCATTTCCACCTAGACAACGGCTGTAAAGACATTGCCTGGATCAAGGAAGAAGAGTAGACATGTAAGCAGTGAAATATTAATGAAAAATGAAATAATATTTGAAGAAGATTTAGCTATGTGTGTTCTGCCTTAGGCTTCTTAGGAGGATGCCTTGCTCTTAATGACCAGGTACTGTCACTGACGTAGTGTATGTTTTTGTCATTTAAGTTAATTTTTGGAAAAGGCTGATGCCTTCTGGAGTTGTGAGTGCACAAGTGTCCTCTCCATTTTCCCACTGAGCTCTATCTACAACTACAAAAGTGCCTCCCTGCTGGGCACAGGCTCCTACTCCCAGGAAGAAAAGAAGCATCTGGCAATTTTGACCACTGACTTGAAAAAGCTTTGCAAGTTGTCACAGGTCCACAGGAGGATGAACCAAAAATTGGTGCTTCTCCTCTGGCTAACAGGGGCAATGCAAACCTAGCAGGAGTGAGTGCCCAAGTGCCTAGAAGTTCATTAGTGTGTGATTTGATTAAATAAATGTTCCTAAAAAGGGTGACATTTCTTGTCTGGCTTCTCCAAGTCCCAATATAGGGTCCTTAAAGCTGGCAGGTTTCATCCTGAATTTAACTTGCAGGTACTTGATAACAGAAAGTAGTGGCAATGCTACTTACTGGGAAATCTGATTAATTAACTGCACTCTCTGCACTGGAGAAGGGATGGTTTGGGGCAGCAGAAACATCTTTTAATTCAGCCCTATGTGAGCTTCCCTGGAAACCACATTTAAGATGGGTAGTGAACTTTGACTGCTTTCCATAAGGAGAAACAAACTGGAGTTTGTTCACCTGGATTTAAGAAGCACTTGAAAATGAGATCTAGTTTTACTCTCTCTGAGTCAGTATCATTCAAGGACAGAGAGGAGGGGTGATGGGCATGCTGTGGAAACTTTTCCAAACATCTCCCTTCCAACAAGTCTGTAAAAACGCTGAGCTGAAAGACTCGAAGCAACTCACTTGAGACTCATTTTCAGTACGGCTAAAGTTCTGAAACCCAGACTGCAAAATCTGAGGAAGCAGCTGGGTTCCTAATTAAAACAAATTGTTAATAGATTTAGCAGGCCAAATTTATGCTTTTCAATTAAAATCGCTATCAGTCTTGGTATCGGCTTGCACGTGTGTGCACTCACGTGTGCTGGAGGCCGGTGTGAGCTGGTGGTGCAGTGCAACAGGGGTTGGGTCAAACCTCTTGTCCACAACAGGCACTAATGGATTCAGAACATTGAGGTAACCGGAGTATAACAACTTCAGAGCAGAAGAACGCATGTCAAGACAAATGCAGTGTCAAGGACACTTCATGCATTTGTTTCCTGACCACAGACCGTTTGTCCTTCTGCCTGAAGGCAGTCCGGCATTTTCCTCACAATAATTTGTTCTCATTTGAAAGCTACAAACATTTTACAGTCAGCACGGTGGGTCCAAGCTACTGCTTGACTGGTGGTCACCCAGGAAGAATTTCTCCTTCAATTAGCCCTGTTCTTTTTTTTCACATACTGCTGAATTTCACACTTCAAACCAGAGGATCCATTTGCTTCAGTGGTTCTTTCACAGACGGTTCACTTGAAACCGGAGTAAATGCATTTTAGTTGTTGTTGTTATTTAAATTATTTTTATAGTATAACAATAATTCTCATAACAGCAAATTTGATGAACTGATTTTATTTCCATTTTTTTCCTACTGAGACAAAGATTGCATCTGTATGTTTTTGTTGCAAGAAAGAAAGAAAAAAGCCATGTGTTGCCTCAAAACATTAAGCTGCCGAAAAGTACTTTTGTTGCAACCAAAATGAGGCTAGCATCTCATATAGCTGCTTTTGAACAAGAATAAGCTAAAAACTGCTGTATTTTTGTAAAAGCTAATTTCTCTTTTCAAGTTAAATGGAGGGCTACTTCTATAGATAATTCCCTCTAAAAAAAAAAAAAAATTAAAAAAAATTTCCAATTTTGTGTTTTCAAAATGCTGAGGAGAAGAGAAACTTTTCCCTGCAGTGAAATGTGAGGCAATTTTAACATTAAAAAAACCTTCAAAAAGACAGGACAGGAGACCACGTATGTCCCTGAGCCTGTCCTCAGCTGATCACAGGACTTCCACCGTGCCTGACCCCTGCATGGTGTTCCAATGAAAATAGAAACTGCAGTCCCACCTCCAGTCCTGTGACTATATAGATATTTATTCATTTGTGCTATAAATGGGAAACTTGGGGTTATGGGTTCACTGTAGCAGATTCCAATGCAAAACTGGTCCCCTCTCTATATACAAACATTTGTAACAGCAAAAGACTCTGTGGGCGCTATGGCTAAATGCAGGCTGGCTGCTCCATCTGCCTAAAGATTTGCTGCAATGCTCATATTTAGTACATTGCTTTGCAAAGTGCTTTCTGAGATGTCTTGACGACGAGCAAACAAAATTCTCTTGTATTGTATTATAATGGGCAGGACTGACCTGATTTATTCTTCCTACAGAGAGCAGCGTGTTGAAGGTGCAGCATTTTCGCATATTCTGGAAATGCAGCAGTCCCGGAGATGCATTTGGGGTTGTCATGCTGGCAGCCAGAGGGGAGATGAAAAGGGGAAGAAAAACTGGGTAAATTCCGTGGTGCTGCATTTAAACCCTGAAAAGCTCATTTAGTCAGAGATTAAGCTCTGCAGCTAAATCTGAAAGTGAGAAAGGAGAGGAAAAGCTATTGAAAACTGAGATTCTACTGCTGACTATGGAGGCCACCTGACCCTGACACATAACTTTTACTGAGTTGACCATATCTCACTTCCTTTAAGTGCCTGTCCCTCCTGCTCACTCTCAAGGACTTGGCCAATCTCCTTTTGTAAATAGAACAATGCTTTATATTTCTCTATTACTCTGGAGTGACTATATCAATAATGCAGGAAAGGCATCTGTCCAGCACAATGAGATTATTTTTCTGATTTCGGTTGACAGTTATGGTAATAGTTTGGCAAACAATCTACTCCACCATCAATGACCACAGATTACAGCTGTTTTTAAAAAATCTCAGCCGTTCCTGGAAACTTAGAAGATTGATTACATGGACGGAAAGAGACAGAAAGATGTGTCAAAAGCTTTTATGGCTGAAACTTTTAACTCTGTCTTGCTCCTTTTTTTTTTCCCCTCTGATTCTGAAACTCAATGTGCAGTCTCATAGTCGCCTTATGTGAGTCCAGACCATGATGAGTGGAACAATTAAACAAATGATCCTGCTTTAGAGGGAATTGAGAAGCAATCGAGCACTGAAGCCCTCAGAAACCAGGGTGGGAGCTGTAAAAGTGGGGTGAAGGTGCTCGTGTGGTCTTTCTGATTGGGGTGATAGGGCTTGGGAGGGTGGCCAGGGCTGTTCACCTTGTCCTGTACGTGTTCTGTAGATTGTGCTGCATCCCCCGTGCCTGTTGTCCCTCCGTGTTTGCAAGGACAGGCTCTGGGTCAGGAGGGTTCCCACTTACCTGGTCTACAGTGATATAGATTGTGCCTAAGTATTTGCTTTTAAAAGTTCAACTTGTTCCCCTTCACTTGTGTCTTTCTTGAGCTCTCTTTGGGCAGTTAGTGGATTTGACTGGGAGGCAGCTGAAGTTTTATAAGAAGATCCTTGAAGAAAAGCATCTTTTCATTATAATTATTATTTATCTCACAGGAATCAAAACTAGGACCTTACAATCAAATACATACCTTGCAGAGCTTAACACTACGTTAAAAGACGTGTATCTACCAACAGCCAGAGTGGAAAACACACTATTTTGAATGTATGTCCCCTTTATGCAAAGAACAGGAATAACATCGCAAGATCTGTGTGTCTAGCTAGCACTGGGATTTCAGATACGAAATGTTCACAGAGAACTGCTCAGGGACAAATTTGCAGAACAAGAATTATCCTCAGAAATTATTCAACAGATATTTTCAATTTGAGTAGCAACGGAGGAGAGAAAATCAGAGGCTGCTTGTGGACAGGGCCATGAACAGGGAAAAGAGGGAAAAAAAAAAAAAAGGAGGTCAATTCATCAAATAAATTATTCCTTATGAATTATTCACGCAGGTCTAACTTAACTGTTATTCCTGCTTTCCCAGCCTCACTACAGGGCCTGACAATAATACAGCTTTGCCTGTTTCTGGACTTTGATATTAGCAGGAATAAAAACTCAGAGTGCAGTTAGGTCTGCCAGAGTCAGTCAGGAGGTGAATTTGGTCCTACGAGTTGATTTTTCTCATTGGCCATGACATTGGTATGTTATCAGCCATCATGAACGCAGAAGATGCAGTCAAGAAGGTTAGTCAGAAAAAGCTGACAATTACAGCAATCTTCTTATATTTCTTTTCCTTCTTAGTTAAAGAGCAAAAACACTCAAAGCAGTAGTGAATATGGGTTAAGAATCCAGCTGTTCAAACTCTCAAAATTCAGGTGGGTTCATCTGTCGTATGAACTCTTCACCCAAGCCCCAATTAGTATTGTATTAACCTCCTTAAATATGGGATTGCTGTGATCTTACAATACTCCAAAATGGTCTATTAGCAACCCCATTTCCTGGCTTTGTCAGATGAAAATGTCTGCAGTAGGTCACCCGAAAGCATTACTCAATTAATTCAGGGAGCTGCAGTGGTTGCCCAGGATGTCTACCAAGCACAGGGAGCTTAGAGCATTTCTATTACACAACCTTACATTTTTACATTACAAGTGCATGTAAACATGATCTGAGGACTCATGCACCCAGATTCTGAAAAAGAACTAAACCTTGACCTCCTGGTGAAATTGATAAAAATTTGGTACTTAAATCCCATGAAAAAATAGGGCCACGGTATCATCAGTGGCCTTGGATTAAGTCCCAGGCAAATGAGATTATTAATTTTGGATGCGAACACCACATCACACCATCATATATTCTGTCCGTAATGCAGTTTACAAGCAAGGAATGAGGTATTTCAATTTTTAGAGTTCCAGAGTATGCAAGGGACTTTTCAGGTGGGCTTGGGGAGAAATTTCGTTCTGTTTTTTATGCCTATCTGATCATCAGACACTGCAAGTTACACTGTTGCTTTGAAAAAAGCCCTCTGGGTAACTATCTGTATTTTTCGGAATCTGACTTTAACTAGCTTTTGAAAATGCAAGTTAAACTTCCAACCCAGCAAGGCATTTTGAAGGTTTTACCTGAGGTGCCTGTTATATAATTCTATGACACCACATAAAACCTACGGCTATTTGTGGAATTGTGGCATTGCCTCCACTGAATCCCTGCTAAATCAATTCAAAGTGCCATTTGCCATCTCCTTTCCCAATCATGGCTCATTAAGCATCATGCACAATGTAATCTATTAGCAGCAACCTCTTCGGCTGCCGAGAGTCAGTTATGAGCCGCTACCTTTTATAAAACAAACAAACAAAAAAATAAAAACAACATTATAAGGCCTGCCACTATTAAAGAGATTGAATGCAGGAGGTGTGTATTTATGCCATTGAGCCAACTTAAATGTTCATAAAGACGATGAAACTTCAGTATCCTGAGTCGTTGATTTCGAGCTTCAGGTCAGAGACAGATGACTTCATGCTGAGATTTATTACTAAGAGGCGAAGCTTTGGAGTTTGTGTCAAGGTGGGCTCATCCATCACTGGAAGAATTCTGCCATAATATTCTGCTGTCAGATCCCATCTACCCTTGATCAATCTATCAGTCGGCCTGCTTAGGAAAATGTACATAAACCAAATATAATCTGATTAGACATCCAAAAACACCGTCGATGGTTAATCATGCAGGTAAATTGTAGTGTGTTAAATAGGACTCCTTTCCCAGTGCATGCACATTATGTTGGATGTGGCAAAGTCCCCAGCGAGCTGCCTGATGAATTCCTCTGTCCTCTGTGCCTGGGGATCTGTGTTAGTGCTGTGTCCCTGTTAAAAATTCAAATGCTTTTGAAATCATCTGCTTCTTGTGTGCGTGTGGAGAGGCATCAGAGTTTGCACTTGTAAAGTCTGGCTGTCAATTTTTAGTATGCTTTGCAGATGAAAATATCACTGCTTATCAGCAGGTACAGATGATGAGCTATTTCCAGTAAGAATGATACTGGTATCTAGTTGTGAACTTCATGATATAAATACCTAGACTCAGATACAGGAAGGTGGAATAGTTGACTTCACAGGGTTCTTCTCTTTTCTGTGAGTACCTAAAATCTGTACAAGCAAGGACAATCCTGTCCATTCAGTCTATCAACAAATCATTCCAGATCTGAGGACTCATGAGTTGCCACAACTATGAGATGAGGATAGAGGTGGATGTTGGCTACCAGAACTACATGAAACAGTGTAAGGGCTTTGGTAATAGCAACACCTTCCGTAAGAAGTCGGTGGCCCAGGATTATTTGAGAGTAGGTTGCTCTGAACCTGCACCCATCCCACTTGCACAGGAGTATGCCCGCAGTGAAAGCATTAAATGTTAATTTCCTTCTGATTTTAGTCATATCACCTCCCATTTGACTTCCAGTGAAAGCCTCAGGTCACACAGTCCAGACCAGATCCTCGGCCCTGTTATCCCAATTTGTGTATTGGGTCTTTTCAGGGCATAGCTGAGATTTGTGACTGCTGGGTTACGATTTTTAGCTCCCACAGGTTAGAAACTGATGCTGAGCTTCAGTATGGCCTAGACATTAAAAAAGATTAATTTTCCAAAATGAGGCAGACCAGTGAACTGTGCTGGCAATGTAATTCCATTACTTTCAAAGGAGTTGAGTCTGTTATAGCAAGTCAAGTGGAACAATGTTGTACCTTAAAGAAAAAAGAAGCTAGATTTTTATTATTGTTATTACAACTATTATTATTATTAGTATTATTATTATTTTTCCTTCAGTGTAAGAACACTAAAGAAATTGAAACGCATGTAGAGTTAAATAGCAAACACAACTGCAAAGGGAAAGAATATTAGTTGTTTTGGGGTGTAAAATAAACTGCTCATAGATGAAAAAGTGACTGCCAGTGATTCCCAGATAAATGGTTCTGAAATAGAGTTAGGAAACACTTCACCCTCTGGTGCTTTGCCCATACAGGGTGTCCTCCATGCCAAGTGTAATCTTGAAAGTTTCCATTAATTAAGGGTTCAAATCCAAAGAAATATCCAAAGAGAAGAAGGCTGAGGTTAAGGTGAGACTTGAAGAGCTACTGAAAGGGACCAGAAGCTCATCCCAAAGCCTTTTTGCTTCAAGTGTCTCTGACTTGCCTGTTTGGATAAGCAAAACTATGCAGATTGTCTAGACATGCAGAGACTGTTGGCCACATCCATCAGCTTTATCTGAATTTCCCTCTGAAAGGTGGCAGAGACTCAGGACACTGGCAGTGCTGTGATGAGAGAGGACATTTCTCATCCCTGCCTTCCATTCATTTTCCATTTATAATAAATTCAGGAGACGTGGCAGGTCTCATTAAAAAGGATTCAGGGGGAATTATTCAGAGATGGGGTAAGAGAAAGCCTGTGCAGGTAGAGACTATGAAGGAACAGAAGTGGAGCTCAGCAGAATTTATAGTAAAAAAGACCAGAAAGGCAACACAGTTTATGCTCATGTAACAACATGACCTTTATGAACTTTATCTGCCAACCTCAAGGATGACCAGACACCATGTACCTGCCAGGTACAACACTAGGCTCAGATTTATTTTATGTTATTTTGTTTTTTTCTTTTCTCACAAATTATTTCATATCAGGCTAAAAGCCCTCTGCCTTCTGGTCAGCTTGGGCAACATAACAAGCCACCTTCTGCCTACATGCAAAGGGAAACCAAAACCTCACAAGGTCTATTGGGCACCAAGGATGTCCACTTCACAGGGAAGGCATTGCCATGTGTGGTATTTAGGTAGGAATAAAGAGGAATAGAAGTTCAAGGTGGATGGCAAGAAATGCCTCAGTAGATTGCTCTAATCGTTAGGCATCGCACCTTTCTCACGGATGTATCTGTGCTCAGGGTTTGCTGGGATGTGAGATTCACTAACCCAGCTCTTTCCATCCAAATACACACAGCACATTGCACAATCCAAGCAACAGAAAAACCCAAAGAGCACATAGTTAAAGGAAAAAAAAAAGAAAAAAAAAGAAAAAAAAAAAGAGAGAACCAATATTTATAATATCCTGAAGCCTGTAAAACACTGAGTTGTTTGAAAATCCAGCAGGAAGGTGCACTGAAGCTTCACATCTACATTTCAAAATACAGGAGGGAAGGCACAGGGAGCCAGGGACATTTTCCCTGGAGCCCAGCTCTGAAATGCCAGGCTTTAATGATTTGGAAAGAAACACATTTCAGCACTACCGTGGCACAAAGCACAGCAGAGATGTAGTCAGGACTGCAAGCAGGTCTTTCTCCTAAATACCTGAGGGGGAGTTTGTAACCGCTCCGACCCGCTCGTGTGCCTCCCAAGGGCAAAGTGTTAACAGTGCGGTGGCCTTGTTGGGGTCGGGTGATACCGTGTATTACAGCACCAAAATTGTACCAAAGCAGCTACAAGGGGATTAGCCAAAGGTATTTGACAGCTGCTGTTAGGTTGAACTTTACTTTTACCACTGTGGGTTGAAAATGAATACCAAGTCGAGCAGGACTGTGATATGAAACCATTACCTCAGTTCTGGGTTACTGACCTGACAGGCCCTCCTTTGTTAGAGATTAAATTATTTGGGGTTTTTTTGCAATGGCTCCATTAAACCAGGGTGTTGTGGTTGCTTTTCTAACTGTCTTGCTAATTGTTTATTCCCTCTGGGGCATTTTATAAAAAATTTCCTTGTATAACTTTAGCCAAAGTAAGTACAGTCCATGGTAAGTATTGCCTGGGCATGTGATCAGTTTATTTTATTTTATTTTTTTATTGTTGTAGATGGTTATCTGCTTCTAGACAGTTTTAAATTGTGCAAGAACCAGGCAGTCCCATGATCAAATGAGTGCTTGAATGAATGTGTGCTTGAACTCTAAGGACTTTTGCAATGCCTGGACAGACCATTCTTTAAAGGAGTTTTGATTTCTTCAAGTAGACTACATGCTTTCACAGGTAAGCTGATTTCTTCCCAAACTGCTACCCCGCCCTTGCCTGCATCAGGAAAGAACATGAAGGTCACATTCCAGTAGAAGGACTAGGTAGCTCCAAGACATGCCTTGCTTGAAGGGATTCACATATATCTTTCCTCTCCCCACTACTCACTTCTGGCTATTTGTTTGGATGTTTCTCAAGAGAACAGTTGCCTGGAAAATATGACGGATGAACAAATAAGCTGGTTTTGTTTGGGATTTTTTGTTTTGTTTTGTTTTTAAGAGTTGCTACCTTCTACAGATGTTTTTCAAACATAGGAAAAACATTTGTTCTTCTCATAGTTTAATTTCTAGTGAAGGAACAGTAAAAACCAAATAGCTGTGTGGTAGAGACATGGTCTGGACCTGTACTACCTTGCTGTGCCATGTGAGCTTTCCTTTTTGCAGTATTATGTGTAAGACAAAAAGCTCTGAACAGCTTCATTGTGAGTGTCACCAGACTCAAGGCACAACCACTCACCATCTGCACTTATGGAAAGTCAGCACTAGATTTTTCAGTATGTTTCCAACGCTGACTTACAACTACTCTTTGCTATTTCTTGAGCCCTGCTGGGGAGCCCTTCCATGTCTTAAAAAAACTTCCAAAACTGTAAACTTCCTTATTAGTTTATGAACTATGTAGAATGAAGGTGCTACTGCTGTTCCTTTATCACAAAAAATGAAACTGCTATGCGGGGAAATAATGACCAGTATTATCAAACTAAATATTCTACAGAGGTCAATAGAAACTACAGAGTTTCATCAGTCCTGAAGTCTGACTTTAGGATGCAATAGTTCAGAATTAACTACAGATAACTAACTTCAGGTAGCGGAAGATGAAAGGGCCTTTTGTTTTCTAATTAGCATCAGTCATTGGATCCAGCCCTAGCTATTAAATTTAATCTAAGAGGTTTGCCTGCAATCACATAGGCCATAAGAGTACATCACGGCAAGAATTGGCTCCCAGTTCTTGGCCCCAGTCATTTCCCCTTCCTCCACCCCAGCCCTCCCTTTTGTGCTTGTATTACTTTTGTCTGTGCAAGTGAATATCTGGCATCGATATTTGTGCATATCTGGAGATCACCAAGCCAGTTGGGTTTTGCATTAAAATAAAACAAAAGAGAACAGTTAACCTTCCCCCCAATACAGTTCTTTACTGTGCTGTGGCATGCAGAATTCATTTGTTTTTATTAACCAAACTCAGGATGGTAGGACAGCTAAAGGGGAGGAGGCAGTTATCAATAGATAATCATGCTGCTGTGGATTAGAAGCACTTAAGCTTTGTATTGTACCTTTGCTCTCCCAAGGGTACGATTATATCCCTTGGCTACGGTTTAGATGATGTTAAAAACATACCAAAGCAACTGATATCCCTTCCAACCTCAAAACACATGCTAAAAGGGGAGATTAATCTTCTTTGGCAGCTGATCACCTACCCGGTGGTGAGCCACTTTCATTAGATGAGGAAGGGCAGGGCTGTGTTATATATACTTGCTGCTAACTATACAATCATAGGAGGCATATGACTTCACTGGCTCTGTGCTGTCCCTTGCAGCCTCGCTCATGGGTAATTTTACCAGTTTATTGAAAAATGCTTAGAGGCAGGAGAGAGAGAAGCACATCAGGAAAGTATGATATGGGATAGCTAAAAAACAAAGTGTTCTGGCCATCTATCAGATTCCACTACAGCCATAAAAATCCATCTTGTAGACATGTTCACATGAGGGTGGTGAAAGGCCTTTGTTGGTGCAATATATGCAGAAGAGAGATGCAGAACAAACCAACATTTTCCCCACAGGCAGGGCAGTCAGGAGCTCCTTGCTCTCATCTCTCTTTCAACTCCTCCTGCGGCCTTTAGAAGGTCACTTCACCATTTTTTCTCCATCTGGAAAATGGGAATAAAAATAAATCACATGCTTATCCAACTATCTCCTGGGGTCGGTGTGAAGTTGTTCATAAAACACTTTAAACATTGAGCACGCTCTGTAGGGTTTGCCTTTATTATGAACTTCATAAGTGTGTCCCAGCTGAACCACTGCTGATGGGAGGATATTACTCCCACAAATTTTGCTGCCTGTGGAATATGGCGATGCAAAGGGACAAGAAGGCAAATGATGAAAATACAGGGGAAAAGCAATACTTTTGAATACGTTCAGAATAATTCCAGATTATTTAGTTTGTGGGTCTGCCCGGCTCATTGCAGTCAGCTTCCTTTCCTCCTCTCCTAACATGCCATGACCACCTTCTTCTGCATCTCCTTCCCCTTCACATTCCCATCCCCAGAGTCTGTACTGGTGCATCTCCAGTGACCATCTAGCAGCCCTGCCACCTTCCCTACAAGACAAGATACACGGGGCATTATCTCCTCCAGTGATGATTGCCTTCTACACCAGCTACCTGCTCCTCCAGGCACTTCTAAGGCTCTGTAGCAGTTAGAGACACCCCAATGAGTCCGGAGCTTTCAATAGGGCAGGTAACGGCTCTTTAGCACCTTTTGTCCTCACAGACACCTCCCACAGGGTGGGGGGAGCAGGAGGGGCGGGACCCCCGGTCAATGGACAGGGTCCTCAGCCAACGAGGTGGCCAGACCCAGAGAAGCTCCTGGTCCACAGTTGTGATGGTCACAGCCTCATCAATCGAGCTGTGAAACGAGTGACCAGCTCGAAGCAGCGGGTCTGTGAACTCGTAGATCAGGGATGTGTTTTCCCGGGATGCAGAGCCCTCACCTGCTCCTTGGTGAGTGATTATTTTATTTTCTTCTGGATTTATCCTCGAGTGAGCCCTTTCACCCCCTAGACAAGCGATTTTTCTTCTGGGTGCCCTGGATGAGCGAGGCCTCTTGTTGTGTGTGAGGCTGCCTGCTGGGAGCATCACTGCTGGGGCTGGATGGGGATAACATCCCCAACCAGGACAGCGATCCTACGGTTTATTGAATGTTTTCAGAATGCTGACTGATGTTTCGACTAATCCCCCTGGCTTCCATTGGTTTCTATCGTTTGGTTTCGGTCTGTTTGGTTTCGGTTTGGAAATTGGTTTAAGCTTATTATTTGCTCGGAGTTGTTTTGTGGTGCCTCTGGGACAGGCTGGAAATGGCAACAAAGCCACAAATGTCACGTTCTACACACGGCTGTTGTGGTTGTGCGGTTTCTGTGTTCGTGTTCCATCCGTTGATAATGAGCTGCCTCGGAAGTTTGATTATTACACACAAAGTGTTGCCTTGCATTGATGATGTGAAGCCTGAGTGAGGCCAAGTAGTTTTCGTGTTTGTTTGTCCTATGAGAATTGTCTGACCAGAAAGAGTTGACCATTGGCTTCCTTTATTTAGTTTCTTCACATCTTGTAGTTCATATCTTCAAATACTGAAATTTAACTTTTTTCATGTTTAATTCAAGCGCTAAACTTGGGTCCAAGGATATTACTCCTTAAGGAAATAGTCAATAGCAGGCTTTAAAAAAAAAATAAATTCTGGTTGTTTTTCACATACCCACCTCCCTTTTCACTTTCATTGGAGAGAACCAAACCTTTTAAAACCCAGAATCCTTCTGACTCGTCGTTAATTGTCCCTATTTTTTAGGATAGCTTGGCAGGTCTAGTGACATCATAGAAAAAAGTCCTCCCCAAAGAGCACTGCCAATTTCAGCTTTAATTCAATCAGTAAACAACTTCGACTGTGTTGGGAAAATTCCATTAATCATTCATGTTCTGTGAAGAATGATACACAAAGGAGCTGTCAAAATCAAGCAGCTACTCTCCATTTGTTTGGTAATTAAGAAACTCCAGGCCATTCTGATGGCAAAGGGATGCAAATTCCAAGCCCAGCTAGAACCACTTCAAATGAAATGATACAGAATCACCTGCACTTAAACTCTAGAGGCAAGACTTTAAAGTTCTCTTTCCATTCCTGTACTCTCAGTGGGTGTATTTAAGGTCATTTGCACATTTAAATGCCCTATCAGGTATTCTGATGTCTAAATGATGTCAGCTGCTCTTACAATTATTTGTGGGAATACACAATAATTTGCCAGGGCCTGAGCAAAGAATGGGAGACAAAAATTGAATTAAGGAGAAAAAATAAAGTGAGAAAAACTTCAGATTGTGGGATTTGCTCCTGAATTTTTACTTCAGCTCAGTTTTTGTAGGACCCAGCCCTCCCTTCTTTCCCCTCAGCTGGACCATTGTGATTTCTATTGTATGGCATCTGCTCTTGGGTAACCTTACTGATTTCAGTGTATTGTTTCTGGAGTAAAGCACTGTGGAAAAGGATGTAGGAGAGTCTGCCTCTCAGACATTAAATGTGATTGTCTCTTGAAATGTAGTTAAAGATGACTTCTTTCCCAGTGTTTCTAAACATTTGGTGTGAAGCCCTTTGTTCAGGTTTTAACCAAGGCAGGAGTTAATTAGATATTAAAGATATTTCAGGAACATATTAGACTGGTTAGAAAAGTATCTGAAATGAATCTCCACTGTGTTTGAATTGAAAGGCTTTGGAAAGCAAGGCAGATTCTGCCATGCTACCACTAAAACAACTGCAATACTCCTTGGTGAATTGTTGGTGAGGGTCCAACCCATGTTCACATGGGAGTCTGTTCCAGGGACAAGCAAAGTGACCCAATATGCTGGGTCTAACTTGCTGATTTTATACTGAAGCTTTATCCCGATAAAGCTATGCTTAGCCTGGACAAAGAATGGCGGGGTGGAGAGTTAATAATGCGTAGAAACAGACTAAGTTCACAAACAGATGTGTTCCTCACCGTGCTTCCACACAGACTAAAATGTAACCATGAGTTGCTGAATTTAGACAACAGTGTTCAGGAAGAAATGGGCTGGACTATGATCAATTGATTGATTGACTGATTTTAATCATAGACCTTCTAATCAAACTAGAACTAGAGGTTTACAATTGAAGACTTTGTAAATTCTTCATATGATAGGAAATTACTTCTGTTTTGTTGGTTTAACCCAATAAATGTTTGCTTTTCTAAATAATAATTATATACAATATTTTATGTCATATTTTTTAATATAGAAATAGACTATCTACTACAGATGTGAAAGTATTCTGTGCTACCTAGTGTCTAGCTGCTATCTGGATGTCTACATAGAAACTGAAAATCAGGCAATTAAAAGCTGTGAAACCCATGGTCTTTTAACTGATGATGCCATCTCAACCGAGGCCCATCAGAAGGAATCTGTGCCTTCGGGGTCAGTAGTACTTCATACTGCCAAGTTGGCTGCCTGAAGCTGAGGGCAATGTATTATTTATGAGATTATTATTAGATCAGTAATGATGATCAGTAATTCACTGCTGGTGCTTGATTCCAGGCAGATGTTCTGGAATCAAAGATGTTCGGAAAGATGTGTATAATGGCCTAATATTTATGCTGAGGTCAGCTTGCAGATTTTCTAAGCAGTCTCACCAGGCTGAGCCAGTGGTTGTGATGGGAATTCCTCAGGAATTACCCTGAGATCCTCACTTTGCTGCCCCACTACTCTTCCCTTCCCACACCCAGTGTGCTCCATCTAAATGTCACCCAAAGAGTACCCAGTCAAGGGGAAAGTCTCCTCCAAGGTGGGACCAGACACTAGCAGAGGCCTGGAGTTCTTTTTTTTAAGAAAGATTTAATAATTCCGCTCATTTGTTATGAATACAGTACCAGAAATGTGACCCCTCCCTGACATTTAAAGTGACCTTTCCTTAAAACCACAAATTACTCCCTTGCTTACATGATGCTGGCTTTGATGTTCTTAACCTGTTCATATGAGACCAATGGAGGTGAAGGGAACCTGATGACATAACAACATCTGAAGAGGTTTTGATATTTCTTTCTCTAAAATTTGCGGCTGACCTCTGTTTTCTGAAGTTCTCATAAGCACTTGCTTGGCCCTGTCAACAAGGACTGTAAAACTCTCAAAGTTTTGGTACATTGTATGGTCATTTGGGCCCATCAGCTAACTGGGCACCTCTCTCTTGTCCTAATACTGATTATTCAGCAAATCATTCTGAAACTGTGAGTTGGATTTTAGGGGTGGGAAAAGAAGGTAACTAGCTGATTAGTTCTTAATCTAAATTTAAAAAAAAAAAAAAAAATCAATCAATCAGCATGTGCTTCCATTAATAGGCTTTATTTATTTTAGGATTAAGTGGGGTGATGTTTTCCAATTTAACATCATGCCTACAAACAGGCTGGCAATGCATGTTTCCTACCCACTTCTAGGGAGCTGTAGCAAGTTACCGTGTGTCAGCTGAGCTGCAGGGATTTCCTCCAAGGAGGTTCTTCTGCTGGGGCACATGCAAAATAACACACGTCATTTTGCTCTCTTTCATGGCAGGCTGAGCTATACTGTACAAGCTAGGATTTGCTTCCAGATAAAATCATTCCCAGGGATGTTACTGCAGCTTAGCTGACTCATGGTAATTTGTTGAACTGTTGTGATTGGATCATCTCTACTGTTTTTTTTTTTAATGAAAGATGGTTTTTTTTTTTTTTTTTTTAATGCCCCTCATTTTCTGAAGCTGCTACTGTGTATTAAAATGCCATCCATCAGGAACCTAGTGACAAAACCACAAGAGTGGGCAAAACTGTTCTGCACACTCTCATAGTTTATGAAAGGCATTTAATACATTCCTTAATATCAGACAGTTTTAATCTACATGACTGGTAATTGAGATCTCTACTTGGCATACATTCATCCTGCATCTCATCTCTTTCTCCTATGTATATAGTATCATATCTTAATTAGAAAAGTGAGTAGGTTTGCCTTGAAATGCATTAGGAACATGCCTCTCGAGAGGGGAGGGAAAAGCAAAGTCCTGTTTCATACTCCATTTCTTTTGAAACCAGAGGAAAGATCAGAAGCTATAGCAGGTACCACATACCCATGAATTTTTCTATCTGATGATACTGGATGTTCAATCAAGAAAGAATGATCAGCCTTTTAATACCTGACTAGCAACTTGTTGAAATGACTGAGGATCTGAGGTTTTGCTATATTCCAGCAAGTCTGGAACTGTGTTTGGAGGATGAGTCAGCCGAGCTGCCCAATGTGGAGAATCAGATGAAATCAGGTGTGAGTTCACAGCCTCAGATCAAAACCTGTGGAAATCACAGGCCTGCAAGGGGATCTCGGCATAGTAATGAGGTAAAAAAGAAAAAAATACAAAATGAAAATAAAACCTCTTCGTCCTGCTGAACAGGTCTTCAGCACTTTTCCTTCTCAAGACAAATCCTAACTCTTCTGACCTACAGAAAAAGGGTGGCCTTCATTAAAAACTTAGTACACATCCACAGACTTAGGAACTGCTTTTCAGAAGCAACTTTAGCCAGGCTTTTATTTATCAACCCTAAAGACAAAAGGATCACAGCTGATTAGACTCTTTATACTTCCACACACCCAAATATAGGGAAATGCAAATTCTAGCAGTTGGTCCAGGACCTTGAGTGGCAGCCAGAATTTCAGCAGGAACAAAGCTGAAGAAAAGCGTCGGTCAGACTGAGTAAGGATTAGTGAGCCTGTCCTTGAAGGACAACTGTAACCTGGAGTAGCCACCCTCAAGAGGGGTGATCTGGGAGGAGATCGGTCTGGCTCTGGCATTTGGGGGTTGCCTCCTCTACGTTGACTCATGTGTCAGGAGCCTGGATGGTCTCAGAGCAGCCAAAGGATTTCCAGGGATTGCTGGATTGTCTCTGCAAAGGGCCCATGTAAAGACTTCTGCACCACCTGAGCTCTGTTTGGATGGTTTATCCACCCATAACCTTGTGCTGGCATTGCACACAGCAATGGATTGCACTTAGTGAAGGCAAAACTTAGAGCTGCATCACTGCTAGTAGGTATGATAATCTCATTCAGAGCGCTCCTCTCCTGGTCTCCCTTCTACCACTCTGCCTTTCCTTAGGCATGCAGAAAAGCCTGTGATTTTTTTATTTTAAATGATTTTATTTTTTTTAATGCCCTGTGTTCAGTAGGGCACCTTAAAGGTCAAGTAAGACATTTGATATATTTTAACGCAGGCGGCTTTCGAGATGAACAGATTTGACATATTTAAATAAAACATCCTAATAGCATGTTCTGGCCTTGAAGGCCTCAGGCAGCATACATTGTATTTGTTAGACACTATGGCTTAATTACTCTCATAAATGAATTATACCCATTTCAATTTAAAACCATAAGTGTTGCATTTGAACTAGGGTCAAATTAAACTTTCTGTCAATTATGCAGATTACTTAAGCAATTATGTAAATTGTTAATAAATTCTTAAATGGAGGGAAATCTTTTTCTTTCAAAAAAATATATTTTATGCATTACCAAGCTTAAACACTTTTTCAGGACAAAAGTATGGGAGAAAAAAACAGTGTGGCTTTAAATAGCTCCCTTGGGATTTGCTGCACTATCTCCACCTTGGACACTGGTGGGTGAGGGTCATCTGCTCTTGAGCTGCATGGGGAGAAGGGGCCATGGAGTTAATGCTGGATGGTGGTTTTCCTTGGGCATAAGGCAGGACACTGGTGGTGACAGCCAGTACTATCACAGGCTCTAACACGGTTTTAGGGATGTCAGGGTAAACTTTCTGTCTCTGTAATGCGTTGGAAGTAGTGACTTTTGTTCCCTTTTTATTTCTTTTTTTCGTTACTGTTTGATGTCTGTCTCCTTCAGAGAGAAAGAATCAGGAGCTTTGCCATTGATTTGAGTATATGCTGGTTACAGTCAAGAATAATGAAAGTAATGATAAGTAATAATGAAATTAAAAATGTTTCCTTCCATACTCCGAATAAGAAAGCAAAACCCTAATCTTGCTTCCATGAGGAAGAGGGTGGAATCACACAGTTATGACCAAGGAAGAATCCTGCAGAATTTAGGCCACTGCTTGCTGGATGTGTTTTGATGCAATTACACTGAATTTATTTTGGTGCAAGAGTGATTGGAATTTTCAGGGCCCGATTTTAGTCCTGTCATTAGGAGGCTCAAGTCTCCCGAGACCTGCTAGTCCTGTTGCATACACTAGTTTTATGCTAGTGTAACTCTGTTGACTTAATTATTAGTACTCCCTGCAATGAGAAGAGAATCAGGTCCATTAACTTCAATGGGAACTTTTCATTAGGACTCAGTTCAGTCTCCAGGGACTTCTAAGTGAATTAAAGTTACATCCATTTTGCACCCCTTTGGAACACCACAAAGGTGCAAGTTACATTTCTGTGTTGCCTACACCTGTTTTACGCTGACTTGCACGTTGCTGTTATTGAATCTTGCTGATTTGTGTTCCTCGCAGCCCAATTTTTGCTTGTCAAAAAACCACAGAGGTTTCCAAGTTTCTACAAAGACATCTCCGTGATTTATCTGAGTCCGGCACTTGACTCACAGCTACTCTTGTTTCTACCATGATGCAAGCTGTTCCAGTGCTGGGTGGGGTGGTAACTGGAAATCCCACCAGGAAAAACAGGAAAGCAGACCAGCAGTGGTTGGGTTGAGGAGTTCAGGAGCTTTTTGCATCTGAGCTTTGGCAAGGGCAGCCTTCAAACCCAGAACTTGGGCGTTTCCAACTTGGCCCGTGACTAATTGAAATCCTAATAAAGTAAAGGCCTCTGCCCTCAATCCTCTGGGCCACTTACCTTGTGCAAATTAACATTTTAACATCAGTTATAAAATGTGCTACATCTCTGGGATGTGGGGGGGGGAGACTGGGGAGGGGGCATGAGGGAGGGGGAAGCATCTAATGCAATGAAATATGCATATCAAAGCCTAAAAAGAAATGGGAAAATTCAATGAATGCTAAATTATGGATCTACAGAGGGCCATCTTTGTTAAAATCTACACGGCGGTATCTTTAAACTCCAGAGTATTAACCAAAGGCATGGAGGCAAATATACCTGGCAACCCTTTACTTTTTATTCTTTGTGACACAGAGAAAATACTTTATAAAACATTAGATGAAAGAGCCCTTTCAAAGCTACTTTGCTTTTATGGTGCCTTTCTCTCGAGCTGTTCTGCATACTTAAAAGTCAGAGCCACCTTGAGTGGATTACATTATTTTTTTTTTAAAGTGCATTATAGCTTTTTCACAGCAGCCGACGTAACAGCCATCCAACCTGCGTTCCCAGTGCCTTGTTGTCATCATGATAAGCATTTACTGTGATAGGAAGGCAAAGAGAATCAACCTTTTTAAACACACACAAAACCTTTGCCGCTTTGTTGAAGCAAGCGGCAGCCCCAGCTCACAGGGATACAGAGGGGCTGTAGACAGAAAGCTATTTAGAGCATTGAAAACAGGCTTATTACCCTGCTACTTTTTTGTGCACAGGATTTTTTTTTTTTTGCTTCTCTCTCTCTCTCCCTCTCCCTCTCTCTCCCTTTTTTTTCCGTGACATTAGAGAGTCCGAAGTGACATACATTTTTTATAGCTTCATAAAGTCGTCTCCTGACCGGGTCACCCTTCTCATAACTAGGGAGCAGAACGCTTGAAAAAAGCCATTCATCAACGTGAAAGGAGCCGCTGTCTACTGGCTCCAATATGCACACAGTCTGGCAAGATTCAGCTCAGTGCAAATGCTAAGTTACTCCTTTGCTAATGCCAAATGACCCGCTCACTTCTATTAGCACACAGAAGGGGACAAGAAGGGCATGGCTGCTGTCCGTGTCTGCATAAATGCCTCTCAAGATGCAGTCGAGATTCGACACTTCTTGCTAAATGT
This sequence comes from Nesoenas mayeri, assembly GCF_963082525.1. NCBI lineage: Eukaryota > Metazoa > Chordata > Aves > Columbiformes > Columbidae > Nesoenas > Nesoenas mayeri. The sequence continues at coordinate 7,714,504 of NC_137563.1, read as the reverse complement.
ACTGAACACATCAAAAAATTAGTTTCATATTTATACTAATTAAATATTCAATTAAACAAAGATAAAATTATGGGAAGAAAATTTGTTCTTGCCTAATGGGCTATGTCCAGTTTATTACTTTTCCACACATATACCATTAAAAGCTCTGCAAAGGGATGCAGGATTGTTACTCCTGGTTTATGTCTTCCCCTCTCTCCCCCACAGCTCTTTGTTCTGACGTGAGCCCATAGGACGGCGTAGGTAAAATCAGACGGAGGGACAGACAGAATTCCCTTTCTGCTGTGGGAGAAACCCCCTGTTCAAGACTGTTCTGTGAAATACAGACATTTGCAAAGGGCTTGCATGCAGGAATATACCGATACATGGGGAAAAGGGAATTATTATCCTGATGAGGCCTCTCTTTGCTATTAATGATGACCAAGACCAGATGCCTACAAGGAACACCCTGGAGACCCTCTAGTGGGCAACTCTGGGATGACCTGCCAAGAGAAGAAGTTTCTTCCTGACCCTAAATAATTAGAGTTTAGACTTCTGCCAGGAAGCCCGAGGGTTTAGCCCAGCCCCTTGGAAAAAATACGTTAGAGATGTTCAAAATGAACAGTAGTTCTTGTCGTTATCAAAATAAATGTCAAATGGCTTTTTCAATCTTGCTTTGGACTCCAAAGAGACCTTGCAGCAATAAATCTCATAGGTTAATAAGTCAGTGGGTTAAAAAACACCCAAACCAACGCCACGGAAACTGTTTACTTTCTCAAATTTAAACTCACTTAATTGTTCTTGTGCTATAGGAAGAGTGATAAATCATTCCTTAATTTAAGTTCTCTGTGCTGTTTGCTAATTTGTAAAATGCTTTCACTCATCTTCTAACTCATCTTCTCTCAATGCTAAAGGGTCCTCATAGTTTTTATTTATGATTTTTTTTTTTAAAGAAAGTGTTTCATTACCCTTTTTCATTTATGTGACATTTCTATGAACTGTTTGTTTTGTATACTTTTTTGCAGATTGAGTGCCCATAAACTGCTTATTCATACAGTGTAGTGTTACCACCTACTTATTATATTAGTTCCAAATTTTGTTTTATTTTGTCTTCTGTTGTTTTCACTGCTGCTATGCATTAAACCATGGGGTTTATTCACCTTTCCCTAATGGATATACATTTAACCATTAGTTTTATTCACATTTCCCTAATGCCCAAGACTTTTGCATCCTTTTTTCTTCCCTTTCAAAGATCATATATATTAGGGAACTTCTGGAAACTTTGGGTCCATGTAATCAGAGCTATGTGCTTATATGATATTTCCCTTTTATAAAACCTGAAGGTTTGCAACAACAGCAGTCATGTTTTGCTTTTGAGAGCAGAATACTTTTGCAGGGTGAATGCAATGAAGCCCTTTACCTAGGGAAACCTGGGTTCACTGTAAGATTTCATTTGTACAACTAGTTTGCTGAGTACTTTTCTCATTATTAGCCAGAACGAATTACCTTCATCTTTCTCCTGAACAGGACAGTAACTTTTAAAATAATGTTTATCAGCAAACAGTTTTCTCAGAAACAGGTTGGGAGTGTATCTGTAGCAAGTCGGTCCAGAAGAAAATTAAATTGCGTTGTTAGCACTTCCCGGATAACGTTCTTTCCAGAATCCTAAGCAGATCTCGGATACTGAGTGGAGGCAGGCTAGTCAAAAGAAACTCTGAAGCTTTTGGTGTTTGTTTTTTTCTTTAGGCAATGATCATGGTATTTCATGTGGACCTTACAGGAACTGTCAGTCAGAAGGAGCTTCCCCAGCTGAATGGATGCACATAATGTTGCAATAAGTCTATGCTATGAAATTCAGAAATGTAGACAGGGGGGAGGATGGGAGGAAAGGAACCAAACCAAACCAAGCTTTCATCTCCCAAGCTTTGGGTCAAAAGTTCCAATGGAAAAATTCAAAGGCCTTATTAACCCTTCTTCTTTTGTAGTTGCTATTTAGGAACCTTCTCCAATGAATAGTACTTCTTTATTTCAAAAGCTGCTCTCCATTTAGATACATGAAGGTCAAAGAAAAGCAAAAAATGTGGGCAAGTTCAAGTACAGTGTGAGTGGCTAAACCCAAACTGATGACCCCATTCCTTAATGCAGATACAGTTCTGCCCGCTTCAAGCTGCCTGTGCAGAAAATAAAGTAACACACAGGAAAGATACTTGAGTGTCAACACAGTCAGACTGTAATTGCCAATTATAAAAGGAGACGGTGAGGCTACAATATTGATTGAGTTTTTGGAAGAGAAACTAAAGTAAACATAGTACATTCTGCAAGCATCGTATCTTCATTGTGCCAAGTTAGATAAAGCAGGGCCAGAGGATTTGTGCTGTAGAAGTGGTTTGTCAAATGCTCCCCTTGACAACTGAAAGTCTTTCCCAAAATGGTGCCTCTAAAGGATTTGCTTCTTTTCTGTAGCATTTGCCATGAAGCACCAAGCTCACAAAGAGAAAACAAAAAAAAATAAAAGGGGGGTGGGATTTTGATAGGTTTTGAAACAGAGATTCTCTGTTAAATCCCAAATGTTTTCCAACTGTTTCAGATTCAAAGTATTTCCAAGTATATGTGGAATTTAAAGCACAGAAACAATTGGACAGTAGAAGGGATGGAGTTTAAGCATCCCTTGTTACTTTTCTGCCATCCTAGTGAATGCGGTATGACACTGAAACTATGAAGATGGACACTACCAGGCTTTAGCAAAGGTCAAATGTCTGCTTGAATCAGCTGGGTTAAAATTCACCTGCAGGCTGCATGTGCTGTTCTGTGCATCCTCACCCTATAGTGGTTCCAGATGACTCCCTGTCTTTTTCTGGGCATATCAAGATCACACCAGGAATCAGCAGGGCTAAGAGGCTCTCAGTCGAATCTTAACTCTTCTTTATGGCTTGTATTTTATCTGTGAAGTAGAAGGGAATTGGGGGTTTCTTGTTTACTGCTGAGGAAATCTTCAGAAGTTTTCAAAAACAATGAAAATGTAGATTCCTCTGCTACTCCCCATGTTTTCTTTGCTAGATTTTTTTTTTGAGGATATGTTTTCTTGTAAGATTTGCTAAACAGTCTGGTTACAGCCGGTTTCATATTCCCAATTTCCTTTGGTTTCACTGTGACTTATACATGAATTTGTGGGCAGAACTGGATGGCTGAGTAATTTATAGAGAAGGTCAATACTAGATTTGTGTGAATAATTGATTTTTCAGCTTGTTTGTGATTTTCTTTTTATATTTTTTTTTAAACTGACTGTTTAGAGTCCAGCTGAAAAAGAGCCTTTGTTAATTTCCTGAATGCCTCAGTGAGTTGAAGAAAAAAACAATCCACATTGAACTGTTTTATTCTTAGGAAGACTTAATTTTAGTCAACTTAAAGTGTACTGAGAACAGAACAATTCAAGTCAAAAAAAAAAAGAAAATTAACAAAACTTTTGAGTTTTTTCTTAGGATTCTTCAAAAGAAACAGTTTGATCAGTTTGACTTTTTCTTTGCTTTGCTCTTAAATCAAAAAGGCATTTTGAAAGAATCTTTTACAACCAAAATATTTGTCTAACTGTAACTGTTGCTGAAAATGGCTGCCAAGCGTGAAGAAATTTAGTTTTGTCTTTTCTGTAAATTCTGTTATTCTTAAAGTCTTTGTTTTTGTCTATCAGATCTTGAGCTCTTAATTTAAAAGTCAAAATATATTAAAGTTAAATGTAAGCTGAAAGTAAACATCGAGTTCTGAGCAAACTTGGGTACAGCGAAGGGGACTATTTATTTTCAAATTATTTTAATACAAACCTAGTTTTTCAAGATTAACTGAAACTCTGTTAATGAGCAAACAAAACCCCTTGAAAGTAGAAAGAAGGAGGAGCATTATTTGTAAATAACCCTTTTTCTCCCAATCTGAGGTCTATTGTCTTTCCAGAGTACACTGAAATATTCCCATTGACTTCAGGTTTCAATCCATCATGTTCCACCTAAATTGTGTTTAAATATATATGTGAATTATGTAATTTTTCTGGCCGCTTCTTCCTAACAGGTCTCATGTCTCTCAAGCATACAGTGCTGTATCCATCTATTTCTCGTAACAGCTTGCCCCAACCTCTTATTGCCATTTTTCCTGCTACATTTTCTCTTTCTCTGACACATTGTCCTATCTTTTTCCTCCCTATCACACCTTGCTGTTAGATCACCTCATCCTGCATCCCATTTGCATACTGAATACCAGCAGATACAAGGTACCAATGTCGTGGGACATGACCCGCAACATTTAGATTGAGGCGTGCGTTTTTGGATCACTCACCCTAATCCCAATTGAGATGAAATGCATCTGAGCCACAACTTTGGCAGATGGCTCACAAATCAGGTGTTTGCAAATTCCCCCCCAAAAGTGGGAAGCATTTGTGTATGCTTTGTAAACTCCAACACTCCCATGGTGACAAAGAGACCAGGCTTCTCCTTGGGCACCCAGGCGGGGCTTAGTTTTCAGGGGATTTTCCAAAAAAACATACATGATACTTTCTGTCTAAATTGTTTTTTTGGGGGGAGGTGGACTTGTGTGTGTGGTGGGGATTTGTTGTTGTGGGTGGTTTTTTTGTTTGTTTTTTCTCCTACTTAATATTTGGAGCTCACCTAAACCTCTTGCTCAGTCTCCTGTAGATAATTAGCTTGAATGCCATTTCCATCCGTTGTGCTAATGTGAAATCAGACAATGTCAGAAACTGGTAGAATGGGTTTGAAATGAGATTGCTTACTTTGTGGGTGTGCAGAGGGGATTCTTTATATATATATATTTATATACATATAGATATATATTTTTTTTTTTTTCCTGGGACTTGGGGAGCCACTGAGAAGTTTGCTTCAGGTATCTTTTCACTTACTCTTATTAGCTACATTGCACAGAATTTGCATTAAGTCAAGAGCGAGGACAGGGGGATCTCAAATGCTTACTCCCTTTGCTTGAAACAAACATCAGTAAGAGGGTTACAAAGGTTAGTTATGAATCATTTGGAAACCCTGTTTTGCAACCCTCTTTTAATAGCTGCTTGTTCCCCAATGGTTGCTGCCTGCCCTCTTCCCGGTGGTATCTGTACCAGGCAGAGATGTGTTCATCAGCTTTATGAAGTTTGACCGCAGCAAACCTCCTGTACTCAGTCAGTCAGCGTTCCCCTCTTCACTGTTCCACTGCTTGAGTTCATCATTTAAATATCCTTGGTGGAGTCACCCGGGAGGGGATTCTGCAGGAGGTCAGGGTGCCTGTTTCATCCTTCTGGTAAAGTTTGAATGAAGCTCAGCTGAATGAGGCTTCTTAAATAAAGTGGCTTTTATTTTTTTTCTGATTTGCCTCCAGATTCCCGGGTACAAGTTTTGCCCAGTGTTGTAAGTCGGGAGGAACAGCAAGACAGTTGCAGATTTACACAGGCATAAAACCAGTGGAAGTGAAACCAGTCCCCAGTTCTTTTATCCTGAGCACAATGCCCTTTTGCCTTTCCTCTGCCTTGCACTGAAAAGAAACTTCCCTACACCCACCACCACATTGCTTTCCTACCACCTCATTACTCTTCTCTGAATGCTTCTTGCTTTCCCATTTCAATGGTGAACGGGTCCAAAAAATTTACAACAGCCCTCTTGTCTCCCAGGGAGGAGAGAAGAGCCCTGCAAGGTGCTAGGTTTGCTCACCAGCCCTCCCATTTCCTCTGGAATGTGCTTCATATCTTCTAGCCTGAACCCCATCCTCAAGCTGTGATCCTGCAGCAACATGTGTGGGTCCTATAGGGGTGTCACTGCCCATCCCCTGCCTGTATCGTGGCTACGGACACCCAGCAAGTGTAAACTCACCTTCCCCAGCACTGATTTGTTAAATTTCTCCATTTGACACCTCCTTCCCCCCCTGCACCCGTCCCCATGTCTCCTCTCAGCGTAGCTGAACTTCAAAGGGCCCAGGAGAAAAAAAAGAAATCAGACTTTAAATAATTTATTTTGGAGAAACAGTCAGTGAAGAGGAACAAATAATGTTTCACTAAAAGAAGCGGGACCTTTGACACTCCCCTTTTCGCTTGGGTACCTGAAGGCCTAGCCGGATTGCATTAGTGAAATTTTCATTTGATGGCATTTTAATATTCTGCCTTGATGACTTTTTAGCAACATTTACTTTCAGAGGTCTTGAGTGCTCCCTCGGAGGAAATGAAACATGTCAAAGCCCATTACAAAAATCAAAATTTAAATACCTCGGCCACGTTGGGGCTCACACACAATCCCATCAGCGCTTAAACTGCGGCTCACAACTACTCATTCACTTGCTCAGTTGGTAATGAGTACATTTGATGAAGCATTCTGGGGTCACGGAACATACGTTAGTGATCTAAACTTAACCCATTGATTGCTTATACACAGAGGACCAGGGGAGGGGGTATTTTATTGAAATGTAATGTTAGAATAATTTCCACCAGTGCTGAAATAACTTTTTTTTTTTTTTGGTAACAATTGCTTTGATGAATTGGAATGTTAATAAGCAGGATGGGAGGGCTTTATTTAAGGTGGGGAGGAAGGAGCCAGGCTGGGAATACAGAGCAGTTAGCTGAGCTCTTCAGCCACTGAAAGGCAAATATTAATACAAGACAATGCTGGGGCTATTTCCTTACAAAACCTCCAGTTGGACTTCATTTGAAATCTTCCTTGTTCCATAATCTACCTTCTTTTCTTACTACTGATTAGCATGGTGGAGGCAAATGGTGATGTCTAGTGCAGGATAGTAGAGTGGTAGCAAGGAAAGTGCTAAATTCTAAATATCGTAGCTAAAATTCAGCAGTAAAATGCTTAAGCTATCTGCAGAATCTGTACATATGCTGCATTTGGTTCTGCTTTCGAGGCTGCATTTTCTGTGGACAGCTCTTCTTTTCTCCATATTTTTCAAGATATTTAGCAAAAATGGCTAGGAATGTCTGGCATTCCCTTGTTTCTCTTCTCCTTCCTCACAAAAATGAGAATTTTTTTTTCTGCTGTATCTTAACCTAGTGCACAACATAACCATGATATCAATATGCCAGTGTAAGATTTTTTGCTGCTCTCATCCTGAGTGTACGATACATTATCAGCAGCCCAGCAGTGGTTCCAAGAGGTGTCCCAGCCAATGTTTTTCCATGCCCAGAGAAGGCTGGCTCCAAACTGTGCTCTTTGGCATCCTAGTGCCATCAGCAGAAGTCTGCTTGGTTCATCCAGCAATTGGTGTCCTTTCAGTCAGGCAGCTTCTCTCCATCCTCTTCCTTTTAAATGAAGCAGTAAAACCAGCATTCAGAAAGCAAGTATGATGCAGAACTCAAGAGTTCATTAGGATCCAGAATAACCCCTCATGCAAGCAAGGCCAGATATCACAAAACCCTTACAAACAACTTTGTATTCATGAAACCTACTTTTTTTCCAGCCAGAAAGTTGTGTTTCAGAACTGAAGCTCACATTTCAGCGCTAAATTTAGTCCTCTTCTGTTATCATTTTAAATTTGTCTCTGGAGCAGTCCCCATAAGATGCACTACCAAAAATATTGAGAGCTTCAGTCTTTGACACTGAAGTTACAGGAGGGACAAAAATTGTCTTAATTGAGTAATTTGTTGAAATTTGTTGCAAGCTGCAAATTGCTCCAGGTTAAAAGTCAGCTACAAAATCTAAAATCTGGGAAATTTTCCAGATAGACTGAGCAAACTTTGGACCCACGCTGAAGTTCATAAAGGACAGTCACCTTTAAAGCTGATTTCACATGTGAGCAATAAGATGCCGAACAGCCCTTGAAGATGAAAGAATGATCAAACTTTGGAAAACAGCTTGGATCTCACCTGAATATCAATGACCCTTTGAGCTGATGGGAGACTTTCTCCCTCACACACAATTAGATAGAGATTAGGCTGGGCTGGAAATTCCCAAAGGCAAAATACAATAAAAACATTGTACATGGGGAAGGTTGTAACCCTTTCTTTTGTTGATGAAAGAGTGGCATAGCTCTAAGGATTCATAACATTAAACAGTTGTAGGTATTGTGATGAGACCACTATTAAATTGAGTCAGGCCCTACCACTATTTTGTTGTGGGCTTTTATTGCTGGGAGGAACACGGAATGCGGGAAGCATCTTGAGTGTAAAAGCTCTTTCTGGGATTATGAAGGACAAGTGGTTCAGTGCAATTTATACATGCTATAAATGTTGTCAAAAGTCCAGTTGCAGCCTCTCACCAATTACTCTGCATTGCACTAACCATGAGATGAGGAGGGTAAAACGCTGGTTGTTACAAACAAACTTTAGGAGTTCCTGTTATTCTACCTTGGCTTCTCTTAGGATATGAGACAATTCATTGTGGGCAATATAACCGTAAATTATTTTCAACTTTTTTTAGTTATCTTCTGGAAAGGTGTTTGCAATCAACTTTTATGAGTAAGAACAGTTAGCAGGAGCCAGTTTTACCCACGTTTGTTTAGATGATGTCAAATAGCAAGGCAGGAAGTTAGCACATGGTGGAATTATTCAGTGAATTTGTGTAATGAATAATTTTGACATTCTGCAAAGGGAAAAACGAGGCAGATTCACAGAACTTGTTACAGATTCTTCACTCAGCTCTGTTAGTAACTGAGCAAAATCAATACAATATGAATGAGGGATCCTGAAATCAGGTATATCAGAGAAATATAAGCAGGCATCTGTAATTCTTATTCTTGGTGAGCTGCATTGAACTTTTTGCTTTTGCTGAATTTGTCAGTATCTCCATTACAGAAACAGGGAGCAAAAATTGATCTGTGAGGGCTGTCTTCATCACATAGTAAGACTGCAAAGTAAAGGACCTCATGTGCACTTCAGGTTTTGACATCTTTGTGCTCCAGCCCATAGAAAAGAGCAGCCAAGCAATCTGAGTGTTATATGATAGATAGTCGCTCTGAGACAACACCACCATTGAAAAGCAGCCTGGTTGCGTTTGCCCTGGTTCTGCCAATCTGACTCAAGACCTGTCTATGAATTCATTGACCCATTTCTCCCTCGTTCTGGTGCCCGTCCTGCACATCACGTATGCTATAAATCCATCGCACGGTATGCTGCACTGCTCTTCTGTAACATGAATTTATGCTAATGGCTGTCTGCATATGCTTATATCACATATCTATATTAAACTTAATAGTCTGTTACATTGCTTCTTAACCCTGTGTCCACACATGATTAACTTTCCTGATTTCTTTCAAAACCGTTATTAACACAGTGTAGCATTTCACTCAACATGTCACTAACTTTCCCTGCCTGATGCGGGAGTTGGGGTAATTATGCAGCCCTAAAGCTCTTACAAGTAACACTGTACACAACGAGTTATGAGTTTATTCAGAGATTTGGGGATCTGTATGGATGTGTTCGTGTATACTTGCTTTTGTTTAAAGATAAGTAGTGGTAAAGGATGGTCCTTCAAAGATAGTTTTTCAGTTAAATGATCATAATGAAGTTCAGTACTTTTGGGCCCAGATGTCAAATTCAGAGGAATGATCATCAGCATGCTTGCCTTTGTAGGGATACGTGTGAAACCCACTTGAAAGTTGAAGCTGATATTTAAAAAACAGTTCAGGTGACATGGAACCCACTTTCAAAACTTTCTGGAGACCTACAAAGAGCCATACTTGAACCACTTTGACAATGCAATGATCACAATCGCAAATATTATTTTTATGTTAATATGATCAAACAGTGCTCTCCAGATCAGCAAGTAAATCAGCAGCAGGGGCAGGATCAGCATTCAGGAGTTTGTAGTCACAGACTGGACGCCTCCAGCTTTCACTGTATCTATACCCGAAACTCCCAGGGAAAGGAGAGTTTTGTATAGGTGTAAATAACAAAGCAAATGCATAAGTAATAATTATAATAGCAACTGCAGATCATGTTGGCATGCAGCTGAAAATACGTATAAGCCAGATGCATATTTAACACTGGAAAATCTTTGTCTCTCTTTTTTTTTCTTAGTCCAACAGCTACATGTTGCTTTTCCTCACCCCCCATACCTTCATCATTTTGAACCTCCTGTGTGGTCATCATGATATGTAAGACAAACGATCTTAAGAAATTTTTCACACAACATTACATTAACAGGATGATAAGTTTTTACAGACTCTTCTAATAGCTGCGTGCTTATTTCAGAGTGTTTTTCAGATTTCCTATTTATCTGGCTTTAAAGCCTTTTGACATCATGCTAGAGCACCACAAATTATTATTAATAATAATAATAATAATGGCAGTAGTAATAATTTTAATGGCACAAAATTAGACTCAATAAGCCCCTGTGGATGTTCAGCTCCCATCTGCTTTGCTCGTGATGTTTAAATCCAATGCTTGTGAACATAAATGTTTCTTATAATTCATATAAGCAAGAGGCTGTTGACTGGGCTAATGGGACAAAGCAGTTTCAACTATGCTGTAAAATGTTGCAAAAAGGGTCATTTTCATCTGATACTAAACAGAGATAGTCTCTCAAATGAGTGTTTCTGCTCCACAGGCAACTCTCTCTATGAAACTTTCCAAACCTGTGTCTGACCCGTTTTCCTACCCTTCTATAGAAAAGTAGATCCACCTCCAGCCACTGAGCCGGAATGTGAAGCTCTTTCCACCACAATTTCCACTGCTATAGTGCTTATTTTCAAGCTCAAGTGGAGATTAGGAACAAGACAGGAACCTTACTAAGGAATTTCAGTGTAAAACTGACTTTTCATGGGTTTTTCCAAATTTGAACATGATGAAAAGTAGAATCAGATGTGAGTTGATAGGATATTCTTACTTCATGTACCATTTACTCTGCAATTTTCTGTTTAAAAACTGTCATTACTGTCTTGTGTAAGGGCACAACTGAACTCATGGAGCAAGTTAGTGTGTTAGTGTTGATGACTAGTGGGGATAGACATCAGTGTGGATTGCACTTTTTAGTTACAGTACAAAGACATGGTTCATACTCTGAAGAGCTTTCCGCCTTGATAGACAACACATGAAGCAAGAACAAAGCAAAAACACAAGCTAGTAGAAAAGTAGTGGAAATAAACTGTTTTCCCCATTCTGTCTTTTATTTTCCTGTTTAGTTCAGTTTGTACAAAAGTTTTCTGAAGCTTGTTGACAACTGGTTTTTGTTCAGCCCGATTTTGAATTCAGAAAACTAGCTATGTTTAACAGAAAATTAAGAGAAATCTGCTTCAGTTTCAAGCAGAGACTCGAGTGGCCAATTATAGTAGCCCTTGCCAAATACAGTTTGCAGGTCGTGCTCAAATAAAGCTTTCTGATACCATGGGAAGGCAGGAAAGATGGGGCTCCTCAGTTGCTTTGAAGGAAACAGCAACCATCTTGTTGCAGCACTCTCTCTTCTTGCTGAGTGGGCTGCCATTTTTTTTATACTTAACGAGTGGACAAATGCATAATTTACTGGCTTATGTGCAAATGGACTTCTAGCTTCTGCTAGATCAGTTCTGGCTCACAAACTTCTGCTCCAGTACTTGAACTTTACTTTTTCCTTTAGTGTCTGGCCATAATTCCTATTTTTACTGGATGACAGTCAAAGTGATAGAACTATTTCTCTACCATTAAGTATGGCTTAACTAGCAGCCACAACACTATGAAATTATTCTAATCATGATGCAAATTCGCTATATAAGTTGTTCTTAACACCAGTTTACTAAACAACAAAGCTTGCCAATGGCATTAAAGAGAACCTAGATTGAATTGCTCATATCCTGGGTCCTGGCCATTCTGAATCTGGGAAAGTATCTGATCCAGCTCAGTACCATATTTAAAACTAGTGGCAGCCAAATCTATCTGAGCTCTATAAAATAATGAGTGCTCTCTGGTATAGTACATGTAGCCATCATGAAATAGGTTGGGTACTAAGCAGGACAAAAATAGTGAAATACCAGTGTGCTCTTGGGATTGATTGTATCACATAAGTGAGCAGGGAAAAGAAAAGGACTTTTGCTAGTAGAAAAAAAAATTACTTGACAACTCGGGATGTGTTGTAACAAGAACTTGAATAAAATAAATAGGGAGCATTTTCAGGCTGTGGGGGCTGAATGAACACAATCAATCTTCCAATTTCCCTTGGCTGGAACTGCGTCACTCTCACCCACAGTTCCCTCTACTGAATTAAAATCCCATGGTAACTTAAGTTAAAGAGTGAGACTCAAACAAGGGACATTCACTGAAGAGTCTGTATATAATCGTATATGGGATTTCTGAGTGGAAGGTTGTGGTGAGTTACAGCCTCCCATTGGTGCCAACCCACAGAACATATCTTGCTGATGGCTTGATGTGGGCATGTTCAAGAAATCCAGCAGCCTCTGTTCAGGCTGAGTCTACATCCAGGCAATGGCATGATAATAAATTAGTCATCAAGCTAAAGCTGCGCCATAATTTTCTGTGTCTCCTGCTGGCATGCCTTACTCTTACATACCATTTCTTTATCAGTTCTCTAAGTTCTCCCTGCTTTCAGATCCACACTTTTTCTGATTCCTTTTAGGATGCTTTTGTCTTTCTTACTTTAAAGGAACCATGGAGATACCAGAATCCTCATTGTGGTAGTTTTGAAGAGAGGAGCTGTGTCCAGGGCTTCTAGGTGCTTCTTCATCCAGGTGGTAGAGAATTTATGCTATTGTGGTTTAGGGAGCTGATGTGCCATACTTTCTGTATTAACTAGTAACTAGTGTCATGTGGCTCTTTGTTTTTTTTAATTATTATTATTGTGGAAACACCTAATATGAGCCTGGTTGATGTGAGACTCTTGAAAAAAAGATTTCATTAAAAACCTTTGTCTGGCTATTTATTATGCTGTTGATCCCTGGAAATATAAGATGTCACATGCAGGAGTCAGACCTTCAGCTCTGTAGAGCTTCTGTTAATTAAATCGCTAAGTGTGTCTGTCATTTGGAAAACCACAAGAAATGCGATGAGGGCAAGGAGAGAAGTGCCCATCTTGTCCTTTCTCTGCAGAGCAGCGTTTGGATCACTCTGACCCCAGAGTCTCATAGAGCGGGTGTCCATCACATCTTACCCAAGGGGAGAAAGCAGGGACAGGCAAAGAGTCAGAGCTGGGGGATGATCTCTGAGGTCTTTTCCAAGCCAGTTGATTCTGTGATTCTGTGAAGCGTGTGGCCAGGAGTTCAGCTGGAGACTTTCAGGCCAAACTTGCCCCCCATAGATACACACTTCACCCTCTCCTCCCCCAGCGGCCCCACGCATCTGACATTTCTGTCAAAAGATACCCCGAGTTCCTCCTCCTCCCTCCCCCTTCTTTCTCATCCCTCTGCCCTTTTTATCCCCCTCCTTCTTTCCCCTTATATGTGAATAGTGAGAAAATGACTGGAAACAATGTGCCAGTTTGCAGCACTTTACACTGAGGCCCTTTTCTCCTCACTCCTGACTCGCGAATGACCGAGAGTTGTTTTATTGTACAAAGATTCTCAGAGAAAAGAACTTTTTTTTTTATTTTACCCAATAACACAAGAATGGGCAATGGGCAAACAGTTAGTGCCTTGTTCCCAGCTGCCACTCAGACCACGGCGGGGGAATCGCTAATGGGGTCTCTGTGTCCCCTCTCTCCTTCGTCTCTCTGTCTAGTTTGGCTCCCGCCTCAGCTGGCTGCCTGCGAGCGAGGGTAAAATGCTCCCGAAATAAGCCGCTCCACTCTGTTTAATAATTCCACCTTTAGGTACTTTCAGAGCAAAAAATATTCTGAATTTTTTACCATTGATATGTGGAAGGCAAGCATACAACGGGCGAAGGCTGTGGATGTAGTGACACAACTTGTCATTTGTCCCCTTGCACCTTGAAGTATATAAGAGCTACAGCAGAGGATGCCCATCTTAGAGAGGAAAAAATTAGAAAATAATTTCCGCTGATACTTTAGCTGTTGATTCATAGTTGATATCTAAATGTCAGCTTTTTACAGCTTAATCATGGCTTTATTAACCCTCTTTTTCCTAGCTGAAAGGCAGGCTGCCTAGAAGGACAGAATAATAAAGATTGGAGGATGGGGAAGCTGAAATGTGAAGAGTGAATTAGACTTGTTTAGAAAAGAAAAGACTAGACAAGAAAAGACAAGCTGGGAAAGAAGGGTGTGAAAAAAAACCCTAACAGAAAACATGCCATTGGCTGTCCAAGTGTTTCATATTCTCAGCAGCAAAGGATGAAGCATAGTTGTTGGAGACATTGAGAATTTGGGGAAAAAAAAAAAGCTTCTACTTAATTTCATCCATAATTCTCAAAGCTCATCTGTCGTCTAAAATCCTTCCAACTTGTTATACACTAAGTCTCTGATTGCGGATAGGATTTTCAGATTCTGATGAAGTTAGGCACTTAAACTCAATGAGACACGAATCATCACATTTCCTTTTAAAATCCCACAGTTTGAGGACTGTTTTGATTTGTTTGATTTAGCAGGATGACGTTAGATTTGTAATAATAACATCAGGGTCCAAAGAAGTTTTCGTGACGGACTAATGTGTTTTCCTGAGAACTAATTATATATAACATAAGCAAAAGTACCTCTACCTAAAGCTGTGGGACACTTCTTTATTACAATACTTTGTTTTAATTGTTCATAAATACTTCCTAAGCTGAGTATACCTCATATTGAGACATTAATTTTTATATTTTTCAGCAAATAAGTTTTCAGTCATTTTGATAGACTGAAAGAAGTTACTTTGCTTGCCCAAGTGTGCACCATTCATCTTCACCTAGACACAGGAGAAATAAGGAACTTTTTTTGGATGCATCTCTCATTATGAATTTTTGTCACGTATCAGAGCTTCTTTCTTTGGTGGGAAGAAAACCTTAATGTTTTTCTCCTATAGTCAAATACCCAAACATGAGCTTCTACATCTCGTGAGGATCCCTTGGCTTCACTAAGAGCCAGGTGGAGAGGAGGAGAATATAATGGAAATTGTGCCAAGAATAATAAATTACTTCTAATGATTACATCTAATAACTAACTATAATATCCTTCACTTATTAAGTAAAAAATAATTGACATGCTTTTACTGTAGAGAATATAAAAATTAGATACAAATATGAATCTTCACAGGGTTAGATCTCTCTGAGTCTCTTTTCTAAATACTGGAAAAACTGAGATGCTATTACTAAGAAAATCCAGGTGTATTAGAATCTAACTTACTCTAGGCTGGGTGAGACTCTATGGATGCAAGACTTTAAATATCTTAATCCATTTTTGAAATATAAAGTAGATCTTCTCCAGTTTCACCAAAGCCTCATATACTCTGTGCTTCTGAAGGTTTATTTCCTTGAGTGTTTTCGGTGCCAACTATGAAATGTTGCATTTATCTTTGATCCCATTTAATCTCATTCTCCCTCTTATTATGGATAGGAAACACTTATTTTTGAAATTTAAAAGATACTTTCAAATTCAAAGATATCAACTTGTATCTTTGCTAAGCAAAATGAAGGTTTTACTCAATAGATAGCCTGTTTCTAGATGTATTGATTCTGCCCTGTTTTTCTTGGCATCGCAGAAAACGGAAATACATTTCATGTTATTAATGTCAGAATTTCTGAAGTGGGAACCCTGCTCTCAGTGTAAATGTTCCATATTTAGTGACAGGATTCTGTAGAGATTTCAGGAAGGTCTTGGAGAAGGACTGGGCAAAATTCAGATCAACATGTATACAGCTGCATTTCCAAAATTTTTGAGTTGATGAACCAAAATAGAAATCTGGTTGTGCCTTGGTCTGTTTTTTTCACATCACTCATTTCAGGGATGCAGATTTGTGGGAACAAGTTAATTTGATCCTATTTTGTATGGAAAAATAAAGGGAGTGGCAGCAGCTCTGTGTGTATGGAGCTGCTAAAGCTTGTAGAAACCCCAAATTCCAATTAAACCTTGATGCTCTGGCAACAGATTTCTCCAGGTAACTGTGCTTAGGCTTAGTCTCTCTTCCATTCCCGCTCACATTTGTGATAATCTCCACAGTGAGTGTGGTCTTAGTTAACTGTTGCTCAGGTTGTAACTCAGAGAAGCAATTCAGGCTGCGAGAGCAACATTTCAATTATACGAATAATCAAATTCAAAATGTTATTTGAATAATTTGAGTTCTTAAATTAAGCAAGCACTTTTTTTTGCAAGTGGTCTATAAATTACATTTTCCGCTACATTGGCAGTAAACGGGTAATTAATATCTCAACTTTTCCTTCTTAATGTTGATTTAAGAAAAATAAAATAAGCTTAGAACATAAATGAGCTTTGCTTTCATAGCTCAGACATTACTGTCCCTGCTCAGTTAACTGTGTAGCTCTGCTATATTTCTCTTTCCTATAGCAGGACAGATATATAAGCATACAGATCCTTCTGTTTAATTTAAATAGAGGAATTCTAGAACTAAAGAAATTAAAACTAAGTTGTTGTATGTTTTCTGTTGATTTCAGAGAAAATATATCTTCATTTAGAAAACGAAATTATTTGTTTTGTTACTTCTCATCCTGTACCAACCAGGCATTTTGGTTCACTTGCCTAACATCAAATGGATGTAAATGTAACTGCTTTCCTGATAAGGCAAATGTACCTAAGTTACAACAATAAAAATTTGCAATGTCATAAATGCAGGAAATGTACTAAAAAAAAAAACTATCAGTCTTCTCAGAATGCCTTTGTGAAAATGCCCATTTTTATTTTGCTAACTAAAGGACAGTAATTCAAACGGATAATATGGGATGAATAGTTAATATTTCTCAACCAGGGAGAAGTTATTAATTGGATCACTGGGTGACACAAAGAAGGTGTCACCAGTGACTAAATACATACATAGTTTAATCAGTTAACCCCTACGATAGATATTATGTTGATAGGGATATTTATAAGAAATAAATTTTGCTTGTAGTGTAAAGGTTAAACACTTGATGATCCCCTTCTAGGGTTAAATGTAATGAAGTCTCACCTGAGTGACAGTAAGATATATAAAAGAGAGCAAGGGAGACAAAGAGGGGGAGAAGAAGAGATTGCCTGTTTCCAAAGCTACACTTAGCTTTATTTCCCCTGCATCTTTCTACCATTTCTATCTTTTTCAAAAGTATCAATATTTTTCATTTTTATTGAACCAATTACTTTTTTTCCCCCCAAATATATATATCAAGCACCTACCTGAAATAGCTTTAAAACCAGATATGTTTCCTATAAACTGTGCAGAGTGCACATGAGGCTAATGATAGCCATTCTTTATTTGTACATCTCATTTGTCCATCCTTCCATCTTGTACTAAACTGGTTTTGTTTATGAGAACTGTTAAAAAATATTAAAAATCTACTGAATTCTGAAATTCTTTCCCTCTTGGACTCTATTTCCCCAGCCTCTGCCCAGAGCTACGAGCTGAGCCAGCTGAGACTACTGAAATATCAGAGAGACAATGACATTTGAATTCTTGGTTGTTTTAATGTAGAGCTTAGGAGATGGAAGATGGCAGAAAGTGAGGGGATCTATCCACATAACTGAAAAGAGACTTCACAATATACAAGAAGCTCTGACACATAATCAGCAATATGGTTTCATATAATCATAGCTTATCTAGATGGACTCAACTCTCGCATTTGCTCTGACTGTCAACATGGAAAAAACTCTTGGCTGCTTTAAATAGAGCCTGAATTTGGCATTTTTTTGCCCCACTACATCCTGCAGGGTACTGGAGATCAGAACCTACAAAGACCTTGGCCACAATCTTATTTTGAACCCCTGCATAACCTTCTGCAAGTCCAGTGAGTGAGTCGCTCTGTGCTTCCAGCTGACGTGCATCTCCAGCCCTGCGTCTTATGGAATATTTAAGAGTATTTAATTAGATATATATATATAATTTTTTTTACCTAAAGAGATATTAGGCATGATTTTTTTTAATTGTTTTTCGTTAGTTGAGAAGATGAAAACATGATCAGAAATAATAGCTCCATCGTTTCCTACCGGTCAGAATTGGTAGTTGGTTAATTATTCAACAGGCTCTGGTGTTGCTGCCAAACCCATCCTTTCTTCTCAAAGAATAACAGACAAGCTTGTTAGAGCAGCTTTCTTTGGACTGTCACTTTAGTGTTGATATGGGATTTACTGAGATGCCAGCACTTTAATTTTAGTTTATACTTTTATTCTCTTATTTCTATCATTAAAAGTGTACAACTTTCCCTGCATATTTGTGCTGGCAAGATAAACTATATTCATATTACCTTTGTTACATCATGCCATTCTTTTGCAGAAATTATATGCGTGGTTTAATGTCTTTGCAGAATTTTAGAATTAATCTGTATCTCGTTCCTGGTACCGTATGTTGCTGTTTTTCACTGGTATGGAAATGCAGGTAATCTTACACCCTCCATGACATGGGCAAGTGCTTTACAAAAAAGCATCTTTGACAGTTATCTTTTATACTTTAACATGACCAAAGAGTTAGGCTCTTAACCACTAGGCCTTGTACTACTTTGGGATTGCACAAAAGGCACAAGTCTTGTGATAGTAGTATCCATTTATGAGTTTGCATTATCATTTCATAAGGCAAAACAGAAGGTGATATAAGCCCACTGCCATTCCTTAGTTTTTGACGGAACATATTCATCAAAAAAGCATGCAGTCCCCTGAGCTTGCAGCCATATGCTACAGGAAAATGTCACCAGTTAAAGATGTATTCATTTGCTGTTTTGAAAACTCTGTTTGATATTCATGCATTCCAAGTGTTTTGACCCAGATTTCTGTAGAGGCATTAGATCCAGTACTGAACAGGAAGCTAGACAGCTGTTGCTTGTGTAGTCAAAGGAAGAATTTAAAGTAAGGGGAAAAAAAAAAAGAATAGAAAAAAATGAAAACATTTATTAATGCATGCCAACATTTTGCACAGCCAATATGTTTAATACTAGATTAACTAATATAAGCATATGGAGATGCATTTGTTGCAAAGCTTTAAAGAAAAGAACAAAGAAAAAAGTTGGATGTATCTAAAGTTCACATAGAATAGAATTTGCACTTTCTCCTATAAATGAAAGCCTGGTGAAATGGCAACATACTTTAATTATAAGCTACTTGCTAATGTCACAACATTTAAGTTTGGGGGCTATATTGTAGTACAAAACTCTCAGCATATGCCTTGCCTAATCCAGAATCTTGCAGGTAATACAAATCTGTACTGAGTTGTGCAGTTTTGGCAGTCTATTTGGCCCCAAACTCATAAAAAAAATCGTTCGTTGTAATTATAGATTCCTTTTTAGTAGATCCAAGTACAAAACAGTTATAATATAAATATACACATGTAATTATTAAATGCTGGCATTTGTTCTGTAGCTGTGGCAAAGATGCTGCATTTTGTTATTACTGGATTTATACAGAAATCATTTTTCTGATGTTCATATGTCCTTTGGTAGTTGATTAACAATTGTAAATAATATCAGAAACAAACCTTATGTTAGTTTGATAGGACTTTATGGGGGTATTCATCTAATGTCAAAGCTACTTGTACAGATTGTCTCTCCGTAGCTCTTCATATCATCTTCTGCAGGTGTGGGTGGTATGAAGTATTTCTTGGGCTGGCCTGGCTAGTCCTGGAAAGGAGCCCATTTCTTTCCTTTGACTGTCAAAGGGATTTTGCTGATTTGTCCAGATCAGGTGCCAAACCTTGAGACAATCCCCCTCAACAGTAATTAACATGACCAACTCATTTATTAGTATTAGTGGAAAAACTTTTAAACTATTAAGCTCAGACAGTAATCCCGTATTAATTTCAATATTTTCTGTTAATAGATTTTATACCAAGTCAGTGCAAAAGTAGAGGAAAGAGTGAGAACATTTTCCCCTCCCCAAAAATGTTTTTCATTTTCACAGTGAAATATATGAAGATGGATGCTCTTCCCAATAGCTCTTTTCCTAAGTGTTTATCAAATAGTTTATGCAAACACATTTCACCTTATGGTTTATTTATAAACAGTTCAATTTCATTCTCCAGAAAGGTGTGGAATTGGTTACCCAAGCCAGGTGCTGGTTATTTATTTATTTACTTACTTATTTATGACCGGGTGAATGAAACTTTTTAAACAAGGGGAAAAATGAATGAAGAATAGTGAAGAAATGATGCTGCAGTTCAGAATGAATAAATCAACAGGTCTAAATGTCATGATGCTGAATTCTCCAGTATCTTCATGAATAGTTAGTCAGGGTACTTGTAGATGTCTGTCGACAACTAAAAACCTGCAGATTCAATGGTGTGGTTGGAATACACACACTTATACATATGTAGGCATACAATCTTGATTGATGTCCCATATAAATGTCCAGCACTTCTGTTCAGATGTGCTGCACATGCTGTGAGCACACATCTACATGGAGAGATCTACATCGACAGGTATGTGTGCAGTAGTAATCACTCTTCCCAGATAACACTGTTTGCACTTGAGGTGGAAGAACTTCAAATGTCATGTCGAATCTCAGAAATCTAAGGTTTATCTTTCTAATTCAGTCCTCTAGTGATGCAGGGCTCCACCATTAGAACTGATGCTCTGGAGGTGACTCCTTCTCAGAAGCCAGTTAGGGGGACAAGGCTTTTTTTTTGTCAAATATGATCCCTCAGGTGTGTCAGAAACATCACACTACAAACCTAGGAAATGCAGAAACACCTAATGAAGAGAGTTAAGAAGGGCCATGGAAAGATCATGGCTGAGAGGGGAGGGATTGAGCAGTGATGAGAAAAATAAACCTTTGGTGGTTGTGGTTGTAGGAGTTTGCAATCAGAATTAAAAGAACAAGGTCATAAACACTTATCTTCCTGTTGATTAATGAAAAACAGCTAAAAGTATCTTCCTGACTACTAGGGAAATTTATTCCGTTAAGTGAATGTTTCAGAGTGAAACACTGGAGTTCTTGTCAACTGTGTAACTTCTATGTATATGACCCTTATTTACATAGAAGTATCATGCAAATATGTTTCGTGTAATTCTGTTCAGTAGTGATTACTGTTGAAGGTGAAGTTTGATATTTCCATTTCCCAAGTCAATCAACAAAGTTAGAGATCTTTCTAAGACTAGTTGACCCACTGGGCTTGGTTGGGTGCACGAAAGAAATATTTGGTTAGTCTGACATCTGGTAGCTTTGACACCCACCCATGTCCGTGAATTCATTTATGTCCGTATCATCTGGGCACAGATCCAGGCTTGAGCTGAAGCACATTTGTCTGGTAATAAGATTTTTCAATCCTTCCACCCTTGTCTTTTTCCAGTCATAAGATACTTTGCGTCTTAAACTGACATATTTTCAATTTTTATAGTCTACTTTTGCAAGATACTTCCATATGGTTAAAGTTAAAATTCACAGAGGCTATAGATAGCTGGGTCACTCTTTATATTGATCCAAAATGTGGTGGCTGACTTAGGAAATACTAGCTCTGTACAACAAAATGTGAATTAATAATCGTTTAGTTCTTTGCTAATAGCACACCTGACACAAAATATCCTGTTATCCAGCCTGAACCACTTAGGAATTAGCAGTAACATACTGTACTATAGCCAGTCTGAACAGATGGATTTAGAACCAGAGAGTCAAATATATCCCTTCTTGGAATTAGTCTGCCTAATTTACTCATGTTACTGTTACAGAGATACCAAGATAGCTGATGGTTTTGCTCTGCACTGTATTTACTCGGCTGCATTGCCACACAGAAATGTGATTCATAGACTCACAGGAATTGCAGATGGAAGAGCCATATTAGATCATTCAATCCATCTCCCTGCTGATGCAGAATCGCTCGCTACAGCTACAGTACATTTTCTAGTGTTTTGTCTGATCTAGTTGTAAAAGTCTCCTGATGTGGGACTTCCACCGCTTCCCTTGGGAAATGACTCCACAGTTCATCTTTCAAAACCGGCGCTGTCAGAGACCAGCTAGAGAAAGAACAGAACCATTGACCTGTTCTCAGTTGGGAATTCCTCCCTTCCTAATCACTAGGTGACCCTCCATGGAGATGCTGTGCCATTAAAATCACATGGTGCTTTTGGACATATCACAGATTTACAGTAATGGACTTTTTTTTTCTTCTTCTTCTTCTCATTTGCAGAGTATGCTTTCCTTTTTCAAACCTAACAACTTTCTGTTGCCTACTTTATCCCAATCCCTCTGATGGATCTGGCGGTCCCTTACATGGTCTAAGCAAAGACTTGGCACCAAAAAAACATCCAAATAATCTCAGCTGCTCTCTGCATCCTTGAACTTCTGATGTGAAAGTTTCTCATTCTCACAGAGTCCTGGCCCACCATCAGTCCCAGTCTTTTCTCTGCTGCCAATGAAACTGTCTTTCTGGAGGATTTTAGTTTCTTGTTTACTGCTACAGTAGCTTTTCTTTTATTCCATAAGAGTAAGACAAAGGAATTTCCAGTTTTCTGCTTGTTCAGAAAAAGTCTGGCCAAGGAGGTGGGAACTGTTGTCAGTCAGCATCAATAAACAATTTCCAAAAAATGTCAGCAACTAAGAAATGAAGGGAAAAAAAAAAAAATACTTGTTTGACTGAATGAAATATTACACTTAAAAATCTTAATACACTGTAAATAATCAGAGGAAATATTTAGAATTGTTGTGGGCATCGTTTCAGTGGAATACTTTATTTATTTGACTTCATAAGGGGGGAAAAAAAAAGTCACAGTTGAGGCAGACAGTTTCAGTTATCTGTATGTATACTGGCTTTTCATTCACCAGCTCTCTTTAATGGGGCCGGATGACCATCCTCCCATCCTTCCTGGTTACCTGCTTTTGCTCTGACTTACCAAAATAAGGCAGGCCAATGTCAAAAGATTTCACTGGAATCAGTGGGCCATCTGCTGAAAAAGGCCAGATTTCAGCTCAGGAGCAATTAGGAAATGGAGACCAAAGAACTAAAACTAGAAAAATAGAGATCAGTTTAAAATATAGTGACCAAAAAAATATACATATAGTTTTTTCCTAGGTTCTCAGCCAGAATCGGATATACCAAATACCAAGTGAAAGGGCAGTAATGTCAGTAATTCTAGCCCATCTGGAAGCAATAACTACAGTCAATCACAGAGTAAATCCTTATCTGATGAGATTTCCAGCCCAATTTTTTTAGACACGAGAGGTTCAGATAGTTCAGATAAGGTTTGGCAGCTGAATTGGTATTTGTCCCAAGCAAACCTCCAGAGGTTCACCAGTCACTAGTAATAAATGAAAGTCTTTATAAGGTGATGGTTATTTTGTGGGCAACATGAGATAAATTGGTGGTGCCAGCCCAGGTCCTAGGAGACATCTGTCTGTATCTGATGCCATCACCAGCTTGCTCGGCATCTCTGCAAAGGTGCTGGTACCTGAAGGTTTTAATGAGCCTTCATCCAAAGCAGGTGGCTTTTGTTTTTGCCCTGAGGTAGAGTGGGAACCCAACTGTTTTCAAGGGCAGTAGATCCAGCACATTCATTCGATGGAGCAAAATGCTCTTTGAAGGAGACATCAGTAGAGAAAACAAGCTGCTTGGGATGTGATACACACCATGAGATCCACATCCATTCCAGTTCTTTCCCATTAGCTTGTTTGTCTGCTATGCCAGGTGCTCTCATTAGCCGTATGTACCAATATTTGTCTTTTTTTTTTTTTAATCATTCTGATATTGTATGTATAGGAAGAAATTGAGCCAATAATATGAAAATCAATGTTTGAAAATTTCCTTTTGGCTGCTGGTAGCTGGGGCCTCTTTTAACAGCTCCTGTTGCAGTTGGCTGACTGGCCACTTTTCCAACTACTAGGAACCAAATTAGGGGAAAAAAAAAGAAAATATGGATGAGATATTGACCTTCCACGTGTCGTACATTTTACCGATAAGTATTAATGACAAAGACACTAAGGAGTGTAATCTCCCATCAATGAATCAATGCAAATCCCATTAACACTCCATGAGGGGACAAGATAACCGTTAAGAGTTTCACACTTGCTCTTTGTGTAGGACTCCCTCTAAAGGCTCTGAAGTCCTTTTTGCCTCAGGACCATCAGTATATTGTAATTTTAATGAAATGAAGAGGTTCTAAGAGGGAAGGAGACTCAGATGAGTTTACCTTACAAATTCCAAGTTTGGTCCGTACAAAAACTGAATGTTTATTTGATGTGTGTCAATTCTGGTAGAATCTGGAAAATGAGAAGTCTGTAACACCAGCCATTCAGATTGTCAGCAAGATCAGTAAAAAACAGAGAGAATTAAACAGTCAGTTTGAAACTTCCTAGAAATCACAGGCTATCAGTTTTAAGTCATCTCTCTCTCTTCTTCCTCATTTCTCTGCTTTAAACTGTCTCTCCAGTTTCAGAAGTGACACCAAATACCCACCCTTGACCTCTTCCTTTGTAGATCTACAATCATCTGCAGTAGTGATTTAACTCACAGTCCCTGCACTGTGCAATTTCTGCTTCTGCTGAAGCTGAAAACTGGAGCTAAACTTCATGGGAACCTAGAGGCAGCTTCAGGTCAGAGATTTAGCTGCCAATAGCCAAGGATAAAGTATTTAAAGAAAGCACTGATGTTACTCAGAGTAGTTTGTTCAAGTTAACCATTAGATCTACTGGACAACTTTGTCAGGTTCTTGAAATGCTTTTGAACACAACTGTGTGGTGCAAATAAGAGGAAAATTCCTTACGTGTATCTAAATCATCTGGGGAAAATTTTCCTACCAAGCAGTCCTAATTTAGGCTGATAAATCAGAGAGGGGAAAAAATATTCTGAGTTGCATGTTTTGTTTTAGAGGGTTTTTTGTTTTTCTTTTCTGAAGTACCTGGTGGGAAAATGTTCAAAGCCTCTGAGAGTAATTTGTACTGAATCTTAATTTGAGGGGGGGGTGAAGTCCCCTTCACCCTTTTGAAAGTCTTTCCGTAAATCTAGAGTAAATTTAGGTACCACAGCGTCAGTGAACTGAATAAAATCCTCTTCCTTAGTCTTCTATTTCCCTTCCTTCCTCCACTCTCCTGTATTTATGTCTGCCTGAAAATGCTGAAAACCCTGCCTGCAATTCCATTCCCTATTATCTGGTTTTGCAATTAAATGTGCAGTCTGTGTTACCAGTATCATGGGAAGACAACTGGGCTGTCTGCCTCCTTCCTGGTCGCATCTCAATTGCTTCAGCCTGCAAAGAAAACATTGTGGGACTTTGTTCAGAACAGTAAGAAACTAAATATTTATCTTCCCTCTTATAATTTATGCAGCATGGGATTAATATAGAAAGTACCAAGACTGAAAGGTCAAGTGAGCTTCCAAACACTGTTTCACAATGCTATATCATTGCACTTTTACCATGGCCTGCTTTCTAGAAAATGACGCACCAGTAGCAATGATGCACCTAAAGAAATAATCTTAACTGTGCTATGGCCTGAATTTCTGTTATGTATTTATAAGTTTCGTTTACATTTCCTGTAGGGATCATTATCCCTGCTGGAAATTTTAAATCAGTGTTAGTACCAAAAGAGTCCACATTTGTGGGTTACCCTCTAATTGTTTGCAGGCACCTGCTGATGTTTTAATTATTCAGTGGACTGGCTGTGGCATGAAGATAGTGTAGGAGTGGGATTTTCTGGTGTTGAACCAAGTCAGCACAAGCCCACATCTCAGTAATGCGTGAAACATTCCCTTTTACCTTTGCACTGCCATTTTTGTAGGGATTACAGGTGAGGTTAGTGCAAGTCAGCAGGCATGCTGTACACCACAAAAAAGGGATGTATCTCTGGTAACTGCAGCTTTCATTAGTTTTAAGTTGGCTGAATCAGATAACATGCCTCCTCAGTGTGTCCTTTATACATCTGCTTGGTAGAGCTTGTCACTTGGTTGTGCCCTTCTTCTGAAGATAGAAAACACCTGTCCGTAAGATTGCATCGTGTGTCAGAACAGCACATCAGTTTCTACGCAGAAGATATTTTAAGTGCTTTGCTGAAGTTGAATGACCCAGGCTACTAACAGATATGGTGGGTTCTCCACCTCTTGAAGTCTTCAAATTAGGAGTGGATGCTTTTCTGAAAGATATCGTTTAGCCGAACATGATTTATTAGGCTCACTATAGTGGGAAATGGGTGAAATACTAAGACTGGAATTATAGAGCAGTTTAGCATAAGTGACCTGATGACCTGTTCTGGCTTTAAAATTCTAAGAGCTTAGCCAAGGATCCAAGAAGTGAATACAGCTTTTTTATAAGCATGATGTAAACAAGTTTATGTGGATGTGTGTGTGAACCAGGACTTGCTGAGGTTTTGCTGGAGGTCAGATTTGTAGCACGTTAGAGGATAAGTCCAGGTCTTCATGAAAAGAATAATTAATAATAGGTAAGAGCTAAATACAGTAATGGCATTGTTTTCCTTTAAATGTCACCTCCTTTGGAATAAAAAGAGGAGTGGAAAATTATAGGTGTCTGGCCAAAAAAAGGGAGGGGACATGGAGCAGGAAAAATATCAGCCATCAAAATCTTCTGGTTTGCAGATAAGAGGGGAATGAAAGATTTCCTGCACACAGAGAACAGAGGGCCCGGGGGGGGCCGTGGCCGGCTGGGAAATGCCCAGTGACTTCTATAGAAACCCTCGCAAACAAACAGCTCCCGCCTGGCTCAGAAGTCGGGAGATGCGAGGGGGCAAGCGGGGCCGGGGGGGTGATGCTCCCGACCCCTCGGCCGCCCGGCCTGACCGAGTCCAGCAGTCACATCAAAAACACCCTCAGCCTTTAGATGAATGGGCTGTTTGTTTTTCTACCCGATGACTTGATAAGAGGTCACAGGATGTGTTCTATTTATTTATTTTTTTTTCCTCTCTCTTTCATTTTCCTTTTTTTTTTTTTTTTAAATATAATGAAACAATAGGTAAGAGAGAAAAGCCCCAACCCAGTCCCAACAGATCTCTCCGTCCCCCGTGCTGCTTCATTTCCTGCCTTTTTGGAAGCAGACATCCCCCTTTTGTTTTCCTCCAGCCTGGCCAGCGCGTGTCGGTGTGTGGCGGCCACCGAACAAATAGGTTTTGGCCACCGTCACCTCCTCGCCCCCGCCTGCCCACCCGCCGCCACTTGCTCACGGCCGGCGGCTTCCTGAGGCCTTGGGCGGCCGCTGCCGACCCACCGCCGGCCTTGCAGGAAGCCATGGCAGCCCGGGAGGAAGCGACGGGAAATCCCTGCAGCTGCCCGATTGCACTCCCGCGGCCGGCGGGACACGGCCGGGGCGTGCGGGCGCACGGCGAGAGCTTTCCTGTTGGCCCGGCCATGGTCCTCCCCACACTAAGGCTTGGAAATTGGTGGCACGCCGGCTCCCACACGCACGCCGCGGGAAGTGCTGGGAGCTGGAGATAAGGGCTCCCGCGCTGCGCTGGCTGCCACCCGGCTCCGCCGCCGCGGGGAGAGCGGGAAACAAAGCTGAGGCGCCCGGGAGACTCCCCGCGTTCTCCCAGGAGCTCTCGTAGCTGGAAGGGGACACTTGGTGTCTCCAGCCCTGGTTATGGGAAGGACAGGGACCAGGTAATTTGCTGGAGAGGAGCAAGTGAGCATGCCGGGAACCCCCAGGGAGATGCGAGTCTGATGGGGAGCTGGGGGTGTTTAGCCTGGAGAAAGGGAAGCTGAGGGGAGACCTTCTTGCTCTCTACAGCTATCTAAAACAGTGAGCAGGGTGGTGGTCTCTTCCAAGCAGCAAGTGATAGGATGAGAGGAAATGGTCTCAGGTTGTGCCAGAGGAGGTTTAGATTGGATATTAGGAAAAAATTTCTTCACAGAAAGGATTGTCAGGCATTGGAATAATAGGCTGCCCAGGGAAGTGGTTGAGTCACCATCCCTGGAGGCGGTTAAAAGATGAGGTTCTTAGTGACACAGCTTAGTGACTGTTAGGCTAATGGTTGTAGTAAACGATCATGAGGGTCTTTTCCAAACAAAAAGATTCTATGACTCTATGGAGGGAGAATGCTCAGGGCTAATCTCAGGTATTGAAATTTGCACGCCCCTTCCCAGTCTGTCAACCTGTCCTAAAACTGAGGTGCAAATGGGTTGTTTCAGGCACATATGAAATCCACAGATTGGTCCATGGCCATGAACCAGTACAATACTAAGCCTCCTCTAAGAAAATATGTCCCTAATAACAATAAACAGGGATGAAATTCAAAAAGCAGCCACTGACTTCTGTAAAAATCCATAGACACCTTGTCTGTGCCAAACAGGAGTTGAGTAGCAATGGGAAAAATACATTTTCTCTTCTGGCTGGAGCTGCCTAGAAAGAAGGATGATGGTATTATGTGATTTCAGCAGCCCTCAGATGCTGAATCTCACTGCAGAAGGCTTGAGGAGATGGCATCTTCAGGGATGAGCTGCTTCTGCCTGGGCCCTCCAGCCTGACCACAGTGCAGCCATGCCTCAAATCTGCAGTTTGCAGGAGAGGAATGTGACTTATAAATCTGTTCTACATCAACATAACTTCTGATTTTGGCCTGAAATTATGGTAATTGAAAATATTTGTGAACTTGTAAGCTGCTCATTAAGGTTCTCTGTTGTCAACCTTCCATCTGATGACCTCTCATTATAATTCCCGTCATACAGGTGACCTTTTCTTTTGCACAGAGACTGCAGTGCTCATCCACGAGGCCATGCAGGAGTTAAAAATATATTCATATAGGCAAATTTGAACACAAAAATAAAATTGTCTTCCTGAGGTCATTGTCTCTGTAGACCAAAGTGA
This sequence comes from Nesoenas mayeri, assembly GCF_963082525.1. Lineage (NCBI taxonomy): Eukaryota > Metazoa > Chordata > Aves > Columbiformes > Columbidae > Nesoenas > Nesoenas mayeri. Next base: position 7,685,838 of record NC_137563.1, on the reverse strand, counting down.
GGGAGGAAGTGCAGGAATGTGATGCTGATTAAGATACCACATGCTGGGCAGGTATCAGTTTAAACACTTTAGACTGTTACCTGCTCAGCAGGGGAGATCTGAATCCACATTTGATGATTAGGCCATATTTATGTCTCAGCTCAGCAAGTCTCTATACATTGTCCTGATGAGCAGAGTGTATAAAATTCACACAAGTGTCTCCATATTAATCAGAGAGGTGAAAAAAGGTTTCACAGTTATGCTGGTTTTCTAAATACGTGGGTGTCCAGGGCCCATTTACCCCAGGCTGTATTATAGGTAAATCACAATCCACCTACTCTGCCCCCTTTGACATTTTGGATGAATCATGCAGCAAGCTGAGCCACATCAAATTAATACGTGTTCAGTGACACAGGCAACCAAACTGATAACCTGCTGCCTGAAGAAGGTAGTTTCTTTCTAGTACATGGAAAACTATGCATATATTTTTATATTCATACAAATATCTATAAACTCTAAATACACACATATGTGTGTATATGTTTTGCAGCTGTATAGGAAAAGCTGTAGCTATGTTATACAGTATTTGAAAGTCTCAAATTCTGATTAGCATTCTTGATGGGTTCTTTCAGCACGGTTTGCTCAGGAAACAAGGCTTATGCAATCACAGTCTGGGTACGTGTCTGTCACTATTAGACATCAGATAATTTACACAGGAGAGAGACATTATGAATGTCCCTAGACCAGGAAAAGCTTCCCGGAGAAATAGCTTCTGTCAGTATTTTCACCTTAAAAAAAACCTCAGAGAACCCAACTACCAGACATGTTTCTATTAAAAATCTTCATTAGGCTTTATTCAATCCTATACTTGTGAAACTGCTTGCTCAATATCTAAGGAATTATTATGAATAAAAAGTTATAAAGGATGGCACCAAAGAAGCAAAATGCTACTCATATTTCTTATTAATCTTCTATGTTCTATGCGAGATCAATAAATTTTTTAAGGGTTTTATTCTTAAGTTTACAAAATTCTGCTCTTGGCACAAGTAGGTTTGCAGCCCTGGGCAGAGCTCAGCTTTCAGGAGATTGCACACGACCAAACCACCTCTTATGACATAAGAACTGATATTACTATTTGAGAGTTTAAGCTCCCCCGAAATATTCATTAGTGATGCATGAGAGAGGTCTTTAGCCCATATGCTCTGCAAAATAGAATTAAAGAACAAGGTCTGATTAGCACAAATTCCACTGATGGTCCTTGGTGTTCCTTCAGCTTTAGTCCATGAAGATTTAACCCCATAAGATCCAATTGTGAACATAGGATTTAATACAGGAAAGTAGCTTTACTAATTTTTTTAGTGTGTGTGGGTTTTTTGGGGGATTTAAAAAAAAAAAAAAAAAATATATATACAGCTTTGGCATGGAGTTTCATACAAAGAACAAAGAGTTGGGCAGTGATGTCGCTTATACAAAAAAATCCAACGCAGACAGCTGTGGTTGCACCTGGATAAGTCCTGGCTCCTGCCCAAATCCATGTCTTTGGCTTGGAAAGTTACTCCAGTGCCCAGTTAGACATTTATACCCCCGTACATGATATTCCACTGCCTCATCTCAATGGTACAGCAGGAGCAGAGACAACATACTGGAGTTCTTTTTAGGGCAAATAATCCAGTGATACTAAGAAGCCTGGAAGAGAAGGGGAATTATGGTTTGAATTGCTGATATTTCTAGAGGAAAAACACCAGTTGCCATGACAATAAAAATGTGAAATATTTAGACATCAAAATTAAAATACATGATTTACTCTTCTTGAAGAAAGTCTTCAACACATAAACCCCTTGTGGTTTTTAGTTTTTGAGATTCAATTTTTTTTCATTTATTTATTATTTATAGAGTCAGGACCATTTCTTGCAGCATGCATCGCTATTCCCACAGCCTGCAAACTGACCTCAGATGTGGAGCCTGTTTCTGAAATAGAGCCCTTATGCTTTCCAGTAATTACTAGAAAATTAGAAAAGTTGTTAAACATCTCTAGCCCATCTTTATATCTGTGACTAAATGGGAGCAAACAGGCCTGGAGAGATGGAGAATCCCCATCTGGGAAAAGATAAAAGCTCTTGCTTCTGTAATATATGTTGGCAAACTGAGATGCTTTGTGAAGGACAGACCCACAATCAGTGCTTTGTGTCTCTTTCTTTTCCAGTTCTTTGGATTGAGTGGGCTCTTTTGGTTTTTATTTTAGTTTTGTTTTTAGCCTCCCTATGGCATATTTCCAGTTGCAATATAGCCACCTTGGCACCTCCTTCATAGCTTTTTTTAAGGCTGTCATAAGGAAGACTACCCCTTACCAGAAGCTTATTTCAATATCTGCATAATAAAACTGTCCAGAGACTCCATCCACAAAATTTCAAACTTGCCAAAAAGAATCCAATAGTCTCTTGAACCCACAAGATATAAAACCAGATTTTTCCCACCCCTGCTTTGTAGTAGCCTACCAAAATGAGAGAAGAGGATTGCTATTAAAAATACATAAATTTTAAACATTCCCCAGAAACTCCTCCTACGAGGCTGGGATTGATCTCTGTTTACCTCGGGGGTTGCAAACTGGCAGGAGAACCTGCCATCTGACCACAGCATGTGCCAGGTCTCGCAGACTTCTTCTTGCAGCCGAGACCTCGTGCTGTAATTTACTTTCCATGGAACGGGGATGCATCCAGAAGGATCAGTGAGGTGTATAAACCTTTAAGTGTACAAAACCTCTTTTGTTCTGAAATAATTCTGTTGTTACTCCTGTGTGTACTGGGTTGTAGACGTCCAAGGAAGAGCAGCCAAGATGTCTCTACTGCTTTAATCCCTGGCCAGTGTTCAAGCCATAGGGGATTTTGGTATTTTTGCCCTCAGGGCCACCTAGAACAGGGGACTTCAGGAATTCACAAGATCAATAAACAATAAAGTGGTATCTAGGGGGAGAAAGGTCAGCAGAAGGACCTTCCTGATGTCTGGGTTTTACTTGGCGTGTTGTGGCTGGAGAGGGGAAGGGGGCAGCGTTTTCTCAGAAGCTCTTGATTTACTGCAATGGGTTGAAGAGGTTGAGCCACCTAAAATCAGGTTAGCTTTAGCAACTGTTCATTTGCTGTGCTCGCCCAGGAAATCTCTGCAGTGAGCGCCCTTACCCACACCATATTCTGAAGAGGACAGATTCTGCTCTCGGTGGTACTACTGTAAATCCTGACTGCTTTAATTGTGCTGGATTCCTTTCATTCAGATCCTTAGCAACTTGTACATGTATCTTATTCGCTAACACATGTAAAAAACAGTCGAATTAATAAGTAATGACTTAAGGTCTGCAGCTTTTTTTTTTCCAGTCGTATAGAAGGCTGGTTCCTCTCCATTCATCCTGCTCAGCATGCAGCCATACCTAAAATGTCCTGAGAGAATCAGCATCCTCATGGGGAAGGGCTGATCTATGATTTCACTGGGCTATGGAACAAGCCATAAAAGAAGAAATTTTATTAAGAAAGTAACAATTTACTGTCAGAAATCTTTGAACAATACATGTAAATTCTTGAATTTGGAGCAAGATATTATTTGCACAACAGACTTAGCTGTCCTTATCTCCATAGCCTGAAGTATTCTTAGTGTTACCAGCTGTACAGTGCATATCTCATTGCAGTACACGGTGCTCTGAAGTGTGCCAGGTAATAAGCTATAAAGAGAAAAGCGGGGCTCAAGCAACACAAGGATGCAAAGCAATATTTTCCCTTGACACTCAAGGTCATGGCATAAAGAAACATGGAACAAGGGAGCGTCAATTTTCATTGAAGATGCAGGGTACAGCGCTGCTGTACCAAGCTAAGAGAAATAAATTAACGTGATGGCAAACTTAGTGTCCTCCTAAAATATGTTTGTAAGTATGTGAGTGTGCATGTTGGGGGGATGATGCTACATTGCTCTGGATATTTTCATGGTTAGCAGAAACAGGCACCACAGACTTAAAATAAACACTTTTTAAAGATAATCTACTCTGTATACTATAAATACTGACACTCAGTTTTGGAGGGAGCTCTGGGTTAAAGAGCTGAGAGGAGTAAGTACGGTTTGCTGCCCAGTGAATTACTCATTGATACAGTTTTTACTCATCACCGATTCCTAACCAAAACATACACCCAAGATGACTCTTCAGGATTGTTTATACTTACATTGGTGCCTCTATTAAGCTGTAATAACTGTTGTTGGATTCTTCCATTCTCTTGCCGCCACAGTGAGAGCTATAAATGCATAGGAAAATTGAACAAACCTTGTTTGTTTTGCTTTTGCAGTGGTACTATAGGGTGTAAATGCAGAGGGAGAGTTGGGTTTTTGATTGCTCTGTGTCCAATTCAGAGTCCTGTGAAGTCGGTGGAAAATCCTCCATTAACTTAGACAGGGTTTGTATCAGTCCATTGAACATTATCAAGCCAGCAAGAAGGATTCATTGCATTCACCATATGGCTCCAGCTTACTTTAATTCTTTACCTAACTTTTCTGAAATGCAGACTGTAAGGGAGCATTTCTTTATAGTTAGGAAAGCACACGGTGCTTAATTTTAATGGAAAACACTTTTTTAAACACAGACGGATCCTGCTGTGTTTGACAAATATGTTCCAGAAAGAAGCTCAATCTAGATGTTATGTGTAACTTTATCTTATTCCCTTTTGAGCACTACTGTTCTTGCAAAGTGATCTCTCAACTGCCCAAAGTCATTACACTTTTTCCCTTTCACATTGTACCTCTGTAAATGTCAGGCATAACTACATTTTTATTTGCAGAGATACCACTGCTATGAATGAGTAAAAATTTCCTGCTCCCCCGCCTCCTTCTCTTTACCCTGTGCGCTTTCTGCTAATATGATTTGTTGAACAAATTGTTCCATTAATCTGGGGCTGTTTGACAGAGTGAGAAAATAAGTGCCAAAGTGAGAAGATTCACAAGAATCGGAAATCTCAGTCCCTCTTTCTCAAGGTAAATAGTTATTATATCAGGGTGTCAGACTGGTGAAATGGATGTACTTTCATTCTCAGTTTGTAAATGTCACTTTTCCTCAGCCCATCAGGGTGACAAATGAGGTGTGGGTTACAGTAAGAGTTCATTCCTTGACAAAGTTCTTGCTGGCTTATTTCAGGAGGAAGGTGGCCTCCCCTTTCTGCCCCCCACCCAAACTCAGGGGGAGGGGGACACAGCTTTAGTCTGAGAGAAACAAGGCAACCTGGGCTTGAATAACATCCAAATTGTTGCCATTTGCTGCGAAAACCTGATAGAGGTTTCTTCAAAAAACAAGTCGTGACACACTTTGTTTGCCTTACTCCTCTTTCTTTGCTTGTTGTTTTTAGCTAAGACCCATCTGACATACATTTACTGGCATTTATGTCAATATTTATTGAACAAGTGGTCAAGAGAGGCCACTTTTTTAAGCCCTGTGCTATCTGGTTGTTAATTACCACCCTGCAATGTGTTAATGAAGAAGAACACCCTCTTCTCTTGGCAGATAATTGATAAGGGATCAGGACACCCAATGCATGACAAGGAACATGAAACGGCTTCTCTGGTTGCCCCGCAGATCCCTGTGTTTGAGCAGTCACAGGACCAGCAAGGAGCCCACATGGCTCACAGGAAAACATGGTCCCAGGGTGAGGATCATGGTGAAGAAAGAGCAAAGGATGTTCTGAGCCATTTGAGCCCAGGCCCTCCTTTGATTTCTGCATCTATGAGAACCCTACGCTCTCCTAGCAAAAGAGGATTTGCAGTAGCTCCTGAAATGTCTTCACCAAGGCTTAACCATCATCTTCACGACATAGACTTGTGGGGGTTTTTTTGTTGATGGTCTAGTAACCATGAAAGAAAGCCGTTCCTAATTGAACTTGCCTTAGTAGTAACTAAAAAAGATATATATCTAATGGATTTAAACCTTTTCCTTTGGCTTGTAGCAGCTCTTAGCATTTTGAACTGTTTGATAACTTAGTTGGTATTCTCATCTTGCGAATGGTTTGTGAGGCAACTGTGTTTGGCGCTCATGAACAAAACTGTTATGAATGAAGCAGATATGATTTTGCTAGAAATTCTGGAGAAAAGGCAAGAAGAAAGTCATTGTGAAATGGTTTTTTTTTTTTACACTTTCAGAATGAAACAAAATTTTCCACAATTTTCACTGCAAAATGTCTGCCCCATTGGTGTGTTATCTGGTACGTGTCATAAGAAATTAAAAGGGTTGAGGGTAAAGGGGAACAGAGACCTCCAGATCTGCATCTACTGCTTGAACCAAAAGGCTCCTGAACTAATGGCTGTCGTAGACTCCAGTGTGTGTTCAAACCCTCAGAGGGAAATACTAAATGCATGGTACAGGTTTCTTTGCCTGGCTGATAAAATGTCAGGCTTTGAATTAGCTTGACAATGACAATGCTTATGATTCAGAAATGGAAATTTGCTTTTCATTATTAAGAAAACCACTGTTCTCCAACACTCACTTAAAAGTAGCTATTTCTACAAACACGTCTGCCATTAAATTCCCATGCTAGAATATTTGTGAGAAATCAACATTAAAAAGGAGACTACACATAATCAAAGCAAATATATCTAATTTTCTCTCTGTGTGTGCATTTCCAATGTATTTATCTCTGTGGAATCTGGGCAGCAGATAATACTGAATTCTGTATGACGACATACCCGTTTCAAACAGATCACAATCTCATAAGCATACGATTATGCTTTACCTAACAGACCAGGGACTAAAAGGCCCTACTGAAAAAGAAAATTTGAAAAAGTAATAGTACAGTGAACAGGAAAAACAAATCACTTCATACTGTCACTTTTTTTTTTTCCCCAATGTTCTTCTCTTTTTCTCATCAAACTTGCTCTTGCACGTAAATTGTTCTTTGAAGACCTATTTTCTCCAGTACTGGCTAAAATAAGCAGAACAGTTACAGTCAACAATATTCTGCCCACTTTACCAGAGCCTTCATAATTTATGTCTAACCTGGATAGGAAAAACCCTTATAAATTTCAACAAATGTCTCATTAATTAACACCCCATCTCCCTAAGCCACAGAGCAGCTGGTGAAAAGAATTGTGTAGGTTGATTCTGTAGATATAAACTAGGTCAACAAGAGGGATCCATACTCACTATTGCAGGCTGATATTTCTCTAGAGGGTATTAATAGTTTCTGGGGTCTTTCAGCTTAGACTCCAAACTAGTCAAAGTCAACAGTATAAAGCTGCTCAGCCTATGTACTTAAATAAAAATAATAATAATGAAAAAAAAACCAGCGACCCACAGCACATTACAAGATTTCTGTGCAATGTGCTGCAATGGGTCAGATCCTGAAATCCTTACTTGGGCCCCTCATCCAAGAGAATTAGAGACTTTCTTTTGATTTAAATGAACTTTGTATTGTGACCTTTTTCTAGTTAGTGGTTGATCATGCAAACTCCTTACTTTACTGATTACACTATATATTCATGGAGAGTCTGAAGTCCTTAGTCAGGCAAACTCTTCTTACCTACATGATAAATTATCTACAAAGCATCATTCTCTGCTCATTTCTAAATACTCCTTAGCCTATTCAACATGCTAATTTTAGGGTAATTTATTTTTTTTCTATAACTGTGCATAACTCTAATAAAATTAAATTAAAAATATAAGGCAGGACTGTAAGGAATTAATATTACAGGTCTATCTGATGCAAGGACTGAATACAACATGGAAAAATAAGAGGGAGAAAATGCCTGGGAAGCATTTCACTAACTATACATGTCCTGCACTTGAAAACCTTGTCTGAAGTCATCTGAGGAGGCAGGCAGGCAATTTTGGTGGCTCCCAAATGAAAGATTACACATACAAAATTTAAGCCGGATCTGATGGCAGGAGAAGGGAGTCAATGGGAAGGCAAAGCAGGGGAAGACTTTTCCATGCTGGCAAACTCGTTTTAGAAAGGTGGAGAATTAGGAGTGCAAGACCAAAATAAATGAGAGCATGAGGGTAAGCATTTATCAGAAAAGAGGGAGAGCAAGTAGGGGATATACTAGGATGTGAAAAACAGACAAGCAGTCAGGAGAAAAGTCCTTAAGCTTCTCAGACAAGATAATCCTGATTCTAGTGAAGTCAATGAGAGTTTTGCCATTGACTTCAACAGGGTCAGGATTTCTCCCAGGGAGTGTTAATGTGATATGGAAGAGATAGGAAGACAGAGGAGATACTCAGAGAGCTACATGGTCATAGCATATAACATTAGCATGTTAATGGCTATGGCTGTTTTATTTTACAGCTCTGTATGAAGTATTGAGACTACAGGAACTTCAAGAATACTAATATGTCTCTCATTATTAACTAATGCCATGGCAGGAATCCTCAAAATAGAGATTTTCTGCCCACCACTATTTCCCTCTGCAATATCTCATGAGGGAGGTTGAGTCAGACTAATTTTGGTATTAAAAAAAAGTCAGAACAAATACCATCATGTCCGGTAAGCCTAATGTATTGATTGAATCCAAGCTGACCACAAAATTTAATTGCAGGCCCATAATTATTTGAGGTTAGGAAAAGTTACATTCTAGTTTCTGAATTAAGCTCAATAGATCAAGACTTTTTATCTTGAAAAAGAACAACATAAGAGGGGGAGGAGGAGGTCAGATATAGGTCTTTAACATTCTACCTGGCCTGGAAATCGCAAATACATGAGTGTTCACTGTCTCAAGTAATCTAAAATTTAAAAGTCATCAAATGAAGCTAGCAAGGGGCATATTCAAAATGAACAAGCCTTTTCTCTTGGTAGCACAAAGAAAACTTGTAAAATTCCTTGCAACAAGATTTAGAGGTGGTTGCTTAGTTTCCAAAACAATCTATGGAGAAATTCATGGAAGAACACATTGAGAGCTACTCAGCGCATAGAGATCTGTTGTTCGGGGCATTTCTGAGCCACAGGTCACTGAAAAACAGTAGAGTATTTTAGAAAAATATCCTTGTATTGTTCCTGAGATATCTGCTCTTAGCTGAATCCAGAGAGCACACTGGGTTATATGGTCCTTGTGTCCAACGTGGTGCAGCAATTTTATATTCTGAGGCAATAGACGCTACTTTAAATAATCCCTATATTTTTTTAACAAAATTTCACAGAGGAAAATCCTGTAATATATTTACCTGTTCCTTCAAGCTTTTATCAAATATTCTGGGGTTCCAGGTGAGGGGTAAAAGTGTCTGCAGGTAAAGGTTGTGTTTGTCAGAGTAATTCCACTGGGCAGCTCTGTGCAGTTTGGCTGTGCCGTTGCTCTAAATGGTGATGAGTGTGCCAAGAAATCGACTGGTTTGTTGGCTGGGTTTGTGCCTTCTACTGGAAATTCACTTAGGAGGTAATCCAGAGCCAACTAAGTCAATGAAAAACTCCCATTAAGTTTAATGGGTTTGGGATCAGGCCCTTAAATCATATGTAGGCAGCTAAATCTGCCAGTTCTTTAAAGATGTATAAATTTACCTGCTATTCCCCAAAGCACAACTGCATCCCTCCAACACCTGTCTGACAGAACTATTGAATATAATAAGAAAACCTTACAGAATCACAAGTAAGCTGCGAACACCAGACTGCCACCAATCTCTTCTGATGCCGAGGTAGTTAGTACCTGGGACTACTAAAAAAAACCATAATCAGGGACGATGCTGAGATATGAAATACAAGTATTCCATCTGTTTAAGCCGAGCAGCTCGCAAAACATTAGCCAACTGCTAAGTTGCTGCTTTTCTACAGACTGAGTCATCCTCATCACACATTCCACTGGGTTTTAAATGATTGACAGGAAAAAAAAGCCAAGAGAAGCAGCTATTTCTTTACATTTAGCTGGTTTGTCAGGGCATTTGAAAACTTCTGGATTAAGGTGAAAATGCTTAAGGATTAAGTGGGGAGTGAAGGGAAAAGGGAATGAAAACATTTTAGTGCTGTGAATTTAGAAGTCAAGCAGACATGCTCAGGAGAGCTTGCAAGACCTTTACCAATATGCTGTATCTAATCAACAATATCATTTAGAGTTTTCCACTTTATGGAGGAAAAAAAAAAGTAATGTTTGAAGGTTTCTCTCGCCAGTGCTGTATCTCATCAGGGCCTTAATATACTCAACATGTGTTTTGCAAAATGAGATTTTGCAAAAAATCGGGGTCACTCCTTGCACCCAGGCAAGAGGTATTAAAAGATATTCATCTTTACAAAGTGTGTCTTGAAATGATGGAGAGAAATATACGTCTCAAGAACTTTTGAAAGAATTGCCAGGGGTTTGATCGCACCAGAGAGTTGTGAATCATGACAAGAGATGTCTAGGAATGTATTATTCAAAAGGAAGCACTGATATGGATAATATTCACATTTAAAAGACTGTTGCGAATTGTTGCAATGTTGTTAATTACTTGAACAGGCAAAATGAGGTTGTTCTCTGTACTCCCAATTTCTCTGCACTGTGGTAGGCAAAAGGTGGCTTGGGGGAATCAGAAAGTAATGATGTCATTCCTTGGCCTATTGCAGGTGTCATGTAATGTTTTGAGTATTTGGATTTCTTTGTTTATTTCCCCATCTAATAGTTTTGTACAGGGAAAAAAAAAAGATGGAAAAATCAGATATTGTCAGTTTTGCAGAGAATACTGGAAAGCCTTGTCAGGAGATTAAAATCCTCAACAAACAGTGGAAACTTGGTTAGGAAGATTATAGGAAGAATGTAGGAAGTTCTTCAAATACTTGAAGGAAGTTTAAAGACCCCATGGAGTAAAAAGGCAAGTAGGAGGAACAGCAAGATTTCATATTATCACTCGTAGGAAGACATTTCTTTTGCACAGACCCCTAGAGCTGAAAAAATAGAAATGGTGAGTCATTAATTCTCAGCTCAGTTGTTTTCTTTGATGTTTGCCATCCAGAGTAAGTAGTTTATACCCATTCTGGGACTAGAAACATGTTTATATACACAGTAGTATCATCTTCATAACTGAATAATTCATATTTTAAAAAACTGCTGAACACTTTGTAAAATAGTATACAGGAATTGCTGCATTTGCTCATATGAAGGGTCAAACCAACTATCTTCCTTTATTTCATTCGCTAGAAAATGACTATAGAAGTAATAAGCCTTCAAAGAAATAGTCAATGCAGCAGACCATAGATTCTGCAGTAAAAAAATATATATTGAGGAAGGCATAAATACATTTAATGAAATTAAAGCACACAGAAGTATCTCAAAGCTTAAGGAAAAAATAATATATATAGCCAAAGATAATTACCACCTAGGAAAGAAAGTTGAGCTTTTTTTGTTTTATCACTGAAGATTGATTCACGCGACACCAAAAAGCAGCAGCTGTGGTTCAGGCATCTATCCATCAGAGCTCTGATTTATTCTGAACTTTCCTCATGGGTCAAGATCTGAAAACTACTAGGCCGCTCAGATTTTGGGTGGTTCTGGCTGCTGACACTTCCCCTAGATTTGAAGGATCTGCATTGATTTCCTCCTGCTGCAGCCTGTGTCCCACCTGTTCTAAGGGTCTAACTATACATTAATCTCTCATGACAGTGGAGGAAAGCAATATCATTATACAATGTGCTCTAATATAGGAATATGCATGGCTCTAAAGGAGATGAAACCCTGGCTCCCCTCTGAACGACACAAGCTCCTATGCACACCATTGCAATGGGCATCCTCCCACTGCACACTGGTTTGGGGTTTGCTTGTTCATAAAAGAGGCTAAAGAAAGTAGGTTGAGTGTTCTAGAAAATAAGAAAGAAATCTGATACTATATACGTCAATGAGTTTGTCAGATTTAATTTGTTGAGTTGATGTAGCCTTGTCAGGCACCCCAGACACACGGTTTAAAAAAAAAAAATAAATAAATAAAAAGAGAAAACTAGGGGCTTGAAACGTCACGTAAACTCAATTTACTAATCAGCCAACCTGTACCCTTCCAAGCCCTGTAAAAAACACATAGCACTTAAAAATAGGTTGGTTTTGTTAAGTGTGGCAGGATTTTTACGGAGATTTCTACTCAGCCTGCATTCTGGACCATAGAAAATATGCCAGAGTACACATAATGTCACTCACTTGCTGATGTAACCACCTGGCTGCATCCCTCTCTCATGTTCTTAGCCATTTCCACTTCTAAGTATAAAGGATTTTTTAATTTATATTTTTTTTTATTCTGCATATTGCACGTGCACTTAATTTTACATGAAGAATTGCGTGCATAATTAGGCATAGCAGCAACAGAACCTTCACATTTAAAAATGTCCTGCCCAAACCCATGCAATTCAGTGGCACGTTTGATCCCAGGGTTTTCTAACATGCGATAGTCCATTCTCCATTAGTTTTGAATCTCCTCTGTTAAGTTCCCTGTTTCAGTTAGAAACTGCTCAGTAGGAAATTAAAACGTGTTGATAGATTGGAAAGTTATTAAGCTTCCTCGCAGTGTTAAACAAGAATTTACAAGAATTCGCTCTCCAGATTTATCAGGGATATATTTACAGTACTTGAGTAAGTGTGAATATTACTCACTGGAGATATTTAGTCACATACTGTATCTCTCTGAAGGGAGACCATATTGCATTAAATGTCTCCACCATGTTCTGTAATTTGAAAGATAAATCCTTGAGTGCTGATTAGTCATATATTGATACAGACCATCTATTATTTTGGGTCTATAAGAAGATTTTCATCTCTAATATTAATTTCTTGGCTACCATCATGGTTTTTCTTTGTAACCATCTTTCATTATCATAACTCTGGCCACTCGATATTGTTAAATTTCCTCATGTACAATGCCAGAAATTACAGTGCAGGTGGGGAAGGTACATCATACTTAAATTAAATGGTTTGGTGTGGGCTTAAAATAAGAACAGACATTGCTAAGCTTTTGTGTGAAGTTTTTCCAGTGACACATTTTGTGGCATTAGGGAAAGAGTTCAGACTCATAGGGGCTGCATTTCCACATCCGAAAAACAGGTTGTGATGTAATGTAACTTCATGGTGACATGGCGAGATGTCTTTATTCCCAAGTTATTATGTAATATATTGATTAAAATCACACTCAATAGCTAAGATAAAAAATAGTATTTAGCAGCTCTACTCCCATTGAATTTATGTTTCTGACTCACCTCTGGTATCTGGTAAAAACAAAACAAAAAACCCAACAATTGGGTACTCTGTCTGGTGTGGATTCTGGTCTAGTTATGAAATACAGGCAGCAATGGTGACCAGAATGAAATCTCAATTTAACAAAGTAAAAAAATGAAATAATTTGATCATTTTGTAGGTAGTGAGAAATATCAGCTGTATCTGATACACAGGAGCTTTACTCGATACTCAAAGCCAAAATAATGTCCAATAGTTCAAAGCTGAAGGTGGGAACAATTTTTAAGCATTGATTTTTGACTAACCATCAGTGTAGTGCTAGATTTTTCTGTCTTTAAATCACAGTTGGGAATGGTATTGTCAAAATACTGGGGTTGAGTAAGAGTCGAAGTTCCATGGCAAGTTGCAATGCAATATTGTTCCTATACATTAGAGAAATATCAGTTCTCCTTTTCTGTCTTCAGCCGACTTGTCAGGAGAGAAATTGTTGTGTTTTCAGTTTTTCTCGTGTTTTTTCCCCTTTCCATTAAAAACCAGCCAAACAACTGCCCCAGTAAAATAACTGCCCACTAACAGTTAAGGTTCACACAGGGACTCTAATTTACTTCTCTGCAATTTAATGGTTGTGTGTTTCAGGATGAGGAAGATTTTTTTTCCTAGAAAACAGACACAGCAAAGGCATTTGGTGCCAGATGCCCCGGTACTGCCCTTCTAACATCTCTCAGAGCAGGGGATGACACAATATCTCATTCCTCTGCCTTTTCAGCCCTTGTCTCTCTGAGGTGGCACCGATCACCGGAGCGTAGGCAGCTCCGTGTCTTTTGTGATCATCTGTGTTAGAGAAACTGCTTTAACACCAGCAATTAATTTCTCCTATTGGGACACCAAGGGTTTCAAATGGTTCATGAGCACTGCAAAAATAAATGGCAAGACTCCAATTTTCTTCCGTGAACTTCCTAGAGCAGAAATCAGGTTTTAAGGGCACAAGAGATCATACTGTCTGACTTCACTGTATAATCCTGGAAAGGAGGTCTGGCCTAGGCTGACCAGCTTGTGAATCGAGGCCACTGAGCATTTCTTTGGTAGGTCCTGCAGGAAAACATGATTTTCTTTGGGCTGAATGCTCAGAATCTTTATGGTAAGAGAAGGAGGAAAAAATAAAAACAAGGAAACAGGGAAATGCAAAGGAGAGGGGAGAAAATGGAGGGAAAGGGGGAGAAAAGGAAAGGGAAAGGACTTCTACTGAACTAAATGTAGCTGGATACAAACCTGCCATAGTTTAACACACAAATCTTAACCTTTCCCCCTTCAGCTGGACCAAACTCATGCTCCGTTGTAGTTCACAGAATGTTATCACAGCCCAATTGAGCTGGCTGCACACTCCCGACCCTCCGAGCACTCAGACCCATATGAGACAAACCAGCCGTGCCAAATCCTAAACTGAAGCATTGCCATGAGTTCATCTGGTTTAGATCAAAGGGCTGTAGGGCTGCTCTCATCAGAAAGTGCTGGGAATAGGAGACCTTAAGCCTTTTCATTCCCGCAGTCCCTCAACCTCCAGATAAATTAAAATATTTAATCAAAATCTAATGGCAGTGATCTTGTTTGTACAAATGCTTTATTATCCTGTGCATTTTAACCACAATCTGCCTGGTTCCTAACGTGACCTAAAGAACCAGTCGGCATTTATTACAAATGCAAGGCAGAAAGCTTCTGGCTCAGCAATTAATCACTGACATAGAGGAATTTCTTCTCTCCAGGTGGGGAACCCATCCAAAAACTAAGAAAAATAATCGGGCTAATTAATTCTTATCTGCAAAGAGCAATTAGATAAATGACCTAAAAACAGGCCTGTCACCCCTAGTGAGGTGCTCAGCTTCTAAATAGAATAATGTCTCTTTGCCAGGCCATCTCTGCAGTGAAATGGAGATCACAGAGAGGAAAGGGAAAAGACGACATGTAGGGAGGGAATGGACTGATAGGGGAGTAGGTTAATTAGAGCTGAGACCAGTCATTGATATAGGAAAAAAAAATTAAACCAATGCTCTGCACTCGAGTAGGTTTGATGTGATCCCATCACCTTCACAGCTCTGCCTTTGTGCATCTGAAGATACTAAAGAGAGTGAAGTTGTGTCTCCAAGCTACTTTTGAAGAGGAAAACCACTCGCCAGGCTTGTCCACCACTGAGTTGCATTTCACCCCGGTGAGTGGCGTCCCTGACACGACACTCTATTAACTTTGAACTGTGTGGCTCTGGCACAGAACGATGGTGCTGAAGTGAGATGCAGAGGACTGTGTTTCAATTAGTTTGCTCAGTCAGAAAATGTAAAATGCATAAAGCTTCATGAGTGAGCCGAATTAATCTAAGCAGCACAAGTGAGAAGGCAACAAGAGCATGTTGGACCTTTGGTCAGCTCCATATCACCAGCAAAAGTCTTGCTGTCCTTTTAGATGTGTTATAGCTAGCCAAAAGCCAGAAGGGGGTGATCAGAAGAGGAGATAAAGGCCTTTGGAATGGTCTAAGATTCAGAATAATGTTGCTTTTGTAACCCTTTCTGCTTGTAAGGTTTTCTTTTTGAGAGGTACCCAGCAAGAACGTGAAACACCCTTCTTTGCATATGAGAAGCCACCTTCCAGGATGATGTCTTTCTCTCGTGTTAACACACATCTTCCTTGCTCTGTGTGCACAAGGTATCATTTCCCTGATCCTGCTGTTCTGCCTACTTATATCATGACACCATGCCTCTTCCGATGGTAGGAGACAAAGAGACTGAAGTAATTGATTCAAGCTTATCTAAGTATTTACAGAAATAAGCCTGAATGGCTAGACATAAAATACTACAGCAGTCAGATTAAGACAATCCACTCCAGTTATAGTTAATCAGGGCTTTAGCCTCAAAGGAGCTGATTTGAGACTAACAAAGTGTTTTCCAGCTCCCAGCCCCCATGTCAATCATGTTCCTCCTGTCTTGGAGCCATTAGCACAATACCAAATGCAAATGTAAGTAACAAATCTGTAGATAGTTCATAGATTTGCTCTGTTACTGTTTCCAAGATCCAAAGCCTCCTACAGTTAGAAAGAAAATCACTATCCCAAAATCTACAGATGCTGGTAAGAGATCTTTGTTTCTCTCTGAAAACTTGTGTGACCAAGGTTCCTATAATTTATACAGGGCAGATGCCTGCTTAAACACTTTACTCAAAGCTGTCATGGCTCCCACATCCAAGTGGTTAACAATAAATTATCAGAACTAATGGATTAGATCAAGATGCATGGAAACACTGTATATATTCTTAGAACGATACTTCACCTACAAAAAAAAATGTGAGTGTTTAGAGAAGAGATGTATGCTCCAGTTAAGTACTTTGCTGCTTGCATTGGCTGAAATGCGACAGCACAACAAAAGCAACCATCTGTTTAAACACAAAAGAAGGGACAAGCGAGTCTGCGGCAGTTTAAATTTGTATTTCTTCTCGATGATGTTAAAGTGAGGTTTAGGGCAGACCGGAGCTTACAGGTTACCTAAGGATCCTTCTAGGAGATGCATTCATGTGTTGAAGGTGGACACCTCAGAGCCAGGTTTGAACTTCTGCAGGACTGGGGATGTTCTGGGGAGAAAACTTGCTGCAGAGGATGTTCATGGGTGAGCTTGAGTCTACTTCATAAACATGACTGGAGTTCAGACTCTAAAGATGAATAGGTTGCAGTTTTGTTGCATATATCAAAATGGACAAGGCTCCAGGCACAGGCTGTTGCGTGTGGCTAATTAGAAGATTGCTCTGATAAATATCGTCTGTTCATTTTATGCTAAGATGCAGGAAGATTCTCAAGAATTTTATATTCAAGTTAGAATGCAGTCCAGAGTGGATACTTGCTAATAAAGCTGGACCGTAGAGAAGCTGAGATAATCTGGTAAAAAAATAAATTGGAAAACCTGAGAAACAAACTGTGAAGTTTGCAGGCAGGTTGGTGTTTTCAAAGTGTTTTTTCAAGA
This sequence comes from Nesoenas mayeri, assembly GCF_963082525.1. Taxonomy (NCBI): domain Eukaryota; kingdom Metazoa; phylum Chordata; class Aves; order Columbiformes; family Columbidae; genus Nesoenas; species Nesoenas mayeri. The sequence goes on along the minus strand of NC_137563.1, from coordinate 7,668,745 downwards.
AATACCAGTGGCACATTCTTCAAAGTTCCCAATAGAAGGATTGAATGATGCAAATCAACAATATAATGCCAAAAAAATAGTTTCACTAATAATTTAATTAAATTTAGTAAAGAAAAACATAAGGGGAGCCAATCAATATTTGAGTGACAGTTTTTCTTTCAAGGTTTTTCTCCTTCTATTTCTGTTCCTAATCTAACATTAGCAAGAAAGGCTGGACCAAGGCCCATTCCTCTTTTGTCTAAGGTACATTGACTGCAAAACATTGGGAATGTTTGCGCCTACAGTAGCACTGGATATTCAGAGCTACTTGGAACTGAAGATGCAAATATCTGCAAGGGTTCAGTTTCCTCTACGTGCATGTTGGACAATGATTTGGAGTTCAGCGAAATAATAGTTTGTTTTTTTTCCTTGCAACCAACTCCAGTTTAATTTATACAGAAGTAGGTACAGCCTCCTTCAGCACCAGGGCGTTAGGGTGTTTTTAATGAATAACTTATAAGAAACAGTTACCTGCTAACAGGTCAGCCTTCCTTTTGTGTTTCATTCCAGTTTCATTAGTAAAGAAAAAAAGGCCTTTGATTGGATTAATGGAAATAAAACCACAGGGACCAAATTATAAAGTATCCAGTGGTTATTTCTAGTAGCTCCTATTTTCAACGGGGACCTTTGGTTTTTATAATCTCAAGCACAAAGCTTTGGTGTGTAAGTACAACTTGGACTGCCGCATGGAAAAGGTTTTGCTCTAGCAGAAATAACATTTCATCTTTTTCTCTTCAGCGATGCAGCTAAGCAGCCTCTGGTTTAAGGGTATCACCCCTACTTGATCCCTGAGCTGCTGGGTTTGTTCTCAACAGAAACTTCTGAGCAGACTTGCTTTGCTTATTTGCCTTTTGCTCCCCTCCACCTTTCTCCTGTTCATATCCCTTCACCACCACCTTCCAGCCAGGGGCTATTTTTATTTATCTATTTTTTTCTTTTCATTGAAACTGCACTATCTGGAGGTGGCGCCAGGCAGGACGCAGAGCCATGTGCTCGGCCTAACATATAAACCGTGTCCTGGGTGACAGCCTTTCCCAGCCCATCTGCAGCTGCCAGGGAATCCATTATTTTTCTAGTCCCTGGGGAAAAAAGAGTTCTTGAGCATCATTACTCCTAGGCAAATGTAACTGACTCTACCATGCACCCTAATTTGCTTGCTATAATTATAGGTCACTCACCCCCCTTTGCTATTTATAAACCCTTTTTATTTATTTTTTTGTACTTATCAATAATGAATGGAAGCTAGTGAATCATGGGGCTGTAATATTTGAATATTATGAAAATGCTAATAGCAAGGTATCATAGGCAGCAGCACCCAGGTCTTATCGGCTGGTCGGATGCTCTATTAAGCAGCCAGTGAGGAGTTCAAGCAAATTGGTTATGTTAATGTCCTGTAGTACTTGGGGAAGACGAGGAGTTGGCAATTAATTTTTTTTTCTTCTTCTTCCCAGGCTGGAAGGCGACAGGGCACATTTGTATTCCTCCTATTCTATGGGACCCCAGCTCAGAAGGGGGCAACGTGAAAATGTGAGCGGCTACCATGAGCTTTCTGAGATCTAATGGAACGGTGCAACTGAAAAACTGGTGGGAGGGCAAGGAAGGAATAAATAAATAAATATATAAATTAGCGAGCAAGCAAGCCCCAAAACAAAGGAAATGCCGCATTCTTCCCCATTCATTCAGCTGACAGTGCTTTTGCAACTTAAACCTGTTTTATTAATTATGTTTGACATTTCCTTAATTAGTTTCATTTACATCCCATCAGCCCCTACCAGACGATTGCCCCATACATCATTTCACCAGAGGACTGAGATGCCTACAGAATTACAAAATCAACCCCGCCAATCCTCAGTAACTCATCACTGTATATTTCACAGATTTTGAGAATTAGTCTTTTCACCTCCTAGTTTTCCTTAAAAAATATACAGATATTTCATCACCTTTTTAAAATTATTATGACATTTTCAAAGGAATGTGATGCTCGACTAAATTTCTATTCTGCTTCCATGCACACATTTTGCTTTGGTTTACAGCTCCTATGGATGTTGACATGACAAAATGTGGACTTTAATGTTGGATCCCATTCTCTGGACCCTGTCCTGGCTCCACTGAGCCCAGTCTGCCCCAGTGCTTTCCCCAGTTAGCTCTGCACACTCACGGTAGCTTCCTTTAAATTATAAGTAGGTTCCTGTTGTCCCCACAGTTGCTATGCAGTTTTCTATATATTGATTAATTGCCATAGACACCTTGACAGGCTTTAGCAAGAATTAAAGGGTTGTTTGGCTGTTTCATGCCATTGCTCTGACTTACCTGTGTTTGTCCTACTTTTCTCTCCATCCTTTCCCTGGGCTGGTGTATGTGCTGTCACTTTGCACGTTGAGTAGTCAGAGACAGGGATACCATTAGAGCCAGACATTTTAAAGTACATAATATTTTACACTCAGCTTAATGAGTTGCTCGTTGCTATAAAGAACAGCGGAACTGGGAGAGACAGAGCCCTGTGCCTCATGGTGGGGCTGCTCAGAGATCTCCAGGCTGATGCAGGTCAGAGTTTATCACAAAGACAACCCAGTGCTTTCAGTCTGGAAGCTGAACAGCCAAAAATTGCGCGGTGCTGCCTCAGAAAACCCCAAGTCTCCTGTCGAAGCAGCTAGTCCTGCACACCCAACCCAAGAGCCACCTGGCAGGACCTGGACCTGCTGCTTGTGCTGTCGGATGCTTGGTGCAGAACCCAGCTCTTCTGTCCAGAACTCAGCACACAGTGACTGACTTTTCCTGACTAGGGTAAAGTGACAACCTGTTTTTGCTAATCCCAGAACGTGTGACCAGGAGCTGTCATTTCAGAGTCATCACACTCTCTGTTGATAACAGTGAAGTTAATCATGCAGAAGGAAAAAAAAAATCCACATATTAAAGCAGATAATTATTCCCTAGTTCCTGAATAACACATGCAAGGGAAATTGCTTCTTATTGTCTTCGTAAACTATGATACTTCAGCACATTTTCTGCTTAGTATTGGTGCTTAGGAATCCTTTGTCATTTACACTTCTTAGGCCAGGGTTGTTGTGCTGTGTAGCTTCTGGCCACCCAGCACATAAAAAGAGGAGAGATTTCTCAATTGTGGACTTCTGTACTTCAGAGACACAGCCCATGCTCATTTTGTAACATAAAAAAAATGGCACTGTGTGAGCTTATTGATAGTAACTAACCTGCTTATCTTGATTGCTTTGAGAAGTTCATCATCTAATTAAAAAGATAGCTGAGGAGAAGTTGTCTCTATCCAACCACCTACCTGTCCTTGTATGGGCAGTCCAGGTCTCTGTGTAACAGCACAGTGTAGGATCTTCCAGCTCAAGCCCTCCCAATACAAGTACCAGATGGACTTACAAGCTGCAATAAGAGAAATATTCATGCAACATATGGAAATATATTAACTAAAGGAAACGCAGTCAAAGAAATATTGATGTGCTTGCTTTCTCAGTGGGATGTATTTGCTAGGGCAAAGCCTGCTTGAGTGTCTCTTAACCACATTTCTCAGCCCTTTTGGCTCTGGGACCAGGTCATACGAAGCCAGGCAGATATTTCTGTGCCTGCAACAGGATCCAGATGTTACAGATGGTCCTGGTTCTCTGTCCTCTCCAGCCTTCACATGGCTGGATTTAGCCTGGGTTATAACCAACTGTCTCCTTAACTTAAGTTTGCCCAGAACTTTAAACCTTCACTATAATAAAATTTTCCCAGCCCGCGACCCTCAGAGGAGAGGCAGAGGAGGAATAATGCTCTCAGTTCACCTCGGAGGTTATTACATCTGTGATTTGGGAACCAGCAGACATCAGGGCTCGAGTTCCACAGTTGGACTAGACATAGAGAAAAAAATCTTGCAATTTGTTGTGAAACTGGAGAGATTTCATCCTGTTTTGGAAGCCTTCCAGGTAAAAGCCATGTCTGGGACCCTATCCAGATTTTCTGCAAAGTAATGGCTGTTTCATTTCCAGATCATTTCAATCCCCAAGATCAAAGGGAGCCTGATTTTAAAAGCAGGAATTAAGTACTGGCGAAGAAGAAGGCAGTTTTAACTTTGCTATAATCATGCACACGATTCACAGAGGAGTTTAGTCAAAAAGTTTGGGGGTGGTGGTTTGGTTTTGTTGGTTGTCTCTTGCTTCATTCCTTTCCTTGTTCTCTCTTACCTTTGATCCAAGCATTTCCCCAAGTCACTGCGAGAACACGGGTGTGAGAGGAATACGAACCAGATTGCAGGGAAAAGGTTGATAAGACGCGTTCAGTAGTTGCTGATGTTTTTCTTTTCCAAGAATGCAGCTCACAAGCGGTTCAGAGGAAATTTGGAGAGATGAGGATGGGATGAAATACGTATCCCTGCAGGACCACAAACAGCCCTGGGTGTTGTTCTGTGGGCTCTCGCTTCACACAGTTGTTCTTTTTGAGCCAGGTTGGCTGCTTTTTAATAATGTCCTCTTCAACTGTTGATGCTCTTTCATGGCATGTTAACCTCAAAGGATTTAGATCATTTCCCAGCTTTCCTGTTTGGATTCCACTACAAACATACGAATGCAAACCCCAAACCCTGAGCAATTATGCACATTTTAAAACCTTCGCTAAAATAGTTTAGTAGATTTATCAGATGCTGGGGCTTCGGATTTATCTGCAACAGCATCAAATGGCCAAAAAAAAATCAAAATATTTTTCTGTCACATGCTGTCATACATTGTCAGGGAACCTTGTGCTGTAGCTGCAGTGAAGTTGAATCTGATTAAAAGATCAGCAAACAAGGCAGGTTGAGGGGAATTTGATCTCATCATTGCTATGCCTGGAAATACCTGTCATCTTCTAGGTTGTCCTGGACTGTGACACTCTTTCTTATCCAGTTTGCCACTGGACGTTCATGGTGACATTCTGTGCAAGTAAAAGGGGGAAAAATTAAAAAAAAATAATTAAAAAAAGAGATCTGATCCGTTCCTATTTTATTTTCAAGTCCTGTATTATTATTCCTCTGAGATCAAGCCTAAACATAAATACCAATTATCAGAGCTACAGACAAATGAATAATTTGATGTAAAACAATCCTGCTTCATTCAAATGAGAGTGGAGGTGAAATTAGAGCTACGCAGGATATTATGTTAAAAAGCACATACACACACACACAAAGAAAGAAAGCAAAATGTCTAATTTTAACATAGTGTTGTTATCTGTGATTAATGATTTCCGTGGGTGTATAACTCTTATGCAAAAATGCCATGTAATCATGTACATATTTGATTAAATAGCTTAATTTGTGTTCATTTAAAAAAAAATAAAATAAAGCCAAATAAGCTAGATAATGAGTGGGCGTGTTGTAGGAAAAGCAGATGGGATTTGAGGCACTAGCTGTGTTCAAAGGAAGCCACCAATTTCACTTCAAGAATATTTGCGTATGAAAGCTGATATTTTCTAGAAACATTCATGAGTAGAACACAGAGGGAAATTTTGCCAAATTCTGCTGTTTTTATTGAAGGCACACAGAGGGGGGAAAGAAAAAAAAGTTCAGCTAAGCCTAGTTCAATTCCCACTCCTTGGGAAGAGCATATTTATATATTTATTTTTCTATATTTACAGGGAATGTTTTCTTTCTCTGAGTCAATTATACCTAACGCATCCTTTTGTTTACTTCTGAGCCTCTGACAACAACCTCCCCTTTCTTTGCCTTCACCTGTGGAATTAAAGACTTATTTTTCATCACACAATAAAAAAAGACACCTCTCCAGACTGGAAGTAATGGGATTATTTTGTGGGTAACGCTGTGTAAATCACAGTGTCAAATGAATGGACAAAGCTTTAATGGGGCTAATAAACATGTCCCTCTGTATTGAGCAAGGGGAATTTTTATGAAAATGATCAAATAAAGTAATAAAAAAGAAGGGGCTTCCCCTCTGGGTTTATGAGCTCTCTCGTTACACATCATGTATGACACACTGACTGGCAGAATATATGATGGACTGTCATACATTGCAGAATGACTTCAATTAGGATGATAAGATGACAAGTTCCCATAGTTCATATCTGGGTTGGCTGTGGGTTTTTTTTGTTGTTGTTTTTTTCTTTCAACAGGGCTCTTACTTTGACCTCCTTCTTTCTAATGCTTGATACGAAATTTAAAGAGCCAGTTGAGGTCATAGGAGACAAAATATGACTTATGTCAGGGGAGGGAGAGGAAGACTGTTTGTTTCTTTGTTTGCTCTTATAGCCGTGGGTAGGATCCTGTAATTCAGTGTCTGACTCACTATTAAAAATAATTAATGCCAACAGTTCAACCCACATGCACAACTCCAGAATAACAAACCAGCAAGTGCAGCCTGCTGCTCACGACCAACTGCAAAAATCACACAACCTACAAGCAAATACGGAGGCAGATCAGACAACGCGACGCGTAAACCAGCATCCACAAGTGTCATCGGCAATTGCTTTAAACCACCGAGTCCTGCACGTAGCATCACAGGGCCAGACGTACCTTATTTCCACAGGAAAAGGGCTGCGTTCAGGCCAATAAAGACATACTGGAAGAAGCAGAATGCTGACGGAATTTCCAGTTCTGGGTCTGTCCATGTAAAAAGTCTGGTTCATCTCTGAGTATTCAGCAGCTAAAAACTGCAAAACCTTTGGCTGAGACAGGTAGACAACTCTGCTTGAAGAACTTGTAGGTGCTGTCAGCATTTTGAACCTCAGAGAAGAAAAAAAGATACAAATTAGGAAGTACTTAGAACTTTACTGATGGTTTTGAGGGTCTGGGAGACCTCACGTGTAAAAAAAAAATAATAAGAAAAATAAAAAGAGACCAAAAACCTGTGTACAAGGACTTCTTTTAGCAGTATGTTACGAATTCTTGAAATGAGTATGTTCCAATGGTCATCAAGAGCAAATATTGCTCGTGTAGGACCTATGTATAATACTACTGGGTCAGGATCAATCTCAGACTTCTTCTTCTGTGGCAGCTATAAAATAGACAAAATGAAGATGGAAAGCTATTCATCCTCTGCTGGGCTAAGCGGGCTCTGTGATATTGCTGATCCCCGAGACCATCATCTGCCTGACCCTGGGACACTCTCTGACCAGACAACATTTCCTCATCAACTCAGAATCTGACCCAGGCATTTTACATTGTCGCATGATTTGAGTTAGTCCACCAACCTGGAAAAGGGAAATGTTTTCCAACGCAAGATCAAATCTTTTCCAGGTGGTCTATTCTGCAGATTCAGCATTATTGCAAAGGTTTTGCCTTCAAGTTAAAAAACTGCTTGTGTACGAGTCCGAAAAGCAAATTGGCAAGTGGAAGGAGCAGGATGATGGAGGCACTTAGTGAACAAAGTCATAGGTTTGGTTTGCATACATTCAGGTGGGAATGACTCTGACTTTGAAGAATGGCACATGTCGTGGTATAACCACAGAAAAGAATATAGCTCAAACATGATGAAAAAGAAAAGCCTCATTAGTTAGAAAGTGAATAGCAAAACTCACTTCCCTTCTCCTTAGCGCTGGTGAGCCACAAATATCAGTAGCTACCAGGAAGAATTTCCTTGGCGTCTACTTCTAGGGAAAAATTGAGTTCTAAATCTAGACTAACGTGCCCAGGAGCTCCTGTTGAAGGAAAGAGAGAAAGAAAAAAGAGAAGAATAAAGGGGGAAAATTCAGCTGAGTTTAATCTGAACAGTGTATCCATCACCAAAAATGATACAAATCAGCTATTACTGGATCATGCAAAAGCAACTCCACTACCTGTGATCCTTCCTTTGCTTTCTAAACCTCTTTTCAGCCCAGCCTAATGAATTGTCAGAACTGTCAGACAGCTCCAAGGAATGACAAATGTCTATGATTTGCTGCTGCTGCTGCTACTTTGCTGAAAACACCTGATGTATATAGTCTTGAAATCCTCTGTTTTGTATTAAAGGCAAGGGTAAGCTGAAGGAATTCATGCACATTTAGAGTTATTTCCTTTTGTACAGTTACTTCCTTTCATTTTACATATATGTAGCCTAATTAGAAGAATATGGTGAAAAGAAGTTCATATTGAATATTAAAGCACTCCTAAACCAGGAAATGACCCAAAGGAGGCAAAAGATGCAGTCTCAACTGTGGCCCATTTTCAACATATTAAATCACCTATTTAGTTACATGATTTAATATTATTCATAATAGCTGTCTATGACCCAATATAAACTTGCAATGATGTATCTCCATGCTTGCACAATGTTTTTTTAATCAACATTTTTGATAATAAACCACAAAGAGTTCTAACTCCACAAAGAAAATATTTGTCAGACAATAAGATCAATCAAATAATTAATCTGACAAATATCAGAGTTTGAGTTATACAGGCTCCAAACATTTATTAACTTGCAGCCAGAATCTGTGAACATTTGTCATTGACTTAAACGGGTCTAAGATTTCACTTCTTGACGAGTGACAGGCCCTGATGGGTATTTAGTCATTTCTGCTATACCAGATTGGCACTGTACTTAATACATTTGCTAATTCTGTCATAAAACTTACTCTCTATAACATTCCCCTGCACCTTCCCTGAAGAAACTCTTGTGAAGTTGTCCCTTCAATAACACACAGAGAAAAAACATAGTTTGGAAAACAGACAGTACAACTCTTGCCTAATTAGTCACTTATCCAGCACTGTAATGCATTTAGAAAATGTTCCTGTTGACTGGAGAATATATTTTGCTGCTTTGGTGATTTTGGGATGGTATATTCACAACAGTTCCCAGGCAATCAGTGTGTACGACTTTATGGGAAATGAGCCGCATTATTTAAGTAGCACTAGAGAAGAGATAGACACAACCATGGTGCTGTCTTTGAAGGGAACGACCACTGGGAAGCTGATCTGAGTAAGATGAGGAATGTCACAAATTGGGTTCCTGAGCTGAAAAAAACTGCAGGTAAAGAATTGAGGTTGTGGAATGTTGAGCCAACTGTGTCAATGAACAAGGAACTGAGCAGAGCTGGTCATTCCTTTTGCTATCACAGGGTGAGGCTTACTGTCATAGACCAAAGCTGCTCGGGGGCACAGCCCAGATTCAAGTGGCTGCTAAAAGTAGGAACCTTAATGAGAACCATGAGGACATTTTGTCATATTTCTTGTAGACCAACTCATTTCCACCTCAGGAAAAAAAAACAACCGTGCTGTTTGTAGATCAAAAGACGCTTCTAACTGCTTTTCTCCAAGCGTACACAATGATATCCTTGAATGGTGGAGCTAAGGGCAATGCTTTAAAGATGGGAAATGAGGTTCAGCTAGGTCTCAGTGTTTTATCAATTTCATTAATGCTTCAGGCTCTCTGCAAGCCAGGAGCATGAGAAAAACTTACTTCCCAAGGAATCAGGCCTGGTCCAAACTGAAAGTACTTGCCTAGCCCTTGTGAGTTTGATTAAAGTAGAGGTTGGGAGAAAATGCAAAAAAAAAAAAAAAGCATATAAAATTTTAAATTAATTATTTGACTCACATGAAAGACTGCAAAATGGAAGGACCTTGTACTGTATCTTGCAATAAAATAACACTGAGACAAACTAGCACAGCTGCCACCTCGGTGTAGCATGTCTGCAGATGATACTACATTGTTAGCTCTCTGGACATGATTGCAATGAACACTTCCCTCCTCAAACCCCTCCTGTGAGTCTCCCCATCTTACAGACAGGGAACCGGGGTACAGACAATACAGCTCCAGACCTCCAACGAACGGGTTTGCTGGCACCTATGGAAATCAAGAGCAATCAAACCTCTAAACAAGGGTTAAACACTAAAAAACACAGAGAATTTAAAAGGGTCAGTTGCAGTAAACCAAGAGATGGAAAACAGATCCCCACATATTAAGTGACTGGCTCAGTATTGGGGTAATTTGTCCTCTCCTTTATGAACAGATGCAGTTTGGGGGCCAATGTGCCTGTGTGAATGAAGATACTGGGTTATCATTACCTGCCATGTCACGGGAAAAGCACGTGGATGGGACTGTCTGAGGTTCTCTCAGGACATCTGTGCTGGTGAATAACAACGGGGACCTGGTGGTTGCTCAGCAAAGAGAGCTGAGCTCCCCCAAACAGCCACAGCAAAGGACAGGGAAAGCTCTGAAATACGCTGTAGGTCCCATAGATACACAGCAAATGAAGATGTGCATATCCAGACAGGAGGAATAATGAGAAAGAAATGCCAAAGAGATTACTGGGTCCCTCTCTTAGATTAACTCTAGTTTGACAGTGGTTGGTGTTTGGGAACTCCTCTGTGATTTAGGAATAAAAATTCTTCTCTAAGTGGCCTAAAACTCACTGCTATATCATCACTTGCTGTTGTCAAATAAATAATCATGTGAAATCAGCTGCAGAGAAAAGTCTCCTGTAGAACAGAGTTCGTGCATGACATATGATATATCTTTTCAAACGGACAGATACATCTTTCTTACAGCCAGCATGCAGCTTCCTTCACTGCACCTTCCCTGCCATCCAAATCACCTCAAATAAATGTGAGTTCTGCTGTGTTCACAGTAATTCCTTCATTTTTAAACACATAATGGAAATGTATAACTAGTCCTCATAAAAATTTATATCTCAATTCGTCCCTTTAATTTATAACAGGCCCTCCAGGCAGTTATTATTCAAACATTAATAAAATGCCTATGGATCACCAAAAGCATCAATTTTCACATTCACCTCCCCTCCTATTTGTACATATATAAAGCCAGATTAGAGTTAATGCCACTTCTGTGTCTAACAACAATTACGCCTTTAATAAGACAGGAACAAATGATATATTATCTTAATCATGCTAGGAATTTGAGTCCTTTTCATGAAACAAAGTTGAATTTTTTATGCCCTTTGTGACAATTGTTACTTAACAGCCTATATGTTTGGATATTGCAGTTTATGCAAATGTTCATGTTCTATAAATTTTAGATTTATTTCCATTTATCATTCCACATGTTCTAATATACAGACATTATGGTTTAGCGTGCGACTCTGCACACAGTCTAAAATATGATTAGGACACTTTTCATTTATTTATACCATAAAGAAAAGGATGGGGGAGGGGGTGGGGGGGAATAGCTATTTAGGGGCCAGATCCTCAACTTCCATAAAACCATGCACTGTGCAGAGCATCTCACTACTCTGATATAAATCAATGGAAGAATTTGATCTTTCACTTGCTAAGAGTTGAATTTTAAAGGATTGAAGTTTATAAGGGAGCCCTTCATTCTGTGCTTTAAAAGCAGTTGCCAGCTCATTGTATATCACACTGTAAAAACTCTTACTCATGAGAGTAATTATTGCTAATATGAGCTCTCCCATAGAGAGACAAGGAGACAACTTGCATGCACAACAGTTTTTGGTTGGAAGCTCATTTAAGAGGAGCAATGATCATTAGGGCCATAAAGATTCTTAGGAAAGAATTCCCTGGGATTTTTCATTTTTCTGCTGGGAAATTTAGAGTCTCTTGAGCTTGGAGAGTTGAAAAAGTAGATCCTAGCCGACATTTTGATTCTGCTTAAGTCACTGCAGTCGTGTTCGCATCAAAGAAACAACAGTAATTAATGTCATCTCACAAGCTGGCCCTTTGCATGGCCATGAAAATAAAAAACCCACAAAAAAAGAACCAACCAACAAACCCCGCCCAAAGCTTCTGAGGTCCAAAGGAGAAGTTAGATTTAGTTTTGGGCTTTGCTGATGTGAACTAGCAGTGATGTTTCAAATGGGTGCTAAGATAAGGGGAAATTACCAGGAATGGAGATGTCACTGTGGTTTCTTTACACAGGTAAACACAGCATATGGGCAGGAATTCAGTTTCTTGCCTTCAGAGGATGAGCAGCACTGATCTGGAAGATTTTGTGATGTTGTCCTCCACCTGTGTCAGCAGGAAGTTCCCATCCTTTCATTACGGTGCTCCCTCCGCTTCCCATGCAATGTAGAAAACGCTGATGAAGACTCAGGGAGGGACCAAAACTAAAGTGAACCCCATTAAGACGGGAGCTGCCTTCCTGTGTGTTTCATTATTAATACTGAGTTCAATTACTCTGATTTCTTCTGTTGATGAATTAGTAGCACCAGAACCAAGTCCCTGGCTGATACCCATTTGTCTTTGCTTATAAGTGCTAATGTGATCCTGTTCCTTTAAAATCAAACTCCTGCTTCAGTCACTTTACGTCTTTGCAACACTAACTGTCTTTTCACTAATTGGTTCTGTGTAAATGAAACAAGCTGAAAAACACTGTGGCACCAATAAATATTAATAAGTTATTGTTTGTTTTCTTTACCTTGCTTATGAATTCATACAAAGACAGTGCTAAGACATTAACTCCAGTCTATTAATTGCCACCTGATAATTGCCACCTGATACTTTTCTCCTGGATAATTAGGTACCCATTAGTTCTAATCAAGTAGTTACTTAATTATTGCAGTAATTAGTCTAATGGACTAGCAAATTGAAGCTTTATCACTTTTGGATACTTAATGTTCCTAACAGAGTACTTCACAAGTGTCAGGGTTCCTGATTCAGCAGCCTGCCATCGATGAACCCCCTGCTGCCATTCCCACCCCACCCACGCTGCTCCCCAGCCTCTCGCAGCACAACTTCAATATCTGAAGCCAGAGGCAACATAAATTTGAGTCCCTCATCCTCTTTGTTCCCTTTCCCACCCCCGTCTATGACTCCCCTCCTGTGGTCCTGCTGCTCAGCTCATTCCACCCCAAAAGAACTTTGTTGGGGAATTAAATAACATCTTGGCATGGAGATCACATGCACTAGTCTGTACAGCAGCGTGATTCAAAGAAAGGAGCTAATGTTGGCAGGTGTGGGAAGGAAAAAGCAACTGTGAGGGGAGAAATAATAGAGTGTTCATGAATACTCATATATACAGCCAGACTTGGAAGGAAAAAGGGAGAGGAGCAAAGCTGACTGGTGGTAAATGAAGGCATGGCTGCGAGGTCTGGGACTGGTAATAGGTCTCTCTTTCATCTCCAAATTAGAGGTGTAGATGTAATAGAGATTTTTAGTGAATAAAAAACTTGGAAAGTTTTTTGGTTTTTTTGTTGTTTGTTTTTTTTTTTTTTTCCTGCCTGTGGCCTCTGTAGCACAGAGTTGGTGGACAAGAGGCCATTAGGATTTCTCTGCCCATGGTTTTATAATTAATATCGTACTTAATCCTCAAGGGCTGTCAATCCCACACTAGCACATGTGAAATGCCATGCTTACCCCCATACTCTGTCCATGTACTAGTACATACATCATCCTTGTGCATTATACTCGCTTTTGGATACAAATGTGTTTGAGATGGATACAACACGCATAGACATTTAGAAGCATTAAATGTGAATTTATCTCACCCGTTGATTATCTGATCCAGATTCTCTCAAGTCTCTTCATGTCAGATTTGTATCAGAATTGATCATCAAGCCCTTTCACAAGTGTCGTCTGCCCCAGGCGTTGCAATGTGTAATGTATAAGCACTCACTGTACCGGGAAGGGGAAAAAAAGATTGATCCTGACCAGAAATAAGGAGGCTAATTCCATTCAATAATGCTTGACAACTTGCTAATGGTTAAACTACTTCACATATGTGGTAAGATTATGTATTCTGAAATAGATGTATTTATCTTTCTTGATCAGATAACTCATGTTTCCATTGCTGCTAACACTGTACTACAGTCTCAGATTTTATCCAGAGAAACAGGCTCTGGAACATGCATTGAGTGGGTCCTGCTGGAGGATGCTGGGTTTCCAAACAGCCCAGTACCTGGGTTTGACTTTAATGGACAGCAAGGTACAGAGTAGAGGCAATGGGGAGAAATGACTATTACACACCTGAGTTTTGACCTACTATGGAACTGGAATAAGACCGAATTGTGTGCCAGAAGTCTCTTATGTGTCAAAAGCAGTGCAATTCAGGTTACCACACAGAGACCAGAGTCTGCCATGTAACTCATATTCGTAGACCAAAATAAACCCCACACCCTAGTATCCTCACAAACATTGGAATTTAATAGACCTATTGAACTATCCTCAGTATGTTTGTATTACCAGAGCTGAGAAGCCAGCAGTTTTCTGGGGAAACATAAATTAATTAATAATGCCATCCCTCCTAATTCTTATTCCTGCATGAAAAGCAGTGTCCTCTTTCAATTACTTCATACTCTTACGCAAAATGCAAGAGACCCTGACAGAGAGGTCACTGGCTCCTGAGTTTTCTGCCAAAGCTCCACATGCATCTATCACAACTGGCTGCAAATGCTTGTTTCCTCTTAAGTTACTCTTTAGGTAACAGTCAATAAAACCTTATGCTGCTGCTGAAAAATCGTACCACAAAACTCCTTAAACACCTGCGTGAGGCCACTGAGCAATAACAATCCCATACACTGAAAGCAAAATTAGGCAAAGCATACTTGGCCCATTAAGAAAACATATTGCTTGAAATTACGGTGCCTCAGGGTGCCTAGATCTTGCTCCTGGTGCTGGCTCCATAGCAAAGGGCTGCCAGCCTTGTTCAGCATGGGACCTGTATTGACCTCAATTCCAGTGCCTGAGACCAGCATCTCTATTGAAAGCTCCCAGTGGCAGAAAGCTGGTAGAGAAAGCTTTTTTGATGGTGAAAAAGTTACATTCTTGTCCATCAATAGCTGTAAATTGTAACTGATGCTAAAAAGTAGGGGACAGACATTTTAGCAGGGCCTGTTACAGCAGTACAAGGGGTGATGGTTTTAAACTAAAAGAGGGGAGATTCAGGCTGAACATGAGGAAGAAATTTTTTACAATGTGGGTGGTGAAACTTTGGAACAAGTTGCCCAGAGAAGTGGTGGATGCCCCATCCCTGGAGACATCCCAGGCCAGGCTGGACAGGGCTCTGAGCAACCTGAGCTGGTGAAGATGTCCCTGCTTATGGCAGAGGTGGCACTGGATGAGCTGGGAAGGTCCCTCCCAACTGTTCTATGGTTCTATGATTCTAAGTAAGTAAAACAACCTGAGTAAGACCTTGGAAAATCAGTGGCTGCTGGAGTGACCTGGGCTTCTGAGTAGTTTTGCTGCTATGGGCAGCTGAAACCATACACATGTCCATCAGCCAAGAGCAGGCAAACACCGACAGCCTCATCTGGATTTCCTCAAACTGTTTAGACTTCTCTGTCTCGCTATGAGCAAATTTGGTCCAGAGCTGCTCCTCCAGGAGCTGGCACTCAGGGCAGAGGGGCAGCAGGTTGGGGGGACCCATATGGGGGGTCTCACTTGTGTTGTGCCTGCAGCGAGGCTAAACAGAGACCGTCTGTCTCCAGTGCTATTGATCCAGCACAAGCGCTAAATTCATTTTAAGGATGCTGAGAGGGAATGAGCAAACTATACGTGACAGATGTTAGTCACGTTGCTTTATGTACTACTTAAAGGTGTTCAGATGTTCTGGTGATGAGGGTGCAAATAAAACCAATGCAGAATAGAGTGAAACAGGGTAAGAAAGGATTTTTAGTTTTAAAAAGCTGAAAAGGCTTTTTTAGCTTGAGGGGGAGTAAATATCATAGTACCCACATCATCGATTTTCCCTCTGGATTTGACTTCAAAGCACTTGTACGATTCTTCAGAAATGACACCACAACAAGCAAATTAGAGGAGAAACTGAGAATACCTTTTGTGTTGGAAATACCAGGAGAAACTGTCCAATGATTATTGAAAGAGAGAGATGCAGAACTCATTAAGACAAGATTGCTTGGAAAGTTTATGATGGTGCTGCATGCAAAAGAAAAGGAAAAAAAAAAGGCAACTTAAGCAAAATCCTTAGCACCCTTTCCCCACTCCTCTCTATGCACTTTCTAGTACTTCAGTTCACAGGCTCAGTTGCAATCAATTTTAGCTTGTAACAATTCAGCAGTTTAAGATCTCCATAATAGTCGAGACCACCGCTGTTCAATGGGTTGCACAGCTTTCGGAAGAGCCTGCCTGTTGTGCTGGGGAGGGGAATAAGTGCAAAGGGAAGGAAGAATCAGGGCGGCAAGCTGCTTCCAATTTGTCTATCCAAATCTAAGATCTTTTTATGGGGTGTGGGTTATTATTGGAAAGATCTCAGTCTTCACCTCTTTGAGGAGTTCTCTGAGCTCTTCTTTTATGCTTTTCAGTGTATTTGTGCTTTTGCACACATGGAACAAATGCCAGCCCTCAGGATAGAGAGGATAAGACAAGATCAAAGAGAATCATTCAGCCTTCTGCCACTGAATAAAGCGGGGTTGTTTGCCTGCATGGGAAAGTGAGCAGCAAAGTATCCACAGGGTGACACGATGTGGTTCCTCATGAGCACTTGTGGTGAACACATTAAGTGCAAGACACCTTGCACAAAGGTAATAGGAATTTTGCCTAAGGGAGGCCCCCATAAATGTTAGTGAGGGGTAGATGATTCATGGTCAATCTGGCCCTTGCTTCCATCTCCTGACTGCCACAAGTAGCTGCATCCTGGATCCTGCTGATGAGAAGAGTTTGGCACCTGAGAAGTTCAGTGGCAAAACTGCACTGAAAAAAGCAGTGGCTGCAAGGCAAGTCTGAGGAAAGCAGGGTGGTATGTTGGAGAGACACTCAGAGCCGTAATTTCATCTTTCTGGCGTAACTGGACAGAGAGTTGGGAGTATGGGAGAATAGTTACAACACTCCTGGCCCTCAGGAGATGAACCACTGGCCAGCAGGAAGAGGTATGAATGGCTGGGCCACCTTCCACTACTATAGCAGGGGGAGAACTAGACCTAGCACACCAGTGCCAACCTCCCTGGCCTTCTGTAGCTGGCCTTAGCTAAAGATTAGGGACATGGAAGCAGGCAAAGGAAGTTATCTGGTTCTAATTTCTCATTAGTATCGAGTAACCTACTTTCCTACTAATCCTGCTTTCTTGTCCTCATTTAGATCATCCTACTGTAGGTCCAGTGTTGAGATGACCTCAGGGTACAAGTAAAGAGGGAGGAGGACCGATCATTCTGAAATGTGGGTGTTTGGATGGTTGAACCTCCTTGATTTTGAGGAACTTTGGTGTTTGTTGTGTTTTGGATTTTTTTGCAGGTTATTCTCAGCTGCCTGTCAGACTGGGCCATGATGAAACCCAACATCTTGCAGAGACATAAAATGGAAAACAGGCAACTCATCAGAAAAGTAACAGCTGTTTTACACCATCACAAAACAAAATCATCATACACTAAAAACTAGATTTAGCAGTTTAAAAGAGCTGCTAACACAAAATTAGCTGGAGACAACAGTGTGGTTTTGTAACTGACAGTGCTTCACTCAAATGCCCTAATTCATGTAAAAACAACTTAGGAAACATTAAATGGTTTGATGCTTTTGGAAAGGGGAAGAGCATTCAGACTTAGAACGGCTGCTTAGGAAGAATGTGCAGATTTATTACATCATCTTTTTTTTTTTTTCCTTTTATGAATTTTAAATAAGCATTGTGTCAAAACTGCCACCTCTTAAATAACAATAGTCCTCCTGATGGAGGGAGACACCAGCTTTTATTGGCAAGTCATTTGTATTTATGGCAGGCTGAAAGCCAGTAAAAAGGTTGTACAAAACTTTAATGGTGAGCGAGATAGAATAAGAAGGCCTTGAGCACTTTGGATCATCAAATACTTCAGTAACTGGATATGGGCGTTCATACAACCATAAGTTCATACACATGGAGAGGATATAAAGACCCAATTGCATATGAATGGGCTTTCTGTTGCCTTCTGGAAGCTCATATGTATATACGATCTGTGCTAGATACAGGTGCAATACAAGTGTTCTTGTCCCAGTTGTATTTCCCACTGAGGATGAAAATTTCCCCGTGCTGTAGATACATCCTGCCCATAACCAACACAACTCCTGAGGGTTAGAAATTTGCCTGGCAAGAGATTCAGCTGATCATTTTACTACCGAAGGGTATGTGGCTTTGCCAGAGGTTTGTCATTTTGTGGCCATGAAGAGGTGATTCCTGATTGCTTGGGAATAGATTTTATTTGTCCATATAATTACTAAGAAAAGAATTGGGTTTATTTTTTCCATGAGGCAGCTGCCCTACTCTGGCCAAGATGCTTCCATATCTCCCATGGTAGCAAGTTCCTTCATCTTCGCAATCTGACCCTGCCTGTCTAGGGGGATTCTCCCACTGTGCCCCATCAAACTCTTGCCCGAGGAGGGAATGCAGGGCTGGATACAGAGTAATAGAGGAATAAAGTTGGAGCTGAGGTCCAACTATTTGTTCTGTATGGATAAGTTATGGCCACAAAGAAGTCCTTTGCCTCTCAACAAATTGCAGGTATGGGAGCAAAAAAAAAGTGCCCTGTTCTTCAAGGGTATTTTTGTTTAGATCTTACTCTTCAAAAGACTACATATATAGATATAAGAGTTTACTTGCAATCCAAAGCTTGAAAAGTTACAGACTCTCACAGTCTCTGACGGATCTGAATTTTTCAGCTAAACAACATCCATGCTCTTGACCTGAGACCTAGATTTCACATTTCAGGAATTAAATGAGCACCATTTTCTAAAAGACATTAGACCAAGGCTGGGCCATCCAAAAGATGGCTTCAGGATTTAGATGAAGACATTGTCATGTCAAGGAGGCTTAAAACCTGACATATCTTGTTTCTGTTGAAAAAGCAGAACTAGTTTTTTATACCACATTATGGCTTGTTGTGTGCAGGAGACAAAGGGAAAATGGAAGCTGTTCTGGATTTAACATCATCTACAGGATTGTCTGCAGTAGCAGGGTATAAGGCTCAGTGACCCAGATGATCTGGCCTTGTCTTATATTACTCTGTTCCAAATTTACCCTAAGACTGTGCCAAAAACCTGCCAAAATATAAGGGAAATATTTGTGACCTTTGCCAAACTATGAAGCCTCTGGGTCTGAGATACCTCAGATGTTTTGATTAGACTGAAAGAGTTGAGCTTGGAACAAAAGGGAGTGTGAAAGGAAAGATGTTTCCTACCTGCTGCTGCAAAGCCGGGGCGTGTGCCTGAGTGTCATCCTTCCTCCATACAGGAATCCTGCTTTTCTCAAGAGGGTGTTCAACCTGATTAAAAAAGAAAATAATAATAATATATATATATATATGTATATATGTATGTCTGTGTAAAAAATGGAGAAATCGTGGGGCAGGGAGAGGAGAGCCTTTTCCCTTAAAAGGGCCATACTCAGCCTCAAAGGACTGGAGCCCTCACCTTTCTCTTGCTGCAAACACTGACATTCAGGTTGTGTCTCACAGGTATGTCCCAAAGTGGGGTGTTCTAGGAGCTGGGCAGCCACCCAGACCAGCTACTGCTGCAGACCTGGTGGGATGAACAGAGAACCTGGTGGCAAGCCAGGCACAGAGCCAGAGAAACTGATCTTGTTTCAGATAGATGGATGACCCTAAATGACCTGTAAAGACACCCCCTGAGCCCTGAGCCACAACATGAAGAGCCAAGACACCACCAGCACTTCTGAAGTAGTTATTAGTGACTGAAGTAGCACTTGTCAGCTGCAACTTCAGTTTCAAGTAATAGTTTTAACAGCATCAATTTGAAGAAAGGTTATATCACAGTGTGTCTGGTGTGCTGCTGACACTTACAGGAAATAATTGGTAGACTTGGAGTAGGGGAAGGCGCCAGTGGTAGAACAGAAGAGGCTGGGTGCTCAAAACAAGACCAACAATAGTGTGTGAAACAAGAGCCAGGAATCCACCCTCAGCTCTGGTGTAAAAAGCATGAGGAAGCTGTAACCCAGCCTGCAGAAAGCGCTCAGTTCTTCCCACCACGAGCTGTGCTGCTGTGACATTTAAAGGCTCATCTACAGTTGCAATTTGCAGCCCTGTCCTAACAAGAGGGCAAAAAACATGTTGCCCCTTGCAATTCTTGGCTGGCTTTTTGGAAAGCACATGTAATACAATCTCCACCTGATTTTTGGCTTCAGGACAGCAAAGCCTGAGCAAAAGTTTATGTGTGTGTGTGTGTGATGTGGAGAAGACAGGAACCAGTCTGGAATGAAGCGCACGGTCTCATTTTACCTGCAGTTTGGCTGTGTGACGATAAAATAGAGGAGTTAGCATGCAAATCCAGCAGTCCCTTGGCTGTCATCACCTTCCAATTAGCTGCATTTGATTGCAGTGGGCGCTGATGGGTTGTGTCAGCAGGTGAAGCAGGATGTCTGAAAGGTGCTCCGGCTGCCACGGACAGGAGAAGGCTGCGTGTTTTTTCCCCTGTGCTAGTTGCTGGAATGATGCTGGCCTGCCAAAATAAAAGCATTGCTGTCACTCACTGGCCAGAGGAACTGATTCTGACCCCAGTGATCCTGCATTTCTGCAAACGCTGGTGTAAGAGCCAGAACAGAAATGTAAAACCTTGTTCTTGTCCCAGGAAATACAGAAGCAAAACCAAGGGAAGAGGAACTGGCAGAAAAGCAGAACAAAAAAGCGTGGTAACCTGCACCAGCATAAAATACGTCTGCATCCAGAGAATGGGAGCTTTGCAAACATATTTCTTGCTCTCATAAGAAGACAGTGTGTATGTTTGAGCCAGCCAGCCTGAGAGGGTGGGCAGGGCTCTGGCTCCTTGGTGGCCTCTAAGACCTGTTCCTGAATGATGAAGCCAAAGTGGCAGTGTGTGAGTGAGTCAGGAGAGTGTCTCTGAAGTGAAGAGTACCTTGTATTTGTTGAAACAGAACTATCGTAGAAAATGATCTTCCTTCCAGGGGAAGGAAGCCAAGACAGCAACAACTTGGTCACAGCAATAAGCTAGAGAAATTACATTTACCGAGCAGTTTTGAAAAACAGGCATGTGATCCAGTTTTTCCAGAAAAAAAGGTGTTTCCACAGATAAAGTGCAAGTCATTCTGAGCCTCTATAAGAGTTTCAGTTGTGTGGAGCACCAAGAAAGTCAGCATCTTTTCTGTTTGTTATAAATAAAACTCAGAAAGACATAGACATATTTTATATGTAATAAATTAGGGGGAGGTAAGCAAGCTGAAGAAATTGCTTACATTAGAAATCTTAGTAACTTAAGTGTGAGCCCCAGGTCATGATAGAAAAAAAAGGACAAAGAGGCAGGATTTTGTGGAAATTAAAAATTAATGGTCAGCTTAAGATGAGGGCTCACCACAAGTGAGTAAATGCCAAAGGCGCTGCATGAAATTTTGATTCTGGACAGAAGAAAACAAGTCTGGAGTAGGTTTGTGAGTCACTGTCATAGCAGTGATACTTGAGTTTGTATATGCAGATAAGGTTGCCTAGAGAAAGGTATGGAAGCAGAAGAGGAAGAGACTAAGGATTGGTATCTGTAAAGCCAAAAAAAATTGGAGGGTTGGGAGATGATGAGGATCCTTCAGTCAACAAGAGCCACATCGATAGAGGACTGAGTCACAGATGCTCAGAATAAGATATTTCAAAAGGTAAGCAATAATGCCAGAAATTGCTGATAGGTCAAGGGGCTGGGCCTGGCATAGGTGCGGTCAAGTTTTGCCCAAGAAACACAGAAAGGCTTTTTTGAGAACTGTTTCAGTGGAACGTAAGGTTGGGTACATAGGACAGAGGAGGTGGAGAAAGCACATTAAGCAAGCCTAGATAGGAAAGGGTGCAAGTTCTCCATAAAGGCAAACTGAGACAAAGAGAAATTCTTACAAATGGAAGGAATAAAGCATTGTATTATGAGTGCTGAAGAATCAAGAATGGTGAAAGGTTCAGCATTATGAGAAAGGAAATGAGAGGGGAAGCTAAAGATCAAGAGATGAAACTAGACTTCTAGGTTATAAGAGTAACAGAAGAAGGAGAATGTTTGTGACTCTGATGGGAGAGGGAGGAAGAAGGGAAAAACAACCAGGTTCAATTTTGTCTTTAGAGAAATGCTCAAGAGCCTGTACACTGCTACAAACACAAAAAGGGGGAAAATTGAGGAAGAAGTCAAAAATGCAGTTGGAAGAAGATGTGAGAGATGAGGGCTGGAGGAGAGGAAGAGAGAGACGGCATCACCAGGAAAGAGGAGGCAAATGACTCAGATGTGAAAGAGAAAGTGAAGTTGGAGTGGACCTCATACCTGTATCAACAGATGGTCAGAATGGATCCAGGGAGAAGAATAGATTCCAACACCAGCTTGATCTGCAGAAAGGTCATCAGATTTGTCCTAAAAGCAAGGAACAATGATAGAAGAATTTAAGCTACTATTAATAACAGCATACTGTTTAACTGTAATAAAAATAGTGATGGTACTCTGAGCTATACCTCATCTGTTTCTGCTGGTTTTGATTACCTTAAAAGAGACCATGCCAAAGAAGCTTGAAAGAGCACTTTGGCACCTACCTCAAATCAGGCCTGCAAATCTACCTTGTGTCTCGCTCAGATAGAGAGCTTCTGTCCTTGAAATGTTAAACTCATTATCTGGTAGGTGTGGACAGTCTTATGTCTCACAGAGCCAGGAAGAAATTTGATGTATGTCACAGGGAGGGGGAAAAAAACCCCAACTCCTGAGAAATGTTGAGAGCGTGTGTATTTTTGGCAGAGGATACCAGCCAGACATGTCAGCTGATAGTGTCCATAGAGCTGGAAGACTGAAAATGAACTGCATTACAACAAACAGAGATTTCACAACTGAAAGCGGCACACTGACATTTATATTACCTCCATCTGACATGACCTGACGAGCTGGGCTGGAGTGAAACCCATCGCAACATCCATCCACTTCTGCCCCAGCCCATCAACACCTCTGCCATGAGCCTTTCTCACCATTCTGGGAAGCAAGGAGATCACAGACATCCTGATGCTCTTTACTACAGGAAGGCCAGTTCCTGGCCAAATGCTCAGCTAACAAGCAGAGATGGTGCTTTTACCTTGTCCTGACTGAGGGGACCTTGTCATGGCCGTCAGTGCAAGTCAGGAGGGCTTGACAAGCTCTAACTAGAGAAGAAACGTGGTGGGGTCAGGAAAGGTTCCCTTCCTCTAGGCTATTCTGTCCTCTGACACTGAACCAGACTGACTCCTTTGACCGTGGTGGTGTTACTCTGATTTACCTGAAGGTCTCAGGGAGCAGAATCCAGCCCAATAAATTATATCAATTTATGGGGTTTGCGTATGAGAGAAAGGGAAGTCCAGGCTCGCGGTCCCTGGGGCTACTTTGGTGGCCGACTGTCAAGGTGTGTATTTTATTGTGTGTACCGCTTGTCTGATGATAGGAACTAAATTGAGAAGAGGCTCATTTCTCACAGGCCACTGAGCAACCAGAATGTGCTAACTGTCATACGCAGGAAGCACTCAGGTGTCGGGATTGTCAAGAGAGAAAGTGCAGCGCTTTTTATTAACTGCAAGAGCAATCAGCTCCTTGTGGGTCTGCTCAGTCTTGTGGAAACACATAGTTCACACTGGGCAGTGCTTGGAGGCTTAACACAGGTATCAACGCTGTGCCTCGGGTAATAACTTCACATTAGAGCTGTTCCATTACGGACTGTTGCATAGTCACAACTATACTTGTGGTACTTGGTAGTCAGATCTCTTGAAGGAGTTTGCTGAGTCTGAATAGGTGTAATACTACAGGATTCAATAGTATATTTAAACTGTATTTTGTCTTGCCCACTGAGGTCTTGTGTGGCTTATACAAAGACTGTTTATGCCTGGCGTGATGCTCTGCTCAGAGCCAGGCAATGTGGTGCATGGCAGAGGGACCCTAAAAAAACAAAGGGGGTGATAAAGATTAATGCAAGACATTAGTGGCCTTGAGTTAGAGACAGCTCCACAGACTCTTTGCTTGAAGGCTAGGAAAACTCCCCCAAATATGGAGGGGTCAAATCTGATTATGGTTTTAATTTAACTTGTTTGAAACTAAATTGGGTCTAAATTCAACAACAAATGAAAAAAAAGAAAAAAATTGGCTCTAGCAGCTGCAATGGAGCTTTTTGCTGGTGGTAGAAAGCTTAAATGTGGCTCAGTTTTCATTTTCATTCTGACACTGTGTGACCACTGGACTCTGCAAGAGAAGCTCAGGGCCTCTATCTTCTCAGCTGGGATATCTCCAAACACCACTACCCAAAGCCACCACAAGTAGATCACTGCAGCATGCATAGGAAGGAGGCCAAATACCACCCCTCACCCCCCCATTCCCTAAATTGCTTCCTCACTGCCTAGAGGTTATCAGAAATGGTACAAAAGGTTCAATCTCTGTCAAGGACTCAGTACCTACATGAGAGCTGCTGCATCTCACGAAGCACCAGAAGTGGGGAAAATCTCTAACTTGTTGCCTCAGCTGGGAGTTTTCTGCCTGAAGTGACTGGTCTATTACATTTCCCTAGCATCAAATCAGCACGCAATTAAATATGTATGTGTGGGCAAAGTTCCAATCTGTTTACTTCACTGCTTTACCCAGGGAAAGTCCTGAGAATAGTTTTAAAGCAAGGGGCCATCTGGGCCAACAGAAATGTTCACGGCTGGCTGCAGTGCAGAACATAGTTGCAGACAGGGAAAATAGCTCACTACATCAGAAAGAGAAAAATGAAATACATGAGGCATGCTGGCCACTGCAGTGGCTCAGTCTCTCCCTTTTCACATGGTCAGGGATGCTGAACATCCCTCTCTGATTACTCCAGAGTGAAATGCTGCCCTGTGCTGCTGTACGAAATGCAGAGGCTTGGAGCTGTGCATGAAATTCCCCAGTTTATGGGGGTGAGCTGCACATTTTGAGGACAAGTGAAGTGACACATCCTATCTTCAGAGAAGGGTCGGTCAGCTGTACAGCGGTTTGTGCCCTTAGCAGGTGCTTCAATGTCAAAGATATTAAAGCTGGCTATTTTCAGCACTGTGCCAAGTGCTGTACAGGCTTGTTCCTCCCCTACCCCCATTCTAATTAAATTTATAGGCAGTGACTATAAGCTGGGCTAAGAGTTGAGCTGTCAAGTTAAGAAAGAAGCACCAGCAGTGCAGAACCCTCCAGCTGGAAAGACAAAGTTTCTGATGGTGGCTGTACTTTCTGGAAATTATCTCTCCGGTCTCATCTCTCATATGTTTCCCAATATAGCTCATCTTTCTGTCTGTCTCTCACATGCCCAGGTGCACACACGCAGAGGCACGTGCCCACTCCATGAATTATGTGCTATAGTCCCTTGCTTTGTTGGATTGCCCCTGTCTATACAGGAATATGTATATAATATAGCTGAGGGCTGTATCCTCCTATCAGTGTAATGCACAATTCTCCAGCAGTGAACATGCCTGGGATGATTTAACCCTCGATGCAAACTACTCTGATTTTCAGTGGAGTTGGTGAGAACAGCAGGTTTTGCTATGGCTGCATGGTGCAAAGTTGTCCCAGAGTTTGGACCTTGTTAGTACAGTGCTATGGGCAGATCGCTGATAAATTGGGTCAATCTTGGTCACCACGCCAAGACTAATTTCCGTAGCAAGGCACAAAAATTATGTCTTTATATAGTTCGCAATGAACATTTCCTGGAGCTTTTGGTTTTACATTAGACCATCCCTCCAAGCTTCAGCATCCCAAAGGACCTCTCTAAAGACTGGCTGAGTAGTGCTTCCAGAGACAGCAGCACCCAGGACATACAGGGTATTCTCTTTCTCCTCTTGAATTGTCCTTCAGGAATTCACCTGTGCTACCCCTGCCTTAGACTACGAGATGTAATAAGGTCACAGCCAGCAGTTAAGTGGCAGCATGCCAAACAAATATCTTTTCTATAGCCCTTCCAAGGATCACGTTAGCAAACCAGAGCATTGACTGGTCACTGTGTGGCACAGCAGGGTGCTTATCCACTCCCTCTGTCCAGATCGAAGGAGGATAACAATTCTGATAAATCTGTCCCATCCAGAGGCTGCTCACAACATCACCAGGGAAGGAGGCTTGATGGAGGTTTGCAATGTGTTGTACACATTCCACTTAGCTTTGAAGCAAGTTAAACAAACTGAGGGATGATGTGATTCTGATTTCTGCATCTCCTGGATGGGATGTTGCATTGCAAAGCCCAGACCTGGTGCCCAGAGTTTTCAGAAGAAAAACTATCTCAACTGCCCCACTACCACTGTCATTCCTAAGACAGTTTTCCAAAACTGTGAAAAAAACAGACAAGGATGAGGCAAAAGACATACAGGGACTGAGAGATAAAAAGGTTCTGTTTGGTAGAGGAGAGAGACTGCAAGAGATCCTGAGAGTCCACAAAGGATGGGAGTGCTGAGGGAAGATGGAGTTCTTTCAAAGTTTTTCCCTGTTACTATTTACTCTGGTTTTAGAAGAAAAAACCAAAATGAAACAACCAAGCCAAATGAAACTGTGTGGCTGGCAATGTTAAAAATTCCTTCTATAGGTGCCAGTAGTAAGTGATGCAGAGAAGCAAGTACATGTGATGCAGTGATATCCTTTTTAAGTAAAATCAAAAGACCGGGGATCAGGGGCAGTTTAGGTCTCCTCATGAATGGCTAAGGTTTAAGATGCTCTGAGATATAATCTGGACGATTTGTCATCCTTTCCCCCCCCACAGAGAGGATAATTAACACTGTAAAATGCAGGAGGCTCCATGTACCCCTTTCTGATGTCAGGGGCCCATTTTAAGGTCAATGATTGAAATGCTGTGATGGTGTCAGCTGAGCTTTTGCGTCTGTTGCTAGGATTTTACTCACCAAGGACTCTTAAGACAATGTATGTTCATTAGTTTACAAGAAGATATAATTACCCATGCAAACTGTACCATGTTTCATTTGCTACTAACCTTCTGATTCACCCAGGTAGGTGGTAATGAGTGCATTTGCTAACTGGTGATTACCAAATTAGTTGCATGATAAACCTTTTTCAACATACCTTTTAGGGGAAAAAAAAAGAAAAATTAATAATGAGTTGATATTTTCTTTCAACATGCTGTAATTTTTATTAATTTAACTTGAGCCAATTTATTAGGGGGAAGAGAGAGCTTGTATTCCTTTGAACTCATATTGCAAAATAGGCAAACAGCAGGAAAATTTCCAAATGCAGTTATATTTTAAAATACACATTAATTATAAATCCACTTATTCTTTGTAAAGGCAGGGACTGCAGCCTGGTTGGTGGAGGGAATAGGGGGTCATGTATAAATTGTCTCCCAAGGACCCTACTGAAATTTCCATAGCATTCACCATATGACACTGATGTGTGAAAATTGACATGAAGATTTGAAAATTGGGACCGAGGGAGACCAAGCATAAAATAACTTCAATTTTGCGCTCTCTCTGTCTCTCAGAGGAATAGTGCAGTGGACTGACCAACACAACACAAACAAGCGAAGGGGAGAGAAAAAAATATTCAGGGAGAAGGATAGGAGTTATTAAAGGGAAAACACACTCCTCACTCTCAGAGAGAAAGGATGATCAATGGATTTAGTCACAGAGAAATTCAAGCAGAAAATTGCTGCTGTTTTTTATCTGAGAGGCAGAAAGTTTAACCAAACCAGAATTCTCTCAACTCAGTCCAAGGCAAACAGTGAAGAAAACCACCGTATTTTGAAACAGTGAGAGAACTGTGTGTTTGTGTAAATTTTTGTGTGTGATTTCTCAAAGTTGTGATGCCAAATGAATTGTGAGGTAGAGTTGGAAGCCCTGAATATGAAAGATTTTATTCTAGCTCCTTTTTTTTCTGTGGAACCTCAGACTCTGTACAACATCCTCAGTTGAAAGACTTACTTTCCAGCTATCTTTTCCCATATTCAAAAGTCATACACCAGAGTGGCCGTAACTACAAGGAAGCTGTCAGGTTGCTGTTTATAATCTGCCATGGGTTTTGAAACCCTGCCATGATTAGAAAGCCAACCTTTTCTACTGTGAACAGCCATCAGGCTGCAGATAAATGGAGCCACCAGACTTAGCGGTTAAAACAGAAGTCCTGTTCCTTCTTCAGAATGAGAGTAAAACCTTAAAATCAGTAAAAATGGATCAGGAAAATAACACACAGATCAAAATTAAATGTTTCAGTCTGTCTCCTGCAACCTAAGTCTCCAGGGGTTAATTGTTTTGCTCCAGACAGATAGGCGCTATTTTTAAATGCTATACAAATGTTCTCAGTTGCTGTTCTTTGGGATGGTTTTTTGACCCTGAATGTGGTTTTCGAGAACTAGGTCCTGGTATTCTAGAGCCTCTTGCTAACACTTGTCTGCATGCGTAAAATCAGCCCAGCCTTGGGATTGGCCTTTACCCCTTCCAAAAAATTGATCATTATGCAAAGACAGAAGGTACCAAAGCATCACCAGTCTGTGGAAATAACAGCAAAGTTCACCTCCTATAGGTCAACTATACCTGCTGTTCAGATATCCATAAGTTTCTTAGCATTGCTTAAGTGTTCAATAGCTCACATCCTTGGATTATTGGTCAAAATGCCTACCGGCATTACAAATTCACTTCGGGCTCCCAGCAGGACCATCCAACCCTGCTGCACTGCCATGCAGAGAGATACCCTACCTGTAAGCCCAAGGGGCTTTTGGAAAACCCAGAACTGTTATAACATTGCTCTTAAAATTCTGTATCTGCTCTGATCTGCTCTAGATAGACATTTAACACTCACCATCATCACAAGCATGGAACAAGAGTCCTGTTGCTAGCGCTGCTGTTTCCTTTCTGGATCACAAGTTGTTTGCTGATCTCTGTTATTCCAAAGACATCTGCAAGACAATGGAAATGCAAGTTTATACATACCTGTTATCTATGTAGATAGCGATAGCGATGATAGCGATGAGGTGGAGACAGAGAAAATGGCTTTAGCTTTAAAACTAATAGTTCTTTATTTACTGTAAGTCCTATATTCCTTCTCAGTCTGAGAAGGCTCACTGTACAATCCTGAACACTCTGCTGTTTCCCCAGACTATTTTTCTCAGGCTTACTTACTTTATTTTATTTAGCTTTGTGGCACATAAGGTTCCTTGTGCTTGCTGATATGATGATCTACAAGACCAGCGTTCACATGCTATGGATCTCATTTATTACAAAGTGAAGTATATAATAATGAAAAATAGCTACAGCTATTCCTTCTCTCTCCAGGGTATCTCAGCACCCTTATGGATGACCGCACACGTAGTCAGCTCCATAGAAACAAATGGAGGGGAAATGCCAGCGCACTGTTCAAAGCTGGAGGACCGAGCGCTTCTGGTCTAGAAGCATACTTGATCCATGGCTTCTGTTGAAGGCATATTACAGAGCGTACTGGAAAGAAATTAGTTATATTTTTTGAAACAACACACCTACATGTGGAGCAGATGGGCCTTGTAGGACCTGGGGAGCCTGCAGAAAGGAGAATTCTTTATTATAGTGGCCCGTAGGAAGCATTTGCCAATAAACACCTTGAGGATTTTTCAATAGTGTCCAGAGGAAAATGCCCTATGACTCACAGACTAACACAAGAGCTGCCCATCATTGACTCTTAATGCTCTACTGAGCATGAAAACAACAGCACGGAAACACTATGAAGAGGCCTTGCAGGTAATTTCACAGGGTAACAAGGAACACCAGGCTTATTGTAATTACTGGCACTGGGGACAACAGAGTTAGTTTAAATTAAATGCTGGGACCTCTAGGGCAGCTTCTGTGTTTCACACACTGACTAGGTTTAGTAAATTTTGTACTTTGACTCATCTAATATAGTTATATAAAATTAGATGATTTGGGTTGCACTCAAAATACGGTTTTGAATGACTTTCTACAACTAGGAAAACTAGAAAGTTACATTAAAAAAAAGAAAAGGAAATTTTCCCAGTGATCATCTGGTTACAACAGCAGAGGCTTTAAAGAGTATCACGAGAAAACTGCAAGAATTCACAACACTAGAACAGTAACGATGATTATATTAATAAGGGTTTAATATTATATAAACAGAAAATAGATGGCAAGGCCACAGTATCTAATTATTTCTTTGCTTTCTTTTACCAGCCTATTGCAATACAGTGGCCATGAGCCGGCATTGCCTTGAAATATAGTTCTGTAATATGTGTGTCACTGAAGCTATTATTTACATACTTAAATCTATTTGTACTCTGCCTGAACACAACAAGGTTGATGCCATCTCCCTTTTAATAAACTCACATGATCAAGTAACTTCTAATTTACAAAACTGGGAGATCAGTATTTGGCCCAATACTTTTCATTAGTAGTTTTAAATTAGTCAAGAAATCATTCTAATAATTAATTCTTAATTATAATAGTAACACTAATTCTTATATTTTTTATATATCCCAGTTTATATTTCAAATGCTCTGTAAAGCACTTGAATTTCTCACCTTTAGAACTCTTTTGGTTTGCGTATGATCATTATGGTCTTTTTCCTCTAAAAGGCACACTCATTCCAATAAAGAGGTGATTTTTAAAATAATGTATTTCTTTATTTGTGCATAATCACAGTACAGGTTGCATCAAATGCTTTAGAACATACATATGAAACACTCCTGACTGGTTTCATGCAGCTGTGAGATAGTCGTCCCCCTGTGAAGTTTGAGATGAAATATTCAAATATAAAGAAGAAAAAAAAGGATAACACCTACCTTAAAAAGGTCTTCAGAAACCTGCTGGGGAGAGTTTGAAGAGGAAAGATAGGAAAGATATACTGCCATTTTTGAGAAAGGATGGAAGAATCACCCCGATAACTACCATGGAGAAGTGTTTTCAAGGTTACTTTCAACTCCAGAGCAATAGTAGCAAATAGTTTACAAGCCATCCTGAAGATTTTAACTAGAAAAGTGATATTCACAGAAGCAAAAAAGACAGTTCTAGGTCATTGGATGCAGCATAATTGGCACTGAGCCCACGCCACAGAGGTTGGAACTGCATCCTAGGTTTCTCCGAGTTTGACACAGGGCGCACACTGAAGTTGGAGGCAGTTTAGCAAAAGCTCCTTTTCTTGGACTATATAGTTCTGCCAAAGTGCAAGCACTTTACAGTTTCAGAAGTACAGATGGAAGAATAAAGTTACCACACTTCTGAAAAGCCCCCTTTTAATAGTTGGGAAATAGAGTAGCTTGATGTTTGTGTTTAGTTTTTATATATGTATATTTTAAACAGTTTATATATAGATTTAAGAACGGTTTTATATATAGGATTTATATATATGTAGGTGTGTGTGCAAATTTTTTCCTTTATTGGAGCTGGAATTTTCATTATTGGGATATTTTCTTTATTGTAAAATTATTTTTAAAGACAAAAAGCAAAATAAAACACTGTTTGAAGAACAGATAACCTTAAACTTTAAATATCTCAGAAGGGAAAGCAGATTAACTTCAAATTATTTTCCCAAGGGCTGATGTTAAACAGATTAATCACACTTTTGCATTTGGAAGCAGAAAGGGAAGGAAGAAACTATCTGACTAACCTTAAGGTAGATGCCATGGGTAAAATGAACAGTGTTTATAGAAGAAACAACCCTTCTTGGTTTGTAGGCATCACATTTTTTACAGACAGACAAGGCTTCTTAAGGACATTCTTGATATCTTAATACTTCAATCTTGTTCAGTGTCATTTCTGAATGAAACCATTGTTGAGGCAACAGTGAGTTGCGTAGCTCCATCAACCTTCTTTAATTTGCTTGGAGATTATGGGAAAACCTCTATAAATCAGTTTTATGACCTCATGAAAAACTTACAGTTGCATGGCATCACTCGCATGAATTATGAGATAGCCACACAAAAAGGACCAAAGATGTCAAGGACACCAAAGTGAAGCTTTATGTGCCCTGGGACTCAGCATTGCATTTCTCAAATCTACAGTTGGTAGAAATACCAAAGGCAGGCAGATGAGGAAACTTCTGTGTGTCTCCTAAACATGCGGCAGTGATTTGGAAAAGCTTAGAAGGAATTGTTAAAATAGGCTTGGTAAGGGTCGTTAGTCTGAAGATGTAGCAATTTAATTCTTCATTAGCATTATTAAAAACAATATACACAGAAAAAAAAAAATGTCTGCACTTAATGAAAAGAGAGTGCAGGTCAAATGCTCCTATTTTTGTTTCAAATCAGCGATTTTTTTGTTGAAGTTTATATAGTGTCTTTTACTAGGAGACTTCATATAGCTGCAGTGGCAGCCACATATTTTGTATTTTCACAAAATATACCTCCAGTTGCTCTTTCCTGGAATTCCTGCCTCTTTAACATCACCTCTCAGTGTTTTGCTTATATTTGTCAAAACCAGTGAACTTTGTGATGCTTCATGGTACTGTAAACCTAAAGCAAAGACTGAATTTCGCAAATTTAGATGCTAAACTTTGAGATGAACACATGGAGGGCAGATTCTTTGGTCAGTTAAGAGTCAGAGATAGACATACATGTCCTGACTATTAGCTAGGTGGTTCCATAAATATTCAAACACTTCATAACATGAAAATGATTTTGCCAGTACTTTTTTTTTTGAAGGAAAAACGGGAAGAAAGATTCTGACTGTGCTGAAGAACCCATGCCAGCTTTTTGAGGGGACACAACAATATTTGGCTTTACATTTTAATATTCTATCATATACTAGAGATTAAAAAACAAAAACAAAAAACCCTCAAGCAAAATATTCTGGTTTTGTCAAAACATTTTTTTTCTTTTATTGACACCAAATGAATCTTATGATGTTTCCTGGCATGAGTACTGAATGTTTCCATTGTCACTCCCATTCAGAAGGGAGCCAGGCTCCCAAATCTCAACCTCCCTATGATGAATAAAATGTTTATCCTCCACCAATGTCAGTAATGCAGAGTTTAGGCAGCCTAAACATAACCACTGCTGCCAGTTCTCAGAATAGAAAAGGCAGAAGGTCCTGGGCTCAGTCTGAGTGACCCCTGGCCAGACTGATGTCCCCTCGCCTCCCCTCTGCCCCCTGTGAAGGGAGGGGACACAAATGCAGCATTGTAGCACCTATGGAGGGAAGATATTGATGCTATATTGTCTCTGCTGCAGCAAAGTGTCCCTGGGGCTGCTCTTACACCTTAGAGCTGAGCAGATTTTTAGCCCAGGAAGAGAAGCAGCTGATGGATACAAGATCTTTGTGCCCAGTGCTGCAATTTAAACAAGCCCGTTTTCTATTTTAACAGGTCTCAGTGTCTCTTTTTGGCACAGGGAGCTGAGATGGATAGACAGACGTTCTGCCTTTCTCCTCTCCTGAGGTCTGCTCAGCTCACGGTTTCCACTAATCTTCTTGCTCAGGCCCTGCTTTTTCAGTCTCTTCTCTCTTTTTTTTTTCCCCCCTCTGCTGTTATTTCAGGTGGTTACGCATCCCATTTCACTTACCCCAGAGTGTCACCAGGCTGCTGCCAAAAGCTCTTCTGTTTTCTCTCCTGTTGTGTTCACTCTTTCTCTTTTTTAACTTTTAATCTCAGCCCTGGGTGAGGTGTGCTGAAGAGTTGTGATGAAGCTTTCAGGACGTTTGAAAGTAAACTGCTGGAAGAGGTCAGGAAGAGCAGAAACCAATAAAGCACAAGAAGGAAGTTCGATACGTACAGACAAAGCAATTGGTAATGATGTGAAATAGTTGGGTCAAACAAGGGCTGTGCACAAATGAAAAGGTTCACCTCCAAACACCTGAAAAGTTTACCTAACCTGCTTTTCATTGACAGGAGATAGTCTGTTGCCATGAACCACCGCTAACAGCTTTACACCCTGCTTCATGTGCACATCTCCAGACACACATCAGCATCTGGCCATCAGCAGTGGTGTGGATTCCATTTTAAATAGAAACTCTTTAAATCCTATAAGCCTCCTGCTTCCTCTCTTCTTCCGTTCATTACTGCTTATTACCTGAAAAGTGTGACTTGAAACCAGGTTTCCAATATCCTCTTCTAGCACCAGTAGAGCCATTGAATTCAAAGCAATGGTCTCCGATGCTTGAGATTGTTCAGTGTAAAGGTGGCCTCAGTGAGATCCTGCTTAGTCAGACAGCAACCAGATACTGCAGCTCCCATTAGGGAGGGCAAAATTCCCAGGCTGTCAGCCAGGGAAGGTTTGCTTACAAAAGGAAAACAAACACTTTTTACAGGTGGATTTCACTTCTGTTTCCCCCAAGCCTATGCAGAAAAAGAAAAAGAAAAAAAAAGGAAAAAGTAAAAGGAAACAAAATCAGTTCAGATTAACCCATTTTCATGATTAACAAAGATTAAAGTTTTTTTTAAATAGATGGTGAAAAACAGTAGCAATAATTAGTCATTTTAAGCGCAGTATAATAGTGATTGTCACCTCTCCTTTCCTCCACTTCTAAGGTGGTGGCAGTGCAAGAGGGGACGTATTTTCCCTCCTTTGCCACTTGCAAACCAAGGTCCTCCTCTGGCTCTGCTCTTGGAACAGATCTGGGGAAAACTGGGCAAATATTTTCAAGAAATTTCCTTAGAAATTGGAGAAGTGCCTGTTGGTCCCCACTGTCTTGGTGTCATCACTGACCTCCTCTAAGGAAGTGTTCTGATATTTCCACAGTGGCTGCCGTAGATTGACCTGAAGGGAACAAAATTCTGAGAGCCTTGCTCAGATGGACATTTTAACGTGACTTTTCCCTTGTCTGGGAAGGCAGCCAGCCTGCCAGCTGCAGCCCAGGCCACTCCTTGATGGACCTGGAGGGCTCTTTCCTAGACCTCAATGAGGGCAGTCTTTATTAAAAGGAGAATTACAATATTAATAGGAAAATTGGGGTTTTTTTGCTAATGACAAAGAACTCAATTTCTTCATACTTAGAAGTAGTTATATACCCAGCTATGCCAATCTCAATATTATCTCAGATGGATACTTGTTCCCCAGAGGCCCTTAGGGGAAAGACTATGTCCCTCTACCTTTGATAAAGCACCGCCTGCATGCATATAAATCAATTAACATTATCAGCTTATGCTAATTTTGAATTTAGATGGCATGCTGGAAATAAACAGGGGTGTTTATGCCTGTCTAGAAGAGAAAACACAGTGACAAGCTCCCCTCCTTCCCACCATACACACATATACCCATGTGATATATACACATACACACTGGGATCCGGCAAGCCCTGCCCTGCAAGGAGACTTCATTCAGCTGCTTGTGATTACTTTGTTTTCTAGGGGGATTTGGACAAGCAGAGCAGCCAAAATAACACCATAGGACATGTAAACATCCCTTGTCAGCCATTTGCTCTCTGTTTTGCTACAGTGCCATTCACATTCCTGGTTTTATTGTTCTGGTATTGCTTGCTTTAATTTAGGGTACTCTGAGGGTTGTGGTGTTACCAGGCTGGCATGGAAAAGACATTTAGAAGCGGAAAAGATTAGTCATGAAGAGCTTTTCCTTTTATCATAACCTGACTATTCACAAGAAACAGCACATTGCAACCTTCCCCCACCCCATGGCAGAGCTCAACTTACTGGTGTTAATGGTCAAGAGCCGTGCTGAAGCGTTGGGTCTGGATAACAGCAGAGAACACAGCTGTGAGCACATCCAGGAGGGAGACCAAGCCTTCAGCCACAGAGGGAGATTCAAGGAGCCCCAGCAGCATTTGTGATCAGACCAAGTGAGAATTTCCCTCCTAGCAATCAGGCGAATGTTTCATATGCAGCCAAGGCACAGCAAGCATATGTCCAAGGAGCTCTAAGGTCCTACAAGCTCATCAGCAGAAGCTCCTTGTGTTTCCTTCTGGAGGACTTCCCCTCGCCCAGGCTCTGTGTCCAAACAGTGAGTTGAGTATGAGGTTGCTATCCAGAGAACAAAACGCTTCAGTATATGACATGTTTTAGTGCAAGACACTCAGAACTGTATGCTGAGAAGCTATTCTCTGCCATTGACATATCTGCATGAAAAACATGTTCATGAACCAGGGATAATTTTTATCTCTGATTAAAGCTCTAAGCAGGCACAACTCTTTCCCAGTTGACAGTTCTGGGCAAAGAATGGATGTGGCAGAATTGTCTAAAATACAAGTCAATTTCCTTGGATCCTGCAATTCTCATCATCATGGGCATTTTCTGACGGTCTGATTTACTTACCAGCAGTGCCCAGCCTTCTATGCCAAGGCAAAGAAAAACAGAGGACATATGCTGAAAAATTTGTAACATGGTCCCCTAATCAAGTGCTGGCTCCATCCTGTATCCTGTTATAAATTGCAATCTACATTGTGTCTACTGTACACATGTCATTATTCTTTCCTCTGATATCTCGGGCAGCTCTGCCTGATTGCATTTAAATACTTTTTTCAAGTCATTATTGGTTCTCCTCTTATTTATATGTTGCCTGGCTCCATGGTTATCTCCTTTTCTTATTAACAGAGGGACCCAAGGTTACTTTTATTCTTCACGTGTACAAGGAGCCAATTAACTTCCAGCATCCCCCAATGCCATCCCAATAAATAGAGGCTGCTCTAGCCGTATTTCCTTCCACAGGGAGACCAGGATGTTCAGCCAATTCTGAACCCACTCTTAGCGCTACTTCGTGGCTGAAATATTCAGGGGATGGTCTTGGCTGAAACACTGACCGCTTGCCTGATATGTGCTGCTTTCCTTGTCACTTTTCTGTTGTGCTTAGATATCTGTGTATCCTTGCTCCCAGCCCAAAGGGACTCTGTTTCTGAGCAGCATTAGGATTGGAATATCTCTTGTTGGAGGGGGAAAGTCAAGGGGTTTTTTTGTTTTTAGTTTTCACTATAGCACACAGTCTTCTTTTTTTACTTTGTGCAGCCTCCCTACTTCCTTCTTACAAATCTGCAAAATACCCTTAAAATTATTCATCTTCCATTTAAAACTGCTGGGACCTAGGCTGGCCCCTCTGCAAGCTGGAGCTAGGAATTAAAACACCATAGCAGCTATCATGGGAACAGCTGCCTTAAAAAGAGAGTGAAACACAGGCACACTCTGGGCACAGCCTCAGTAAGTCTCACTGTGAGTTGTGGGGAAATATTATATTCATTCAAGACTGTACAGTCCAGCAGCATAAAGCTTCAGGACAGAGGATTAAACTAAAGGAAGGAAGATTCGGGCTAGACATGTTTTACACCGAGGGTGGTAAAACACTGTCCCAGGTTGCCCAGAGAGGTGGTGGATGCCCCATCCCTGGAGACATCCCAGGACAGGCTGGACAGGGCTCTGAGCAACCTGAGCTGGTGAAGATGTCCCTGCTCATGGCAGGGGTTGGACTGGATGAGTTTTGGATCTCCCTTCTAACCCAAACTGTTCTATGATTCTAGGAGTAATGGCAGCATCAGGCAAACAAAGGCAGGCCGTTGCTTAGGGTGACAAACTGATGGAGCAGCAGCATTTCTGGTGGTCTCAGCCTTTCTGCATGGCTGTGCTCTGTGCTTTGTCCTACTTTTGCTAAACCTCTTCCATCCTTTAGAGTGGGGGAAGGCGAGACTGTGCAGGTGGTCACGTTCCCCAGGACAGGGAAGAGTTATGTGATGGAAAGTTGGCCGAGCCCTTGCCGTTGCTTTACGCCATCCCAGCTGGTGGCACTACATCATCCCCGCAGAGCTGGGCAGGTGCCTCGATGCTGGCAGAGGGGGAGGGCATGGATCAAGCATGAGTCAAGGTCACGAACGCCAACAGCAATGCAAAGGGAACGTGCATTGCAGGCGGCAGGGAGCTGGCTCTGTGCTCAGCCCAGGAGCAGCTCAGAGAGGATGCTGTGAATGTGCGGGTACTCGGCTACGGTCAGGAAACTGGACTTTCCTCCTCTCGAGAAAGGGGGAGAAAATGAGCCATCTTTCAGATAGCAAAGCAATGTTCTGGTGAGACTGCTTAAGAGAAGCATGCTGAACAGGAAGGCAAAAAGGTTCAAGACATGTGGCACTGACAAACACATAAATAGAGCGTGGAATCTTGCTGGTCAATGGCAACAAAACCCTCCATTTGTGAACATAATAGGTGTGTGACACTCGTGGTGGTAGCAGTTGAGCTTTCCCATCTGGCACTTCTGACGAATCAAAAGCCTCTAAACCAAGGAAACCTCCAAAAATATCCATCAACAAGAGCTCAAGAGAGTGAGAGAAAGTAAGGCAACTCCAACTGTGTCTGCAGAGGCTGTGCTTGATGCTAACAGGTGGTGATGAACATCGCATGATGTAGAGCTCAGAGGGGAATAGGAATCTGAAAGATCAAATATCATTCCAAAACACAGCCAGACTTTGGGACCTGAACACTTGGGCTTGAAGTCTTGCAGGATGAAGCTGAACGTGTAAACAGGGAGAGGAAATGGACAAATCAGTTCTAGCTCTACATTTCTTGCCTCCAAGTCATATTCATTATAAATGTTTAAAAAAGAAATCAATAGTTCACCTGACTTGCCAACATTTTTTAGAAATCAGAAAAAGACAAGGTAAAGTCTGCTTTTGTTCAAATCTTAGACCTTTATTTGAATACCATATTTTTTCTATCAATAGTACCTTGCATCCTTCACACATTATGTTGCAGTGACATTCATACCCATACCCTATACAAATGCTGATGGGCAGGATGAAGACTGGC
The DNA here is from genome assembly GCF_963082525.1 of Nesoenas mayeri. Lineage (NCBI taxonomy): Eukaryota > Metazoa > Chordata > Aves > Columbiformes > Columbidae > Nesoenas > Nesoenas mayeri. Next base: position 7,630,335 of record NC_137563.1, on the reverse strand, counting down.
AGAAGATCTACAGGTGATTTATGAATGCAATTCAGTAGCTCTTGTCAATATGCTTTATAAACAGCCTGCTTTGTTGAATTGCTGTACGTATCATTTCTTAAAAGATACATGCAGGTCTCAGGTGCTTGGCATTCAGCAAGAACTCTGCAAGGCACGAAGGAAGTGAAGGAGAAGGGGTGGAGCAGATGAAGCAAAAGCTCTGAAGAAGAGAAAATTAATTTCCCCAAAGTTGCAGAACTGAAGTTCAGCAATGGAAGAAGGTCACTGGCTTGGCAAGTCTGGATTTTGCAACAGGAAAGCACTTTGGGACTGTCCCCAATATCCTTAGCAGTTAACACCACCCTGTTCTTCTCCTCAGGCAGAGAACTACCTTGGAAATAGTTTTTCCATCTTACAGTCAATATTAAGCAATAATATTAACCAGCACAGACTATCTTATCACACCCAAGGTAAATGTGATCTGAATTGGAGCTGATGAAGATCAGGCAGGGAGACTGCAGAGAGCAGAAGAATTCGTTTGCTTTCCTATTGTGTCAGAAAGAACCCTCTGAAAAGAGTATGGTGCAGCTTTAATAATAATAAAATAAAAAAAAAAAAAAAGAAAAAGAAAGGAAAAAGAAAGAAAGAAAGGTGCCTCAGTTGTCTCGGCAGCTGATCAACAAAGGAGCAGTCGTGAGCTGTAACCTCTTGGAGCTGCAGTCTGGAACATGACACATGTCAGGCTATGATAAATGGTGCGGAGTGTGTGCAATTTCAAGCGCAATGCCCTTGAGATGCTCAGGACCCCGATCGCAAATGTTATTGTTAAATTAAACCTTAAAGGAAGGATTGGAAAGGGGAGGGGTGGGTTTGTGCGTGCATGCGCGTGCGTATGTGTATTTATTTTTATATATATATATGGATATATGAAATACACAGAAGAGAAGGGAAAAATGGCAAGGTGAAGAGATAAAAACTTTGTATTTCTCTTAATTGAATTGTGCATCTTCTAGGTCTGGCTGAGCTATGGGAGAACTTCAGGCTGTATTTTCTATCCTACTGGCATTTTATTACTTTTGCTCCATCACAATTTGATAGCTAGAGATCAGCTAAAGTAGGCATATGTGAGATTGGAAAATAAATAAATAAGGAAGTATATGCCACGAATGTGCTGTTTCTCTAGCTCAAGTGTTCTGCATCCAGGTACCTTTGAATCCAAATGAGTGAAGTTTCAGTGAGTACTGAGTGCTGATTTTGGGAGCTGCTGGTCTCTGAGGGCTTGTTAGTTACGTTGTTTGATGGTGTGTATTTGTTCTTCCTGAGGCAAATACTCACACTTAAAAGCTGCTCTGAGGAAGAGGCGATGTTCACAGCCATAACACACTGAGGGGAGCGCAGGGACTGGACTTTGCAGGTCCTCCAGGCAGATTTCATCCCCAGCCTGCAGGAAAGGCCCCAACACATGCAGCACACCATTCCTACAGTGTCAGCATCCCACTTTTTTCTGTGGTTTAAGACTTGGAGTGGGGGTAAAGGCAGAAAGACATGTTTTAGACAAGCAATTGCAATAATAAGAGTGGGTCAAGGGGTGTGGAACAGAGGAGGAGACAGAATGAGTGAGAAAAAAAATAACCACCACCATATTCTGAATAACCTTTTGCCAGGAGAGGTTGTGAGGAGGGTTCCATGAACCTTACCCTCTGGCTTCTGCATCGGGTGGGTGAAGTGGAGAGCAGGCACCAGGTCTCCTGAGCCACCATCTCCGCTGCTTCCAGGTCCCTCCTTGCTCCCTCCAAAGAGATGAGAACCAACATGCCCCTGTGCTGAGGTTGTCTCTGCTCATCCTGGACCTGGACTTTAACCTGTTCAGCTCTCCCCTGTCCTTCTGTCACCTATTTTATGCCTTCCATCTTTCACATGTGCAGAGGAGTCTCCATTTTTTTAACTCACCCAGATTCCTCCAAGGTCCTTTACCTTCTCCCTTTCCATCCTCCCTCCCACCGCATCTATGCTCAGTGCAATCAGTGTGGGCAGCACAGGAAACACAGCAGAGAATGGAGCTGTGTAAACGAGGGGGAGGACATGGAAGGGGTGAGATACGGGGTGGGGGGAGCTGGAAAGTGTTCAAGGGGAAATGCTTGCATGACTCGCATAATTGAAGGGAAGAAAGAAGCAAATGAGCAATACAAACCCCCCGCTAGAAAAGGAGATGGGACAACACTTTAAATCATAATGCAAAGAAAATTCAAACAAGCAGTAAAAGGTAACAAAGGCCTGGCAATGACTCCTTAAGTAAGACATATTGTTTGCTCTAATTTTTACCAGATACAAGATAAACCCAGTGGTCAGGAATGAGCAGCAGAAGAGACCTCTGTGACCTATTTAAAACACGTAGGACAAGGAAAACAGCAGAGATCTGGCTCCACCAGCAATAATCCATATGCTCATTGCTCCTGCTTGCCTTCACAGTAACTCAGTGTCCATTAGATCCTTTAGAATGACACGACAGCATTATAACCAAGTCTCAGATTTGGGAAATATAACAAATGCAAAAAGTACATTAGATGCCAACATACTAAGATTATTATTTTTAGAAGGCATCTTACGAACATCCTACAGCTTGTTTTGTACATTTTGGCTAACGTTGCCTAGTGTCCAGGAAAAGTCAAGTCCTTTTTCGGTTCTTTGGAACATTTTCCCCATGTTTCTTGTTATTAAAGAAAATAAACATTAGACAAAAGCGGACTTTATTGTATCTATAAATAATTCAATGCAGATGGATTCATGGAAAATACCAGCAGGCAGATTTTCAGAGAGAAAGAGAGGAATGCTCTAAGGTTAGATGGCGAAGAAAACAGAAAGGGTGAAGTGGCAAGAAACTGCAAGATGTATTAAGAATAATAGACACAAACTGATGAGGGCTAACTGAAAAGAAAGGTAACCTGGAAAGTTACAGCACAGGTGCTTCCTGTCACCAAGGAAAAGAAGATATTTGCTATGTGTCTTGGGAGGGTACCAGAGAGTTGCACTTCATTACATCCCATACTGATGTGTCACAACTCCTCACTTTGCCCTTTGGGTACAATTGACAGCTCCAAATAATTTTAAGATAATTATTTACCAATGTATCCCTCCATCTAAAACTGCTTTGTGTGACAACTGAGGCCCAGGTACACAGCCAAGCTTCTCTCTGTGTGCAGCCCCACAGGAGCGCACTCCTCTGTTACAACTTTTATTTTCAGAATCATGTGGGCTCAGAAGACCATGAGGTTCACATGGCTGGATGATGCACTGACAGATGGCTGGAAAATAAGCTCTATCCGTTGATAAAACTTGTTGGTATTCAATGCTCTGCCTCATCCTAGGAAAATGTCCTTTGCATTATAACACAAATCCTGCTATTGGACTTTTTGGGGGCCAGGGCATAATGACTAGCACCTAGATGCATAAAATCTGCAAGGATTCCTGTACCTGCTGCTCTTGGAACAAATGGCTTTTATTTGAACCACAGCATGGTGGAACTTCTTAGAGTTCTTAAAATTTCAGAGATCCAGGTATCCTCTCCAACAGCAGCGCTTGTATACGTGATATCAGTTCTGGATCACGTGTTTGTAATCATGAGACATTTTTAAAACTGCCCTTAACATGGAGAAGAAAAAGCTGTCAGTCTTTGTATATGAATGAGTGCTTTATGGCGTTCAGTGTGAATCTGAAGAAAAAAAAGTTCTGTAATGGTCACATTCCATTAGTATGGGAGTGAAGATCGAAGGTTTTTTGAAGACCAAACAATTCCCCTTCCCCCATTCTCATCCTCTACTGCCTGTTCCCCCTCTTACAACTCCCACTATTGTTCCCAGAGTTCCTTAACCCATTTATTTTCTCTCCACTGCTTATCTACCTGAAGAAACATCAATACATGGCCACTGCAAGTTGCGAGGAACATAAACATACTCAGGAACTCTGACAACACAGAGAAGTAAACTGATGTCAGATAAAAATGAGCAAGGAGTAAAGCTCATCCCATATTTAGGAGGAGCTGGTGAGGAAATGAGTGGTGGGGAGGAAAAAGGACATTTACAGAAGTAGAGCAGCTTTGCTTGATTGCAAACAGCCATTTCAAAGCTACCAGTTTTGCTGATGCCGCACAGTAAAAGTGCAAGGCTTTCTTGAAGTATTACTTCTGCCGGGCAATGTGGAACAAAAGCCAGTTAGGAAATCAGCTAGAATCAATGAAGTGAGCATAAATTAAAAAACCCCGAACATGGAATACCTCCATGCACCATATAATACATACAATGCCTGTTTGTGCAGTCACTACTTGGAAAGGAATTGTATTTTTGTGATGTATTTTGGCTCCTATTCCTGTGCATAACCAAAAGGCAATGGACACTGAAGTGGAAGGCAGAGGAGCTGTGGAGACCACTGTATCTGTCTCTCCCTCTCAAGACGGCGTTTAGGAAAGGTGCTGCAGGAGTGAGCTATCTTGTGCAAACACAAGGCATCAGGAGAGGGAGGGAGGGAGGGAGGATGCTTTCCAGGAAAGAGAACCACCCACCCAGAGGTGGGAAGAAAGGTTTACTCTGGACCTGTAAATGTTTGAGAAACAAAAGCAGCAGCGCAGGAAGAAATCATCTTCTTGCCATTCTGCTGCTTTGCCACCCGCTGGGGGAACAGCACATTGTTCTCCAGCTGAACAATGCCCTGTTCCCGCTACATGCAACAGGAAAAGAATGGGAGCTTTACTTTGCTTTATTATCAACCCTGTGCAGTGTGGAGATAACTGCACAGGCTGGTTGGTCCCTGAAAAGCAAAGAGGAATTTTGATCAAAATTGGATTACAGGGCATTTCATGTCTACTTAAGAATGGTTCCGAACTCATTTCACATTTGCTCAATATGCAAGAAATTAACAAAATAAAAACTGTCAAGATTGAATAATGCTGCTGAAAAAAAAATAAAGCCCAAAAATTCAAAAAAAAAAAATAATTGGACTGAAAGAGCTCCAAGTGAGATTAGCTTTAAATCTTCTTAAGAATGATGAAGACTCTTGCAACCAAAGGCAAGTTATTTCATTAGGCTGATTCTGCATACTTAATTCTCAGTCTGCTAACTTAATGTAATATTTTTTGCTTTTCAGTTTGTTCTTGATATATAATAATGACATTGCATTTGATTTAAAAGTAGATGTCCACAATTAAGGCAAACACAGACTATTAAGTGCTCAGTCAAGTCTCAATGATACTGTGTTCAAATGGGTTAAAGTGAGATGGTCAGAGCTGCCAATCCCAAAATACAACCCAGCCCTTCAGCCCATCCATCCTGTGGCCAAAGCAACAGTACTCTTTTGACTTTAGCAGATTCTGTGATGGAAAATATTTCTGTCCAAAACAAAATTGGCCTGTAATCTGGGTAAGCTATTCAGAGCAAACAGTGGCAAATTTAGCCTTTTCTCTTGTTTGCAAATCATCTGTGTATGGACTTTGGTTTTTTTAATGCCTTTGCGCATATTGGTCTGACAAATACTATCTATATATAGACATATTTCAGCAGGCTGGTGACATTGATTATGTCTTGTATTATCTATGATAGATTGTGGTATATGACTGGTCTTATAGGTTAGAATGCAATTTAGCCATAGAGCAAATATGCTAAAATACCAGTAGTGAAATGTACTAAATCAGATCCTTATGAATTTTAAAGCCCAAGTCTGAAACTCTTCCTCAATCTGTTTACCAAATCATTGTGGCTGCTCCCAAATTAAAGTGCTGTGCCCTATAAGCAAGAAGATCAGACTTACGGGCCATCGTAATACTACTTGCGCTTGTAAATTGTAGCTGATTCAGCTGTAAACTGAAAGTAACTTTTGGGACCACGGTATTAACATTTCGGAAAGTTTCCTACTGTTGTTGAACTTCTAGCCCTCAAAACAATCCAGCATGCCAGGCTATGGGTCCTGAGCTAAGCCAAGTGTCTATTCTATGCCTATGGAGATGCAAAAGAAATATCTCCTTTGTTTTGTTTGTTCTATAACAACATATTTATCTGTGTGTGTTTGTGAGAGCATCTAAATGAAAGAAGGTTATAAAAATCTACATCTTTGCCAAACACTGTAGGAATCCTGCATGTTAAGATCAGGTATAGAAGCAAATTCCATTCAAAGGCTTGAGGGCTCAGCCCGATGGTACAGAAACCTTTGATGTTTGCTACCCTGAGCCTAATTTGCTCAAAAATTGCCACTCAGGGACCTGAGGTTTCACCTCTCCATGGAGGAGGTGATATACATCTGACTTACAGATCAGTTGAAAACCTCATCTCCCATTCATTTAAGCACCTATTTATACCACACCAGATCACTCCCCTTTCTGTTGGTGTCCACATCTCCCAGGACCAGACCAGAGAGGACACGAGGCTGGTCAGTGCCCCATAGTGGACAACCATGCAGATAACTAGTGGACATCCATACATTCATTATCCCCTGCATGGACGTTCAGGCAAGAGAAGGGCTGTTCTATAATTACAAAGAAACTATTTATTACCTGTGAGATATCCGATCCTTGAGTACATGTCAGGGAGAGTTTGCACTGGCCACGTTGACTCCTCTTGTCTTGATGTTTGTATTTCTCCCAGGAAGAAAACTTTTCTTGCTGATGTGCCAGTCTCTTGGAAAAAAAAGAAAGAAAGAAAAAAATTCCCCTTCTGCCGACATTCCCTTCCAAGTCTGGGAACCTCTATTGTCTTTTCTCTGGTAATAAATGATAATAATTAAAGGCAAATACACAATAATTAGTCACACTAGGTTTATCCATCTGGCATACCTGTATCTCATCACTGTGTCTTTGAAACAGATGACAAGCACCATATTGCACAACATCCTGCTAATAGGTCTGAGCAGGGAAAAAGAAGGCAAAAGGGTTACCACAAAAGAAAAAAAAAAAAAAAAAAAGAGAAAGTAAAAGAAAAAAAGGTCAGCAACAGGGAGTGACAACATTATACAGCATTAAAAAATAGCAGTAGCTGACTGTCAAGTTCTAAACCACTTACTGGCAGATGTGCTTTCAAGTGGGGGTTAGGAAAACATAGAAATATGCAGCACTCTCTTTAAACTATCTCCTGTTTAAAATACCTGTACCTGAAGTAGCTAGTGTTGAAATAAGGATCATTTCCTGGAAGATTTTAGCTGGCTATGCAGACGTATGGGGAAAAGGAGTTATTTTAAGAGTTTGCCAGGCTACCTGAAAAGTTTGGGTTTCATTCCAAGGATGGCATGGTTTGGACCAAGTAATCAGCTATTTTGGGCCCTCTTCACTAGGTTGATTGATGCACATCAGGAGTCTCTCCATCCCTATCAGGGCTGCCCAAGAGAAGGCAGAGTAAAATTAATACACCAAAGAATTTTCAACAAATATTTACTCCTTTAAAAAATGATTGTACAAGGCTGGCATTTGATTTCTGGGAACTTGTGAGAAGCAGAGATTTACTTGGACAAATAATCACAGAGAGCCAATTTCAGTCACATGTATTCAGATTTTGATTAAACCTCCCCAAGTGCTTCAACTCTCTTTCCAACCAAGAGCAGAAACTTGGATGTACTGAGAAGTGATTGTCTGGTTGTAACGATCTTCTGTTTGCAGTGTAGTCGTGCCCAAGACAACAGCCATGGAGCTGGGTCCAGCTGCCTGAAAACAAGGCAAGCAAGCCAAAGCAGTGCCTGACCAAATGCCTCAACAACCTTGTATGAGTATCAAGTGATTTTGTTCTTCCCTAGGTCTAACCTGCTTTAGCCTTGCATAGCTGAAAGCTGTCAATTGACAGTCTGTAAAGCAATAGAATGTTTAAAAAGTAAATATACTAATATTTTTTTATTAGTCTATAATATGAGGTAAAAGAAGACCACTGGCAATTTTTACTCACTACACATCCAGATTTCAAGGCAAACTCATGTTTCAGAAACATCAAGCCGATCATCAGACTGCTCTGTTACCTGCATTCTGTGAAGATTTGGACCTGGCTGGGTCTTAAGGAATGTCTCAACTCTGTTTTTGCAATGAAAGTACCTGTTCTATAGGTGTTATTGAGCTCAAAGCTGTCACAAGTCATAGAGTGGCTGATGTAGCACCTAGCAGCTGAAATTCCTTTCTTGGACATCTTAGTCTCTAGAAGAGGATAATGGTGAACTTGGTCAAGCTTATCTGCACTCAAGCAATGCATCTAGGTGACTGTAGAAATGTTAATGGCAAATTTGTTCCTTTTCATGCAGGACTGCCAGTGCATTAGGAACTCTCACCATACGGGAGGATAAAGAAAATAATGGGAAATGTATTTTGAGTGCAAGGAAGTTTTACAGGTGATGCTCTCTTAGCATCTCCTCCTGAACTCTGTACCTGACCATGTTAACATAAGAATCATGAACTTTGGTGGAAGAACAGGTTTTTTTCCCTGTACACCTGGATTTTTTCTTGCATAAGTGTTTCCAGCCCAGAAACAAATCAGTTTCAGCCTAGGTAAGCCTCTTGATGTACATCACACACAACACTCTGCCATGCTTTTACAATAAGCCTCAGTCTGGTAAAGCACCATGAGACTCTGAGACAGGGAGTTTATATGAAAACAGAGCAAAAGACTGGAGTTTGTAATTAATTCTTCCTAGGTAAATTAACTGGGAACAGCTTTTCAGAATACTTCCTGTACATATTTTCTATACAAAGAGACCTTCTCCTGTTTGTTTCTCTCTTCCTCTGGACAGTCCCTAGTGATGATTTTCACAGCTCTTATGGAAGCAGCTCATTGTTCTGCAGAGACTTAATTAAAGTGTACTTCCATGTGAAATTAGGCTATTGTATTTATTTAATCTTCATGGTAATTGCTGTACAAGGGCTGTGACTGTCTGCATCCTACTGCACACACCCACATCTCTCCCCACCCCACGGTCACCACTCCCTGAAGGAAATGGCCAGTCATTCTGCCCTGGTTGAACTCCTCATCTACTCAAGTGATGCGTTTGAACTTTAACCCATGGACAGCAATATTTGCTTGCCATGCCAGCATCTTTGACAGACAAAAGGTATATTGCAATAGCTCTGGAGAGACAACAATGCATTGCTTGTGGTTTTCTTCTCCCAAGCATTAGGTGATACTGTATTAAGTCCTTACAGGGCTCACGTGGTATTGCACATTTTCTGAGCCAGTCCCTTGGTCTTTCCTAGGCTGGATTTTATCTTGAGACTGAGCACTGTATTGCTGTGGGAAAGTCTTATCTTAAAATTAAAAATTGAAAGTCTATGAGCTCTAGCTGAATCACTCACAATGTTAAAGATATAATTTCAATGAAAGCACAATTGCCAGGTGTCAAGTAAGTCCAAATATTATCCAAGCAAAGTGTAAGATAAAGCTCTGGCACTTTCAGTACTTTAAAGGAGTCTCTAAGAAGAATGGGGACAGACTTTTCAGAAAGTTGTGTTATGACAGGACATGGGGTGATGGCTTTCAATTAAAAGAGGGCAGATTCAGGCTACACATGAGAAATTTTTTACAATTTTTGTTTACAATGAAGGCGTGGTGAGAGCATGGCCCAGGTTGCCCAGAGAGGTGGTGGATGCCCCATCCCTGGAGACATCCCAGGCCAGGCTGGACAGGGCTCTGAGCAACCTGAGCTGGTGAAGATTCCCCTGCTCATGGCAGGGGATTGGACTGGATGAGCTTTGAAAGTCCCTTCCAACCCAAACCATTCTGTGGTTCTGTGATTCTATTATTATTCTGGGTGAAGTGGGGAGGAATGGTCACAATTTGTTTTCAGAACATTTCCACAGTGAGATGAGTCTGTTTTTCAAAGAGAAGTTAGTAAATTGAAAACAACATCAGGTTTCATTGACTCCACTGTGCCTGGAAATGGCTGAGCAAAGTTGCAGGGAGGAATAAAAATCAAATTAATGTAATTAAAACCTCCAAATGGTCTGATGCCCATGTGATTGGCACTTATTATTTTGTCCTTAAGGAATGAGCTCCCAAAAAGTGTTTGTCCTGAGCTGCATCAGCAGAGAGGCAATCTGAACCTCTCTGACTCAAGAGAGCCCAGTCACACTGCAGGAAGAGAAAAGCTGAGGTTTCTAGCCCATTGCTGTAAGGATGAAATTGCATTTTCTGTCATAATCTAACATCCTGTTTAAATTCATGTTGCTGCAATCCTCTCACATAGAGCTGCTTCATATTTAACCTAATTTTTCAGACTGGTTGATTAAAATACAAGAGTCCAACAGGTCATAAATCAGTTGCCTGAAACACAGATTATAATCCAAGGCCTTTACAGAAACTATCTTGTCTGTTTTCTGCCGGGTCTGTATTTTACATAACTGATAACCTACACTTTCTTTGCATATGAAGTGCTTTTTCTCTTTCATACTGTTCCACTGGGCTCTCTTCTGGCCCTTGTGCTTGTGAAACTCTGAATTGGCTTCCTCTTCTAAATCAGCATGAGGAGTGAATTATTATTGCAACATCATATCACTATCACTCAGATTTACTTTGATTTATTCTGCAGGCCGATTCCAATAGCCCAGCTCTGCTTTCTTGCTGGGTAGATGTGTTGATGCAGCTATTGTTTCAAATCTGGTAGCAGACAGATTGTAGCTGTGCTCTTTCTTTGCAGTTTGCCCTTCTGGATGATGGGCTGTGTAGCTCCTTACTGACATAAGGGACACGCCTTCCACTTTGGAAGAAGATGTAAGAAACCCCTCACAAGGCAAAAATGGAATGATTCATCCCCCCTGCAAAAGCTTTAGCCTAATCCTTTGGGCCCAGAAAACATCTTCTACTCAAGATTTTATAGCCATTCAAACTTTTTTAGTGTTCAGTCTTACTATTCCTCTTCTCCACATAACTATCTGATGGCTGCACAGATCTCACTGAAGTCTGACTCTGGCAAAACCATCGAGCAAAATTAACTTTTCTGACATACTAATACTAAAAGGATGTTGCAAAACTTCTGAAGATGCATAATGTTCGAAGGACAATATCTAGAGGCTCTAGGTGGAGTTTGAAGACAACCTTTTTACATGCTACATTTGCACACCAAAAGAGTCATATTCCAATCTGAGAGAACTTCCCAGTTTAGGGAAATATAAGATTTAGTAGGTAACTCAAATAAATAGAGATGTTAGAAAAATGAACAATCTGCTCTTTTGCTTATTTTTCCCTGGGCTAGGCTCAGTTTCTACATAGAAGATAATCTGGGGGCTCATTTGTGTGACTTCAGTTTTACTTGGTTATGTTCAGTAGTGGTCACCTCAACTACCTGAAATCTGTTCTTACACATTCCTTCTTGTGCAGGTCTAGGAAACTCAGCATCTCAAATAAGTTTCCAGTTCCACCTGCAGCCCCCTGAGTGTATCTCCTTCAACCTCCACCCCATTTTGGATTTCTTCATTAGTATAATTCCTCCTCTCCTCCAAGAATGGCTGTTTTATTGAGCTTATTTTTGGACTCCAAAGGTTTTGCCAGGAAAGACAGAGATGATGGTTTCCTTTGATGCAGACCTGATATTACTGAACTTGCTGTTGTATTGTACCTACAGAAGTGTAGGGAATGCATTTGAGTGATATTTGATCTTCTGACTAGTTCTTATGATTCACTTTTTTATATGGTTTATATACACTCTACGTGCATTCAGACAGTCCCACAGCAAGGATTCATTTCAGGATATGGCAGTATTTTAAAACTAGCCAGTGTTAACCTGCAGCTCCCAAAAAATGCACAAGGCCACACTTTACAGAGCCTAAAGAAAAAAAACAAAACAAAACAAACAAATGAGAAAAACAAAACAAAAAGCCCAGTGACTATGAGAACAGGCAGAAACTTCAGCTCCATTATCACTCCCCTTCATCTGCTCAAAAACCCTCGCTGCAGGGGTTGTCATGGTGATGCAGGTTTGACCTCTCACTTTTTACTCTTCCAGGAGCTAAAAAGGTAAAAATGAGCCATTCTGTCTCAAATAAAAATCAACCTCCCTTTGTCAAAGGACACCAAATCACTTTTCCTCCTTTGTCAAACCTGAATGTTTCCATAGGTGACAAAGAAATTAATAAATAACTGGTACCGGGCACTGAGGAGCATCCATAGGTTCAGTGGGATGCATCAGTGGCTGTGGCAGCTGGGGCTTAGCAGGAGAGGTCCATGCCCAGGTTTCCTCGTAGTCACAAGGTGCCACATCCCACATTTCCACGTCGCTGTCTCCGGGTGTCTCTGCGGGCAGCTCCTTGCTCAGCCGGTTTGCCATGAGGTTCATGTTTGTGGTAGCTCTAGGGCAGAAAAATCAAACTATTGATTGCACTGTGTAGCAGCCTCATAAGGCATTATTAACAGTCTGCTATAAGCAAGGCCAGAAAAGGTAAAATTATTTATTTTTATTAATATTTTTGAGAGCTGGGCTTTGGCAAACCTGCTGTTTGGCCTGGTTGGCAGCAAAGTTAAGGTGTCATATCCCTGCCCCTGGATGAAGCTGGTAACACATGTGCAGGTGCTTGTGTCTGTCTGAGGGGGTGGCCTAATTTATTGGGGTAGAGCCCTTGTCTGGACTATGAGCTGAAGTAATCTCCTTCTGTCAATTACTTTTGAATCTAAGTCCTCTGCTTTGATAACCAAATCCTTCCCTACTTGCTTATTTCCCCCCTTCAGTCTGTCCTCCCACCACTTTCAAACAGTGCCAGGGTAGCGTGACATGTGAAACCAGCATGACTTCATATCAAATATTCAGGTTAACAGCAAGCTGGCCTTGAATGAAGCATTTAAAGAACCTCTGATGCAAATTCCCCAATGCTTAGTATGGCTCCATCAAACCTCTTCCTGCAAAAGTCTCACCCGGTTCTCACTTAAGGGAGAGCTACTGAATTTATTTGAAAGAATTGGAAAAAAAGTAAGGCTTATATATAAACACACGCACACCCCCCTTTTTTTGTGTGTGTATGTGTGTGTATTTATATATGCTTTATATGCATAAAGCGTCAGCCTTAAAATCCTACTAAACTGCAACTGAAGTCTGGAGTAATCTAAAGTTCAAATGTTTCCTGTGAATTTGATGTTAAAGTTTCTGAGAACCAGTGTTTCTGGACCCATGAACCACTGTAGGTGGTCCTCCTGGCACCAGACAACAGGAGTTCAGCTCATATCCAAACACCATTATCCTCAGACCAGGGATCATCTCTCTGGAGACCCTTCATTCACACATCCTTGCTTCTATTTTTCTCTCCTTACAGAAGAGGCTTTAGTGAAACAGATTCGACACACAAGGTCTGGTTGATCTTTCCCTCACCTCATATGCACTTGCCAACCCCCCAGACATACTCTGATGTCTGGGCAAGTTCCCTCAAAGGTTTTGTGCATGAACCCCTGAGCCATTTCAGCAGAATGAAGGAACTTCTGCTTCCCACATGCTTCAGGAGCCCGCCTGTGCTGAACACCAAATTGCTCCGCGTCCAAGACTATCTCTTAGTCCCAGCCACAGGACCACATTGACCTTCTAGACCTTCACTTCTGCTCTTTTGCAAACCAGAAGTACTTACTGTGGCACCAGATGCTCCTACTTGTCCACAATCTCTATTAGTAACTTCAAGTTTTTTAAGAGCTGAAGAATATGGGCAAACCCCTGCCATGACCCACCTTTCTCCTACCTTTGCCAACCTCCCTGGTGTGTACAGATCTTTCTCTCCTCATCACACACAGCAGCAGCCCGGGATTTCCTCACCATAGGTCTCATGCTGCACCCTTTTGCTCGTGTCTGGAAAATAAGACAGATTTTTCCCTTCGAAGCCAAAAACTCCAACTCCAACAGTGACCATAACTACAAAAGTCACCATGACCTCTTAATTCATTCAGAGGAGTCACGTCATGAAGGGACACAGCAGATTGCTTCTTGATCTCAGCTAGCAGACCACTGATGCCCTGAGTTATGAAGACAGATGGCATTAATGCCCATACTTCAAGAGTATCTTGTGGAAGGGCATTCCACAGGTTAATTATACCTGTAAAGCTTTTTCTTTTATAACATTAGAGCCCAGTGAGTCTGGTTTGCCCTTATAAAAGATGGTTGTCATATTACGTGCAAACCATTTCTCTAGCACAGACAGGCATTTTTAAAGATTAAGCTTTACAGGGGGGAAAAAAATCATCTCAGACATACACCTTTGTCTTAATTTCAGCTATAGCAGAGGTAGATCCAGCTCTGTTTAGAATTACTTTAGGGATCGAGGATGAGAGGGACTGAAGTATATAGTGACCTAATCCCATTGTTTTCATATTGTAATGCACTGGAAATAAGATAGTGGAGGGATATTAGAAAGGTGCTAACTTCTGTATATTTATGATCCTAGGCTGAGCCCTGAAACGCAAATTAAAAAGAACTTCCCCACCACCATCACTTTCTCTCTCTCTCTCCCCCTCTGTTACCCTGCATTTTCCACAGCCTGAAAGATGTAAGCCATTAGATAAATAACTGTCAGTGGAATGTTATAGCTGCAATGTAAACTATGAAGACTAAATCCATACCAAAAAAAAAAAAAATCCCCCAGAGAAAAGTTTTTCTTTTCACATTTAAATGTAGTAGTTATCAGCTATTCCTGTTTACAGGGCATTAAAATACATGCTGTTTCCTAAGTCCTGATGCAGCTCTAACTGGACTCAAGCTTGGAGCAAAAATAGAACATATTTTAGAATGTGGTATAATGTAAAACTGTCGTCTAAATATCTCTGTTCCTTACTAGGTCTCTCTAGGGCTTTCTTGAGAGAATCCTGTGCCTTCTTTATAGCGTCATCATTTATGTCTTTGTTTATTAGTGGAATGAACTTGTCAGTAATTGTCTTCCCACCAGCCAACTCTTGTCCCAGCTCCCTACGTACTGATATCTTCAGCTTCAGTCGGACACAATGGGAAACACTCCTGCCAAAGTCATTTCAACATCAGCCATTCAGCCCACTGCAGGGCAAGGAGGTCACTCCTGGAGCCTCACCGGTGGCCTCCTGAGTCCCAAGGTCTCCACTGGGGCCAGGGAACAGCAACCAGGTTTGTGGTGGTCGTGTCCGCTGGCTCTGCTCTCCAGAAGTGGCACTGCTGAGATGGAAGGAAAATTGGAAAGTAGGTGATGGTGCAGGCAGGGTGCCCTGAACATACCCACGGACCCGACCCAGCTGTGGTGCTGGAGAAGGTGTCCCAAGACGGACAGACACTGGAGAAGGTGTCTGATGGCATTCCCAGGAGAGACAGACACTGTGTGCCTTTGCAGAGCAAACTCCTGCAGGTTTACGGGGCTACAAGGAGCTGGGTGTGCTGTACAATGCTTGAAGCAGCTTTAACACCAAAAACACTGAGATATGAGGATGGTTGTCAAATGCAAGGACTCACCTTTTGCTTTCACCACTGTCATTCAGCAGTTTAACCCATATACTGCCTGGACACATCCTGCAGATCTTCCATCCTTCAAAAAGGACAAAGTTTATTTCCTCCTGATATTTTGCTTTTAACTCACAGCTCCTGCTTTCAATGCTGCGAGGACACACAAGTCTTGCTTTGAGTTCTGCCAGAGATTTCTGCGATTTTTTAGGTAAACCACTTAGGATCTGGCCAGCTGGGGAAATTAGAGGCTAATAAACTCTTGCATAAAGTTGCAGCGGATTAGCTGCTCAGCGCGAATCTTCTGCTCTCCTCCGAGGGGATTCACTGTGCGAACGACTGGCTGCGGGTTCAGAAGTTGCTGCGTGTCAGCTGATCCATGGTAACTGTCTGTCCATGGCAAATGTGAGATAATTTAAGGGAGTTTAATCCTTTTTCTTTGCCAGTCCACATGATGAGTTTGTGCAGGCTGGTTAGTACACAGTAAATTCACACCGTAATTTACTGTGTACTAATTTCCCCAAGCTTTTAATTTCACAGTGTCTCAGTTTCCTCATCTGTAGAAGAGAGATAATAAATACTTTCCTTTCTGACAGGAGTACTCGAGATCCTTCAGCAGTAAACATAAAAACAACCATTTAAAAATAGTTACTTACAGAAACTTAATTTTCGGTGTAAGCAGTTATTTGTGACTGATCTGATACTACAGCAGCATGAGACTAGCAGTGGAAGCAAATAAAATTGGAGAAGTAAATAATCCTACTAATGTGAAAAATAACTAGGATGCTGACCACAATAATATTTATGTGCAACTAAAATTGCAAACATTTTTAAAGCTTTCTGTTTTAATCCACCTGTGATTCCTTTTAAAGAGAATGAAACTGAAATTATGCGTTTGCCATAAAGATGAACTGGACTGATTTCTTTAAAAAGAAACAACATATAACAGGAAGGCCCGAGCCTTGTATTTCTTGGGAGGCTCTAAACTTTTTTTGACCAAGTGATGCATGATCAGACCCAGAAAACAGTGTGGTTCTTATTTCAGAGTTTTCTAGACTGTAATAGCCTAAGGGCATGTGCTATAAACTGGAGGAATTGGAGGAGACCCGTTTTTAAGAGGAACATGGTTAGGTTTCTGTTTCTGATTGGAATGTTTGTTTTAAACTTTTCTTCCAGGGGAACATTTCAAAACTATTCACAGTTTCAATGATGGCTCTATTTACATTGTAATCCCAGTCCCTGAGAATTGTCTTTTTCTTTCTAGTACAGCTGAGACATCAAGAAAGGAAAATTTGCCTTTAAAAACTATTCTTTATGCTGGAATTATGAGCATAGTATTAAAACCTAAAGACTGTTGAGGTCTGGAAGCAAAAGGAAAATCAAGAACTTTTTTCATTAGTACTCATATACTGGATATTCCAATAAAAATATAAAAAGGAAACATGTGAAACTTTTGTATATGGATATAAGATACTTTTTTTTTCCCTCGTGACTGCTGAAGAAACTTTTAGATCCACTCCTGCTCTACTAACAAAGCAGTTTAAATTGAAAAGCTTTCAACTTCTTCCTCATTTTTTTTTTTTCTTTTTAATTCTTCAGGTATTTCTAAGTGATATTTCGCATAGGCAAAGAACAGTTAATTTCGATCATCGCTTGCCTCCTTGAGAGTCTTACACCGCGGTGCAATGTCGCTTCTCTCTGTATCGTGGTACTTAACTGCCCTCCTCTGGATGTGAGAGGCAAAGACAGGGTTTCATTTCAACTGGAAAAATCACTGCAAAAATAAGCAGCATAAACTGGGATGTACTTTGCTTATTTTATCTGTTCTCTTGCGTCTCCCCAGCACAGACTCCCCCGACGTTCGCGCCGTCAGGGTTAATAGTTCTGAGAAAATACTAATTCCAAGAAAATAATTTTCACTCTATCTTGGCCAAGTGACTGTAATGATGACTATTCTTTAGCCACAGTTTTTAAATCAAATAATTCTCAGTAGCAATATGAAGAGACTAATTCTGTGAAGAGGAAAGGAGAGAAGGAAAACTATGTTTTTGGGGAGAAGTAGCATGGTCTAATCCAGTTTAGGACAAGTTATAAGCCTTAGAGCACGGGCTCTTACACTAGAAAGCACACAGGAATCTCCTTTAATGTGCTTATGTAGGGGCTAATTTCTCAAAAGCCACTGATTTAAAAAAAAAAAAAAGTATCTAAGAACTGACTGCAATAGCCACAGCAGCAGCAGAAAATAGGCTGGCTCCAGCCAAAGATCTTGTCCATTTGCCTGACATTTTGATGCCTCAGCTGACTTGAATTAGGAGAGAATAACTTGGAAGATTTTTCAGTCCATCCAGCCCCAAGTTAATCGAGTCCTCTGAAGCAGTGACTTATATTGCTTCAGCCCATGCAGGGAGCTCCTGGTTATGTTCTTGATGGCTTTATTAGAAACACAGTGGTGGAGCTGTGCAATATAAAAACCATCCAGGGGAGAGCTGCAACACCTGACCTCCTTCTGCAAGTAACAGAAATATTTGGGTGCGAAGGGAGAAAAGAAAAGAAATAGCCAAGAGCGCTTCAGCATTCCTGGTACCTCACGTCAGGGTGTCCTTGCCCCCCAGAGACACCCGCCTCCCATGCAACACATGTTGGAGTGAACTTGTGCTCCTCAGAAAATGGGACGACACACTTTCCCATGCAGGCGTGTGAGGACGCTTTTCCTCCCATTTCTGCGGCTCAGAGCTGAAAGCGGCTGCGTTCAATATGGTTTAAGATCTCCAGTGTGTTGAGATTTAGATTTTTCACTTCTGGTGAGGCCCTGGATGGTTGGGATGCAGGGCTCGCATTTGATTGTTGCTCTCCATCACATTCAAGGAAAACAGGGATGGAAAGTTGGGTAGAAATGTCTTTCACTGCCTCCCCTTCTGCAAGAGCCTGACTTCTGCTTTCCTAAATTTCTGCAAATGTGTCTATAGACACATGGTGGGAATTTTGGGGTTGTCTTACGCAGGGACAGGAGCTGGACCCAATGAACCTTGTGGGTCCCTTCCAACTCAGGAATTTCTATGAAAAGTCACAGTCCTTGCGTAGACAAAACCCTGCCAGCTTGAAGGTTTAGATTGCCTTGCTAAAGACTGCAGGATTTGACCTTTGGAAGCTTGTGCTAAGTCCATGCAGTTTTGATTTTGAGTTTAAGCTTTGGCCTGGAATAACAATGACTGTGAGGGAAGCAATAGGTTATGAGCTGGGTGAAACGATACCTGCCTCTTGCCAGAAAGACTAACTGTATTCAAGCAACTTCTGTCCTCATTTTCCTTTAAATAAATATATAAAGATGTTCAAACTTCCCATCTGAGCTGCAATAATGAAAATAATGTGTGCATTAATTTGTACGGGGGTCAGTGAGTCTCCTCAGCTCAACGGTTTTCAAACAGAGTGCGTAGTAAGCCCATAAAACATTTATTTTTCATAATTTATGAAGCATTACATATTGTGAGTCCACAATGCCAGCTGACGTAATATGCAATAAATTTTAAATAACAAAACATTTCTCATGTATTTTCCTCCTGATGTGACAATGTGGGACATAAATTTAAAAGAAAGTTGCCTTAGAAGACAAAAGCAAGGCAAAAGAAAAGAATGCTCTTAAATCAATAAATACTCATATTCCACCAATCATTTTTTGAGCCATTCCCCCACTCGTGGCTGTGGCTCTGATCTTTTTTGAGGCCTCTCGCTACTCTTGCTTCAAAGGCTGCTGGGTGGGTCACCCGTGTCCCCCCACAAGCGTGGGTCTGGTGGCGATGCCAGCGCAGATCCCTGCCCACTGCCTGTCCCCCCTCGGCCGGCCCTGGGGAGCAAAAAATGGATACTGCGTCAAGGTGATTTTGCTCCATAACAATTACCAACCCTCTATCCTGGGCCAGGAGGAGTAGCAGTGACAGCCTTTATGCTTTTGAAGAGAACTTTCTGGTGCTAATTTAGTAGGCATGCAAATATGTAATTGCAGGATTGTAACACAGAGCTTTGCAGAAAACACTAAAAACTCACCTCTGTGGCTGTGAAAGCCAGTTGATAAATTCTTATATTACAGAAGACACCTTATGGACTGAAGTTTGAGACTCTCAGCATCTGTAAAATTGCCAAGTGACTTCTACCAAGCAGCCAGGACCCGGTGCTCAGCACTATCTGGTTTCATTTGGTCTTGTTTTGTTCAATTCAGTGCACCAAAGCAACGTCTGCTTCGAAAAAAAGCTGCAATCCAAGGAAGGGAAAAAATGTGTAAGTTATTTGAATGCATGATGCAGAACAGGAGTGAAGGGCAGAACAGGGTAAAGCAGTTCAGGGGTTTTGCCAAGTGTGAGTACTCTGGTTGCCCTGTGGTTTATAAATAAACACAAAAATATTTATAGATAGTGGAAAGAATATTTTGCAGTGAAAGAATGAACTTTCTTTTAAATTTCAGCTTTTGGATCTTGATTAAACTTTACACCAGAAGCCCAAACGGGAGAAAAAAAAATAATAATCATGTGAACAATTCCCATCAGGAATGATGTGATGTTCAGTATGCTGGAAGCCGATTTTCCCAGGAAAGACGCAGCATGTCCCCCACAGTCATGTGTGCAGGGACTTCTAGAGACAGAACAGCTGGAGCTGGCCCTTCCCCTTGCTGATTGCAAGAAGTCTGGCTTTGCACAAAAAACCATTGGTTTCAGCGGCAGCAGAAGGTTTGGGTTGATCTAGCAAGAGGAACGTGTATGGAAAAGAGAGCAGAAGAGAATGGCTTCTCCCAAAGGTAAAATTAAGCTTTTGTACAACGCACCCCAGGGTGAGGTGTCCTTAGCTGAGCAGCCCTGGCTGCAAAACTGTTCCAAGAGTGCAATGGTGGGGAATGCTGGGCACATTATGAATCCCACCCCTGCCCCGCTTTCCAACACTGTTCCTATACCCCTCTCCTGCTCACTTGGCCTTAGGTATGGATCCAGCCTCAACACAAAGTTCTGCATTAGCCTTAGGCAGGACAATGAGATTTAGTTGTTCTTGCCCTCCCTCTCTCCAAGCAGCAGATACTTCAGGCAATCAGACGAAATGTTGTCAGAAGTAAAAAGCTCCTTGCCTCCTCTCTGCCCTTTAATAAAACCACAGGAGACAAGACATATTTAATCCCTACTGGAAAGATATGTACAGCAAACTGATTAGATAGAGCAGGAACCAGTCTGACCCCAGCATCTGAAACACTGTCTACCTTTCTCCAGACAGGATGAGGACCACAAGCCAGGGAAGTCTTACTGTGAAAAGCTACTCAGAAGTGTTTGTTTTTCTCATCTCCAAATCAAGACAAGTTTCTCAACTCCTTGTAGGAGGCCTGGTTCTGTAACTCATAAATGGAAATAAGTGAGTGTCTTTCCCCCCACCCATGTCGTCTTCTCCACATACTGTTTTCTGCCTTCAGGGTATCTGTTCTATACTTCCAAAAAACCCATCTGGTTATTTCACTGTAACACACTTACCAGAACTGTAAGATCATAGAGAAAAACATTTGAAAAGGACCTCCGGGGGTTTCTAGGCCAACCTCTTGCTTCTCGAAGTTGTATTAACATCAACACCAGATCAGATTTGGGATGGGTTTGTGTAGATAATCCCTGAAAGTCACCAAGGAGAGAAATCCCACCACT
Organism: Nesoenas mayeri; assembly: GCF_963082525.1. Taxonomy (NCBI): domain Eukaryota; kingdom Metazoa; phylum Chordata; class Aves; order Columbiformes; family Columbidae; genus Nesoenas; species Nesoenas mayeri. The sequence continues at coordinate 7,609,318 of NC_137563.1, read as the reverse complement.
TCCCTCAATGGCAAGTCCTAGTGTTGTACTCCACTCCAAGACATTTAATTGTAGTTTTAAACATAAGACATGAAAGTAGTCTTGAAGTGGAACAGTCATACTTAGTAGCTAAACATGGTACAGCAACAGACTTGGAGAAATAGTCTGGTGGGTGTTTCATTTCTTGCTATTTTCCTATCTAATAATATGTGTTGGACACTAAGTCTCAGCCAGGACAGACATTTCTCCACAGACTAATCTTCAGTGCATTTTAATGTATAGCTCATCAAAGGCTTCCTTTATAAGCAGTGCTTTGGTAATTGAATTTCTGCTTAAAACTTATAAAAATAAATTATTATCATTTGAAAGTCAACTCTGACTTAAATTACATATATGAGACAAATCCCCTCCTAACCCGTTCATTCTGTCAACTAGAGATACTACTTAAAGCTCAAAACAGCTGGCAGAGCTTGGGTAAGATAGGTTAGACCTGCCTCAGAAGAAGCTATCTGCCCTAAGCAGTAACTAACCAGGGCTTTCTGTTTGAATAGTCAATTCAAAATAGTTGACAATGAGGTATAGTCCTAAGATGGGACTCATAAATACCGTGGACATGCACTGTCTTTAAGTCCGATTTCAGTGTCATTCACTCCAAATACACTCACCTTCCCTTTGATTACACAGGGCTTTTGGCATTTTTGCAGACTCTTCTCAAAGGCAGCTGCTGAAATCCAGGGAAGTGATTCTGTAGAATCCCTTCCAAAGTCTTTCACTCAGCAAACATTATAATGATCAGGAAATTATACATTTGAATATATTCCTTACAGTTCTGTACTTCATTTAAAACATTTCACCTGCTTTTATTTTTTTCCTTTCTTTTTTCCCAGTCATTACACAACATCTGAAAGATAAAAGAGGGAAATCATTTTGTTACTTTAAATACTTATCTCAAGCTCTCATTTTTACTACATCAAATACATGCACTGTGCTAAAAATGCACAAGGGAAAAAATCCCAGGGATGCAGCTAAGAGATTGTGAGAAGAAAAAACAGAAAACAACAACAGCAGATCATAGAAGAAGAAGTGTCTAAAAAATGAGAAACAACAAAAAAAGGACAGAGCTATAGCATGGTAGAAGAAAAAAATAAATATACCACATAATTTATTGCAGGGAGAGTTCTGAAGAAAATGTCTTGTGAAATAAATATAATGCTCATGAGGACAAGAGATCTCATTCATATCCAATCTGTCTTGTGTAAAGAACTAGGCAATAATGTTCAAGTAAGTGAGTCACTGCAAGATCTCCCAGTTCAACTGAAGATTGCTCAATAGAAATAATAACAAGCCACAGAAAAGAGACAGTGTAAGTACAGGTGGGAAAGGGATACAAACTCAGAGCAATAAGTACACACAAAGTACCGAGATTGCTGTACAAAGTAAAGGCGTGATATGTGTCCTTCTGTATCTTACAGATGACTTTTCCTCCCATGCGTCTCTGTGTCAGTGCAGGTCTGCTGCAGTGCCCAGGCTGACAGCATCCCTCTGCGCTGGAGACGGCACAGATGTAGACAAGCTGGATAAAAGGTGACTTATTTATGGATCTGGAGTCAGGGCTTTCTCAGTAAAGGACCTTTGACTCCATAATCTGCTCCTCATAGTGAACCATGAAGGTCCAAGTCCCAAGAAATATCAGGTGCCCTTTGATGCCACCATCAGCTTGTTGGCAGAGAAGCAGAGGATCTCATGACAAGCAGATCAAGGAGGTGATAGCTCAGGACTTTCGTGCTTAGGTAAATGAGAATTATATATATTTGCCATGCAATAGCTCCACCTGACTCCATGGATAATCTTTAGTATGTCTCCGCATGGTCTTCTATAGGTAGGCTGAGGGAATTTGAAGCCGTGGCCAAGCAGGGCTGGGGCAACCATTGCAGTGTAAATATCTGTTAGTCACATCAGGAGAGCTCTAGACCAATGCAACCTTGGGAGAAACTGGCTTGGACAGTGCAAGAGCAGCATCCCACAGACCCAAGGCTGTCCATGCTGGCACAGGAACCTGGGGTGGACCTGCCCTCGGTGACAACTGAGGCCATGGTCACACCATCTACTCTCAAACTGGCACTGACTGCCTGGCAGCGGGGCCAGGTTCAGGCTGCCGACATACTGGAGCACTCGCATGGTGCCTACAGAAGGTGTCTTGGCACCTTGTGCAGTCAGAGGAGAAAAAACAAGACATCTTCAGCGGGTGATTCATTGCTCTCTAAAATCTGAGCCTTGTGGGAACATTTCAAGATACACCCATTCATCATTTCCTCCCAAAATGCAGCAATACTGCCTTCTTTTTTTTTTTTTTTTTTTTTTTTTTTTTGCATTAACTGCTTCTCTCCTTGCAGGCCCCTCAAAAAAAAAATTGAAGTTAAAAAAAGAAGAAGGAATTGAATAGTTTTGGTGTAAAGCTGCTCTGGTCATGGGTTTCCAGTTTTGGCAGGGGTGAGGTGGGAAAAGAGGGCGGATGAATAGGATGGCGGATGATGCATCTGAAGGGAGCTCTTTCCAGCCCAGGATCACAGGTCTAGAGCAGAATCTCCTTGTGACTGCTGGGTTCAACTGCTATAAATGTTTGCATAGCCAGGCTACAATGCAGCAGGACGACTGTTTTGTCTGTTCTTGCTTCCTCCTCTTCCTCAGTTGCTGGAGGGGAGACAGCGGCAGAAGTAATGCAAAAATCAACCGTGAGGAGAGGGCAGGGAGGATGGAGGGGAATGGGATCGAGAGGGACAGGACATCAACCTGCAGCTCTCCGACATCTGCAGGGAAACCATCGTCACCCTCTGCAAAGCAAAAATCCTGCTGAAGGATGTGTCCCATCTCTGGCTGCTGGGTGGTCCAGCACGTCCAGGAGCTCCCAGTAGGAAACTGAGTTGTACACTTAAAGACTAAGAATTTCTGATAATCCAAACTGTTTTGAGAAAAACGGTTATTGATGTGTATTTGGAAGAATGTCCTCTTGTCTACATAGCTCTACATTTTTCAGTCTAAATTTGGAGTTTTGGCTACTCTGATTTTTTTCAGGGCACGACGTGTGGGTGGGTATTTTTGTACAGGGTAATGTATATCTAAAATGATACAGATTGTTGCTAGAGTGAGAAAGATGTTACAGTGTCAGAATTGCGCGGAGAACAAAATATGCATTTTAAAGACTAAGAAATAGAGAACAACATGACCACCTAAGTGACCTGACCAAGGTTAGATCATGGGTCAGTCACGGAGGCAGGCAAGGAACTTGCTTCTGTGCTCCAAGTCACAACGCTTGTGCCTTGGATTTCACTAGTTGCGAAAAAAAAAAAACCTCATCAAAAAGGATTCTGAGGGGGAGAAAAAAATAAAGCAATGTGTTCCCTTTTCATGAACATAACTCCGTAAGATCTCCCGTTCTGTTCTTCAGCAAGGGATACATTCCTGTGCTCTGTACACAAACTTTGGCTGGTCTTTTAAATTCCAAATATTAGGGTATATACCTCCAGTTGGTGTATTTTGTAATATTTCAGCTGAAGTCAATGGAAATGTGAAAGCCTACACAATAGTTAAGGAATTACCTCAAGACATTAACCATATCAGTCTGATCCTTGAAATCATGGAATTAAATGAGAGAGAGAAAGCATTTACAATTTCTTGTTATAAAAGACATGTTTCAGACTTCTACTCATACCAAAAATCTAACACCACCTCATACGAGTGACATGAACGCAGACTGAAGAACCAAAAAACACAGCAGAAAAGGAAAAAAAAATAACATTCCTTTTTAACATCCTGATTTCATTTCAGACCAACTCCATGCTTTCAGAGAGCTCTGTGATGACAATACAAACAGTAGCTCATTTCTCAATCAAATTCCACCCACCTCAGTGTGTTACACTTGTGCCTGATGAGCAGGAACTGGGTGGTGATGGGGTGTTACATACCCAGGGGCATAGAGACACACAAAAACACAGGTACTGCCAGCCCCTCTTCAAGATTTCTTGTCTCTACTCTTGCCCTAGATATAGGGCTGGACCAGCAGAAAACCAGGTTGCCAGCCGCTTTGTACCAATACCACAATCTTTTAAACCTTCAGAGGCAAAGATTTAGATACTTTCATATTTAATTATACTTTCTGATACGTCACTGAAATAGATCCAGTAACTGTGACGATTTCTGTCTTGACAGGAGGTAAACTGAGGCTGACTGACCTGATCTGCCTGCAGTGCAACTGCTGGGGCTGAGCTCCGAGTCCCTCTCCCCTCTCACAGCCACTGCTCTGCTCTTTTTTCTGGGAATAATTACCACATCAGTAACAATGAGAAGATTTTATTTGACTGAGAGGCTTCTCTAAGTGCCCAGCTTGCAGGTTACATCTCACCTGCAGGAACTTAAAGGCTATATGGACATTTGATTTCATGATTCATTTAAAGCAATACGAAATGCTGCTTTGAAGCCCCCCCTCCCCATTCCCCCTTCACATCCGATGACTGCACAGTGAGTGGAATTATACTCAGCATGTCACACTCCAGTGGACAGAGATGGTTTGTAAAAGCTGATAAGCCTTGTTAGCGTTTGCAACTTTGTATGAACTTCAGTGATAAATACTGCGTTCGTGAAATGCCAAATACTGCTGGAATGTTGGCGTGAGCACGACAGAGATTACAGCTAATGTGGGAGCACGTAGGTACACTGTGCAGTAAATTAGAGTCATGATATGCATCCTCTTTCTGTGAAAAATGTTGGGTTTTGAGCCAGGAGTATTTCCTATAGCACAGTCGACAAGGATCTAATAGAGCTAACAACCTGGATTTAAATTAATGAAGCGAGAATGGTGCGATGAGGATCCTGCATGACTAAGGAGGGAAGTGATCATCAATATTTGCTCCTGGTTCTTACTCAGGCTTTACCTGCTCTGATGAGGATGGGTGTTTATGGACACAGCTAGCCAATGGCTAATGACTAGAGAGACTCATTTTCCCTTGATTTTAACAATGAAATGACAAGCCCAGTGACTAACAAACTTTCAAATTATCTTCCTTTTTTTTTTTTTTCCCCTATTTGATCAAAAGGAATTTCAGAATAATGTCCTGCATGCAGATCAAAGCAAAGTTTGATGTTACAAAGTGCTAAACTTCTCTGCTTTGACCTGCACGATTGAGATGAAGGAGAATTTTGTCTTTAGTAATTAACATGACAAATAACTGTGAATGGGAACTTGCTGTTCTGAATGACAGCGTTGTCTTCTGCTTCAGGGTAGAGAAACCCAGGGCCAGGATCCTGGGGATCTATCCCTTGCTTCCACCTGACTTTTTAACAGGTTCGAAAATCTCTGCCTCTCACCTGATGGAGATGAGAACAGAGGCTGGTCTCCTGCAAGAGCACAGCACCTCCAAATGCGTGCCTGCTACATCCTGCAAGATATTGCGGGGGGAAGAGTTGATTGCTCAGAAAAAGAATAATCACCAGTGGCTAGATTAAAGGTATTTCATGTGCACTGCCTTTCATGCTGACAGTTCTGCTATAATCATTCCCAGCACACTACTCTGCCTCTGTGGGTATTCATCTGTTGCCAATTGCCTTGTAGTTACTTTGTGAGCGTGTTAGTTGGGGACTCTTCTTTTGTTCTTTGTTTTTACAGTCCTCAAACACAAGGGATCCTATGACTGGGATCCTGAATGCTTTGAGACACCTAGTAAATGATTGTTAGCATTCGAACACTATTCAAAACTATGCAAGAAGATGACTGATATTAGCTAATTGCTATTGAGTGGCTTTCATGCAATAGACCATGGAGGGTTTGCTTTGTTTTCTCGTGGGTTGTTGTTTGTTTGTTTTGGTTTTTAGCTACAGAATGGAAATGCATTGTGTTTAATCAGCAACTTGATAGTAGATGGCTTCAGCAGAGATTCCTAAAATTTACCAAGCCACAGAAACAGACTGAATTGGGTTAAGCTGTATTATCACTGTGTAGGGGTACTTGTACTGGTGTATTATCACTGTGTAGGGGTACTTGTACTGCTGGCTATGCTACATCCATTCTATGCAAGGCATTTGTGTCTTCAGACATATCATTTTGGCTTTGCCTCCCAGATCAGTGTTACTTGCAGAAGATACTCTGCACAAATGCAGTAAACCCCATTTCATTTGTCTTCCCTTTCTGCTGGCCACTGCCTGGTGGAAAGCGAGCAGCTCCTAAAATCCTGCCCTAAGTTGCTGGTAGCAAAAGCATCTGTCTGGTTGTGTAGGATGAGAGTAGAATCCTCTCTGCCTTTCCCCAATTAAAGCTTCATCACCGGTACTTAGATAACAATGCAATAGAAAAACACTGAAAGCTGCTCTCGCTGGTAACCGACGTGACCTCCGAGCTCAAAAGACCCAGCGCCCTGTTCTTCTCCCACTATTCCCCTATAGCCTCACCCACAGTGCCCATCAAACAATCACTCACAAACCCCATCTGTCAACATAGGGTCTGCAGTTCACGGAATCTGCCCGACCGTGGTGTTGTATTACCGAGACTCTCTGTAAACAGAAGTACTTTGAATGACTTGTCGTCTCTTACAAATTGCATGGGAAGAATGAAGGCTACGGGACTGAGTGACATAATTGTAAGACAAAAATTACAAAGGCTCTTCTTTCACTTACCCTGGCAGTCTTAGAACTAAGCTAGACTTTCACACGCAGCACCAGGGCTGATCAAAGCTGCCTTGTAAAGCCTTTTTTCTCACTTATTTGCTAGACATCCTTGATGCTAGGCAAATTTACATCAGGGTTACTTTATACATCACAGTCTCGTATACTGTGATGTGCAAGTATTCCCCCTCCAGTGAAAGTTATCAATCTTGAAATTTAGTGTCAAGCTTGAAAAAACGCAAATTCGTAACGTTATATTTTGTGTTGTGTTTTTACTCTGTTTTGGTTTTACATCTTCTCACTTTAACGTCCTCCACCCTTTTTCTTCATCCCATCCTTTACATAAAATTAACAGTACCTTGAGGATCACATGTCTGAAGATCTTGGGGAAAATCTTCACTCTCGCTTTCCGTCCAGCCAGTCACATCCTCTTGAAGTAGCTCTTCTGTATCTCAGTCCTGTCCCTGGGAAGCAAAGGTCACTGTTAGACTAAGTGTCCAGATGTCAGAACAAAGGGACCACATTTGTTTAATGGAGTATGGAGTCCAGAGAGAGATTTGGGGTCTACTGATACTTCCCATGGGTCATATGTTCCATGTATTTGTCATGTTTTCACCTAAACAACACAGAGTCCAGCTAGATGCCACCATGTTGGGTGGCAGATAACTGTGTGTAACTAATAATAAAAGCAAGCAGAACACAGTAATGTTCCCAATAAATTGTGCTGGCTTTTCAGTGGTGCTTTTTGTGGCCCCATGTGTAATTCCATAACAACTTTTTTTTTACTCACATGAAAAAAATACGAGACTTGTGTAAAGTAGAAGTCAGCACCACCAAGGGCTTAATTATATAATGAAACATTCTCGAAGCCCTCACATTAGCTCACTGATGCTTAGTGGAAAAGGCATTACCTAGCAACAGTCACTAACAAATCACAGGAAAAATAATAGAGATTATATGCTACATCACTCTACAGAGTCAAAACTGGTAGCAGGATGTGTTTGCCCTTTCATTTCATGCAGAAAAATCGATTCTTTACAGGTGTGAAGGTGTAAGGGATGCACTTCAGGAAAAAACAAGCCTGTTGATCTCTCATTAAAAAGTTGTCTGTAAAAGAAGCCCAAAGGTAGGGTGAGACATTTTAATCTGGTCAGAGAAAGCAGACTACAGTGACAGCATGAGAAAAACAACCTCTTTTAAATTTTTTTTATCCTCAGAGAAATTGCTTCTTATATGTCATTCATTTTTAAGTGCTTCATTAGCAGGATGAACCTATTTTTTAAGCGCTGACCAAGAGTAATGGCTTGAGATCCCCAACACCAACGTCCATGTAACTCAGACAAGTTACTTATATCAAGATATTCAGCCGTATATTGAGCACCAAGCTTTGGCGGATGTTGCTCTGTATTTTGTTTCCATTCTAGTTCTGTGCATTACAGTGGCAAAAACTCTTAGAAAGTGCAGTAGAAAGGACCACATCATTGATATATGTGAGACAGAGTTATTAGAACCAGCCCCATATTGCAAATGCAGCTTGCAAAGACAGAGCTGGGTTTTATTCTGAATTATGCTTTGTTAACAAGTTGTTAACTAAGTTCTCACTCCAGAATATTTAGAGCCAGCTAAATAATATGTGTCAAATCATTGATCTGACAAGTTTCACAACTTTTTTTTTTCACTTTAAATTTCAAATATCTATTCAAAAAATAGCATGTTCAGTTTTTTCGCTCAGTTTTAATTTACTGGTGACAGCAGGGGAGGGAGAAAGAACAAAGCTGAATGCACAGATCCCAGAGGGAGTTTGCCATCTCTGACCATGGGGGGGTGGGGTGTGGTGGTGGGAAAAGCACCTTTTAACTTGGAAACTCAGCTCACTTAGCCCGGAGGTCCTGGGAAGAGAGGAAATGTGCAGTGCTGCCAGTGGAGGAGTCTTCCTTCGCCATCACTTTGCTGATCACACCTGTAGCCAGCTGCTGTGGCAGAAAAATCTTGTGCAACAGGGTTATTAGACTGAGGCAGAATTTCTGCAAGGGTGCAGCGTTCATTTGGTTGGGCATAATATGGCTGGTGCTGGAGACAAAGGGAAAAGCTGCAGCATAGAGCTCTGCTCTTTATACAGGAAACTGTTCACAGACAGGTGTCTTAAATACACAGGATTGTGATTTTGAGGGATGAGGCTGACTTTTGCATGTGTATGTATACAGGCACACATGCAAACATCTATCAAAAAGTAAATAAGTGGTTCTGGTTTCCCTGTGCAATACTCATGCAGTCAGCTGTAGCTCAAAGGTGGTATATGCAAAGAGATTCCTCCCATCTCCTCCATCTCTATTTATCTCACTCATCAGCCACAGGCTCTGATACTGTTAAAAGCCACATTCGTGGGACTGCACTTAAAGCTGTGCTTTGGGAGTTCTCCCATATCACAGAGAAAGTAACAGGATTTCTATTTGGAACTGGCAAATAAAGGTATATTTTCTAAGTGAAATACCTTAATCTAGCTTGCTTAAGACAGCTGAAAAGCCCAAAGTAAGCATAGACCTTCAACAGGTCCAGTTATGGTGAAGTTTAGGTAAGGCCATAACCTGCTAGTAGTGAAGACTTGTGCTCTGTGACAATCCTTCCCTTTTTCAGAAATCTCAGACCAAATTGGGCTGCTGTGAACATGATGCTGCTCAGTGCATGTTCAAGTAGCACAACTGGATTCCTACCAGCTCCCTGGTAATTATCAGGTATACACGAAAGAGCCAATCAAGCACCCAAAGGACAAGCTGCCCTCTGCTCCCCCCCGGGTGCAGCTGGCTCCTTATTTCAAGCACAACCTTAAATTACAAGGAAAAAGGATTTGCTGCAGAAGCAATGTTGTTTGGTATCAAAAAAGATTCCTCCTTCCTTCTGCCACCTCCCCCCATCTGCTTTTCATGTTTTATACAAAACTTGCTGCTCTGAACACTCCTGGATTTTCTCCCCTTCTAATAATAAAGAAGTGAATCTGATGTCTCCCACTGATGGCTTCCTAACCTTCAAAAGCATGTGTTTATCATGAGTTTCAGCTATCCAAAATAGTTTTGACCTGAGGTTACAATGCAGGCCCAGGCTGCTTCGAAGCGGGTTAAATGGATGATAAGCAAACATTTCATTATAGACCCTCACTTGTTGTAAGGATGTGCAAATCCCTGAGAAAGATTTTCAGCATATCCTCCAGAGCAGCTTGGTGCTTTGGACCTGGGAGGTTCACTCAATCAGAGCCCTGCTGTCACTTTGCAAATCTCTCCGCTGACTGTGCCCTGCATCATCACTTTGCAAGGCACTGGGCGAGATTCCTCCCACCTGATGCACTGTCAAGGCTGAGATTTTTAAAGTCTTAATTGAAAACACTCACCTGCCTGCTGCCCTGCTCCTTCCCTGGTGTCTGCCTGAGTGGAGGAGTGTGGAGAGGGGCTGATGGAGAGTTGGGTGGCCCCAAGGGAGATCAGTTCTCCTCCCAGCCCACTGCATCATGCATCCAGCAGTCAGCAGTTTCAAACCTCCTGCTAGCTACACCCTAAGATTAGTTTGAACAGCACCGTGCCAACCCCACTGATTTATTGCTGGACTTTCTGTGTCCTGTGTGGACTATCACACATCCTCGTCCTACTGAAGTGTGGGGCAGATAGCACTACCATGAAAGCAATGCTTATTTTGCATCTTGCTTACAATAAAAAGACAAAGAGATGATAGTCCTAGTGGCCTAAACACACCCCCATCCCAGATAGACACATACAAAGAATCAGGTACTTTCTCTGCTCAGTGTCTTCTTCCCAATTTAATCCAAACAACAGTGGGAGTTTATGGACCACCACTCATATTAATGCTGAGCAGGATCCTCAGACCCAGATGTCCAGCCAAGGACCATGCTCCATTTTCTTCATTCCCACTTCTCTTCTACACCCACCCAGCAGAAATGTTCTCAGGGCAAGAATTTATTTACTTCTCCAAGCCAACTGGCAATTTAAGGACCTTTAGCTTCCAGGTTTGTTATTCAACCCATGGATAGTTGTTCTAAGACAAGACTCAAATAAATGCATGGAGAATATTGCACTGCTGTCAGTGAAGTTTCCCAAATCCCTAATTCCAGCCTAACTGCACCAAGGCAATCAGTACCTCTACTCTGCAGCTGCATGAATGACATGCTGATACAGCTGTGTCATCTTGCTTAGTTTTATCTGTCCTCAACAATTACTGGCCTCCACCATTCCTTTTCAGCCCAAATCATTCCTGGTGCAGGGCTATACATAGCAGTGTCTAATACAGCCCTTTATTTCTATGGTACCGCTGGGATTAACATGGATTTACCTATTTTTCAAAAGAAAAGTGTGCAGGAATACATCTAATTATGCTTTGCCAAGTATGAAATGTCCTTCTATTTAGCAGATGCTTGGGCCCTACTTTGACCTAACACTGAGTGTTTCAAGTAAACTGCCAGCAGCCCCGTCAAACTGTTGTGGGTAATTTGGAGTATGAAATGTGTTAAATTATTCAAAGAGCTGAATAAGCATAAAGAGGCAGTACAACAGGAGAGATATGCATACCCAGCGATGCTGGTGTGACATTTAATACATCATATTAGCACTCCTGTTAGTACAAAGAGCTGGATGCCTAGCACAGCAGCCTGCAAATTCACAGGCAGAACACACTGTAACTGCATTTTACCCCCCATATAGACTTCCTCCAGCTGCTTCCCTTCGCAAAGCTAGATACGGCTCGCCTATAACCACAGGTGAAAGTTAGGAAGCAACATTTGATTCCTCCCTGAAATGCAAAGTGCACGAGGTCAGTCTCACCCACCTTTGCTTCACGCTGGCATCAATCATCCTGCTGATAGCAACTGTCTGATTTAGAGCAGTGGTGTAAAGCAAATCAGAATCAGGCTCAAAACTGTCTGGTGCTGCAAAGCTGACTCCTAGACAGACAGACTCTGCTTAGTAATAGAGCTAAAGTGGCAAAGAACACACACAGGATCATAACACATGTCTAGTTCAGAAATACATATAAGCCCCTGTGTCCTAGTAAAAGCTGACACTAATTCAAGACAAACCCCTGCATTTTACCTACTGTGGAAACAGTCCATTATTCCTTACCCTTCAAAACAAAGAGTGTTTTCAGGTTATGGAGTATTTCTAAGTTCTCAAGAGATTACACTTCAGGGGATGAATGAGACGCTTCTGTACTCAGGGTTTCATGATGGTGAGCAGCAAGGGGGAGGTGATGCTCTCTACTTTGAAAGCTTTTTCCCATTCTCAGGGAAAAAGAATGAAAAACAACAAAAACCCACAACCTGTACTGTAGAGAAGTTCGGGCCTTGCAACTCAATCTTTATTGCTTGGTTTGTCAATGAAAATAAAAATAAAACTTAAAAAAAAATCCATACAACCAAGTCATAACAAATAAATGGAATGATCCCTCCTGAGAGCAGATGGAAGCCCCAGCAGCAGAGTTAAAGTAGCCTGGACAAAGTACTCATGGATGTGAAAGTACTGTCGGCAGAATGCCTCGATCAGCAAGGGATGGACTAGCTGACCTAAAAGGCTTTTCCTTGTCTTCTTGTTCTTCCCCTTTTTCTCTTTTTTTCTTTCTCTTTTTGTTTTTATCCTCCCCACAGTTTTAAGTAAAGGGGTGTGTGGGGGGGTAGAATTACTTTGTGCTGTGGGAAAGTCTGATTCTAAATGGTTCTGAAGCTGGCTTGCTGTCTGCTGTACTCCCTTATCTTGGAGTCACCATTTTCTCTCTGTAGCTTTGTCCTGTTCCATTTAGCTAAAAAAGTGATTTTCTTCTAACATTATCTTAGAGGGCTAGGAGAGACATTGGTACATTTTGCCAATTCCTTTGGGATAAATACATTGCTGTGTGTCTCTTGGCTTTCCTCTTGCTTGCTTCTGAATTCCATTTAGTGATAACATGGTTTTGATGAGTCTAACTCCATGAAAAATGTTCACTAGCTTTGTTATCATGAGTGCTTAGTGATAGTATAAGGACCAAAAAGTAGATAGCTCAGTTTTCAAATGGTGAAGGGAAACTTGTAATATAGGCACTTGGAAAATCTCCATCTGAACTTGCAATCCAAGACAATTTTTGTTCCTTTTGGAGTGAACTATAGAAAAAATATTAAATGTCAACTTGCCAAGAACATAACCTCTGCCTATAAACACAATGGAGACAGACAAACATCATGCAGGGAAATGTCAATTCAAATTTAAATCTTCATACAAATTTGGGGTTTGGAAATATTTTAAGACATACGTTTTCCCAGGGAAATAGCCAACTTGTATCAATTATTTAGGAGTGTCTGTGGGAAGCCGGCTTAAATTCATAACAAGAATATCAGTTCAAGAAATGGGAATCTAAACATCAAGTCTGCTTAGTCGGGGAACAAAAACAAAGCACGTGACTTCTCAATCCAAATTAAACCAGATAGGCAACATCCAGAACTGCCTACAGAAATTATGTGCTAACCATTTGAAATTAGGAGTTACTATAAAAAAACTTTTTGGCTTTTCATAGATGTTTTAAAACAGAAAGGGAAAGGAAATCTCTATTCTCTGTTTCCCCTGTTACTTACATCAATCTTTCTGATTTTCTGATTTTTCTCCGAGCCAGCTCCTCTTCCTCATGAGGCATCTGGGAAGAGGGAAATGTAGGCTGTATCTATATTTACCTGTGTGTTTGGATTAGAAATGTGCTTTTATCTCCCAGTCACCCCCACAGTCTGCACTGTGGTGCATGTTACACATGATCAGATTAAAAACAAACAAACAAACAAAAAAAACCCCACAAAACATGTGTCCAAATTGTTAACGGAAATTCATTTTATGGGACTACAGTAGAGGAAGACAAAAGCAAATCCTCCCCCAAATATCCATAACATAGAAAATCAGGCCCAGAGCATCAACTACTGTCCTCCATGGAGTAGATCGTAAGGTTATTGGCACAGATGCAGTCACCTGTAGGCAAAGAGGTCCAGGGAAAGACTGGGAAAGTCAGTGAGACCATTGAGGACAAGTTGACATAACCTGGGAGTCAAAGTGAACTCAAAGGTTCATCCACTTCCCAGCATCTCAGCAATAAAAATAAATCCTATTAACTTCCATCACAATTGAATCCTCATTCAACTCTGCCACGGTAGCCAACTCTTATTAGAGAGGGCACACCAAAAGCGTATGCTTGATCTCTACTGCAAATTTTACATGACATTGGTTGACATGCTCAGGTAGTGAGAGACTCAACAGGCTTGTGAGATTCTGGAAATTAGTTCAAAAAGACTGAAGAACACTTTCATGAATCTAGCTGGCTGCACATAAATGCTGAGTCTCTTTTCCTTGCTGACTTTATATGCAAGAAATATATTGTAAAATGTAGTGGATTAATTAAAAAATAAGTGCATTATTAGTTTTTATAAGAGCAAACTAGTTCATTTTACATATATTTTTTTTCTTTTTCTATCCACCAAACCAGACCAACTATTAAAATCTAAAGTTCACATGGTTTAAAGTAGAAGAACTGGGAAGGTGGGGAGAGATTTCTTTGAAGTACCTTCATCCTCCAAGGAAGGTGACTACTGCTACATTTTTTTACTGATGCTTATTCTCACAAGCCCAACTATTTTCTAAGTCACCTGGAACTCATTTCAAATGTTAAATACTACAACGTAGAAACCTTATTACATCTGGCCTCCCTGCAGCTCTTAGTTCTCCTTAGTGGGTTCTACAGATCTGCGGGGACTTTGTTTTGCATTGTTTATTTTTTCTTTTGTTCTGGGGGAGATGTGTGTGTTATTTTTTGAACAAGTTCTTAGTTTTTCCTGCAAAGCACCCCCAATGCAAAAGCCCCCACCCATTTATTTTTTTCTTCCCATTGATATAAAACTATTTGTGGCATTCTTGGGCATGCTACATGAAAAGTCCTACAACTGAAGAAAATAATTAACTTTCTCTTCTCTTACTACTTCTCCTACATAGCACATTTTGCACAGTTTCTTTGCAATCACCAAGGTGCACTTAGTGTTTTCTTTAATTTACCAATTGCTGATCTTATCTATATAGAGACTTCATCTTGACTCAAATTGTGCAAGAAGAGCCGAAGCTGGACAAGAATTATTGAAAGCTTTCATAGCAGCTTTTATTGAACAAGTTTCAAAGAGGATTCATTTCGCACTTTTATTTAACAAAGACAATTTCAAAGTTGAATTGTCCTCAAGCACTTTCAGTTTTGTTTTCTTCTTTTCACTCTACTTTCTTGTTCCCCATCAGTGAATGAATACAATAGCAGTAGGAAGCCAAAATACTCGATCATTGTGCCCTTTCAATGGAGTGTAATGATACCGAAGGCTGCTTGCACTATTAGGCAATAGAGTGTAAATAAACCTCTCCTTTTATATAATAATCTAGATTTTATGGGTCATTCCTGGAAAACTGTACACACGTCTGTGCAAGTTTTCCACAGGAGCGTACAGAGTTGTTATAATTTGGCAGAACTTTCTCATTTTATTCCTAGAACTGTCACTGTCAAACAAATTCTGTGTTTCTTATTGACTGAGAGGTAGTATGAATCCATACTGAAAGCTCTCCAGGGGCCTTAAAAGGTTTTTGTGTCTGCAACAGCACATCTATCTAATCTGCAATGGTCTGCTCACTTAAGAACACTAAGTGGGAGAGATAAGCACAGGTTTCCAGTTTCTTACCTGAAGGGCAGTGGTTAGGCGGTTTATAGGCAAGATGGCCTCAGGTTGTTGCCAACTTTATCCTCTTATTCTGGGTGCTTGCATAGATGTCTGAAGCTGTACATGTCATATTAGCAGCCACTTGAAATGCTGGATGTGCTATCTGTTCACCTCCTTCACAGGAACGGGGTGGAAAACCACGGAAGTGTGTTCAGTGTTTTCAGCCAGTGCTAAGGGTAATGAGGAGAACAAGGTGAGCAACACACAGTAAGTTCATTAACAGATTTTAGTGCACAAAATCAGTTTGCTCTCAAGAATCAAGAACAGAAAATCTGAATACATGAGCATCATGCAGAAGGAGACAGAGTCCAGCTCAACTGAAGGATTTCCTGATCAAGGTTTTTTGTATAGGCTATTTAGATTATTCAAGAGTTTTCATCAAAGCAAATCAACTTCCATACCTGATGTGTGGGGTCTCCAGATTCTTCACTTCCTTTGTCCATCAGTCCCATCTGCCTCAGTAGTGTGGCTGTCTCACATCACTTGTACATCCAATGGAAAGCTGCTGGATGTGGATATGGAAAAAAATACTATCGGGACAATGTGGGTAAACTGGGAGCGCCAAATCCAGCAGCTGGAGGACTCTGCATCACTGTCAAGCCCAAGGCACAGTTATGTTTTTCACAGTAAGAATCTGGCCTGGGTCACACAAGGGCCTTGATGGCACTTCAGCAGCATCACACCACAAATAGGTGAACATGAGGTGACAGTGTCATGCCCAGACACAAGGAAAAGAGTAGACCTGACCATCAGGTGCAGATTTTGTGGTTTTTGACTCCAGACTATCCCTGCTCCATTAGCAAATGAAAGTTGATCTACAACAAGTTGAAAGCAGCTTGGTATCTCAAGCCTTTGTTAATAAAAAAACAAAACTAAATAAATAAAGCACTTGTGGTTAGTTTGGAAAAGTAACAGCAGGCAGGTGAATATGGTATGTGCTTGACATTTTTCCCATTCCTTGTCTATCACATGATGAAGATTCTCTGTACTAGTAAAGAAAGGTATTGTAAATTAAATATCCAAATTTTGCACTATGCCAGGAATTGTTTTAAGCCTGCTTCTTGTGCATTTTATCTCTCTTACAAATCTTGAAGGGAATAGGATTCATCAGTATACAAATGGCCTTTATTTCTGGCTGTTAAAAACCTGATGATGAGCAGCATTTCCAAGGAAGAAAAAGCACTCAATTTCCGAAGCATGTGCAGAGTTAATGTCTGCAGTAATTGCGAGTAAGTACGGTAGAGCAGAGATGCGCTGCCAGCTGGAGCCAGGGATTAAAAAGGAAACATCTGTGCTGAGATTATAGGAACAGAGGAAGCTGTGGGAAGGAAGGAAGCAAGAATGCCCATGGAGGTCCACCTACCTCATTTGAACTTCTCCCTTTCCCCATGGTTTTGTTTTCCTCTTGCTAAATTCTATGTATTTACCATACTGTGCAAAGAAAAGCCTGTCTGATTTCTCTGCTGATTGACCTTTCCCTTGGACTAACTTCATGACCACACATGTTACCAAAATGAATCCTAAGCAGTTGGATTTGTTCTTAAAATTGAGCAGGCTTTTAAGTGTTTTGCTGAGCAAGGATACCTTTGAAGGTAATGACTTGAGATGAAACTTTGGGCCTCAACCAACGAACTACTTATAGTGAGTCTAACTTTAGGCAGACAAAAAAATCCCCTTATTCTCACTGGGACTGTATGCAAACTTAAATTTCCACATGTTCAATTATTCAGCTAAACTAGGAGCTAAACAAACAGGAATGTTGTAGTCCAATAGCATAGCATTGTCCATAATATCAGACTCTGAACACATTGTTATAGATATTGAACACAGACTGTATTCTTTATTCTGCATTCAATAAAATGTTCTGTATCTAATGGAAATAATTTTCTTCAAGCATCAGAATCTTAAAATCCATTCTTCCTTTAGGAATATGCTTCCCTTAATTCCTACTGAAATAAAGAAAGATACAGGAGATGCACTCTCGTAAAATAATAAAAACTCCGGTGGCTAGAAGTAATGTATTAAGGAAGATGAGACGCTTCTAAAACAACTTTAAAAACAGAGCTAGCAAAAATTTTTATACACGCACAAGCACATTTAGCTAGTCAGCTTAAATTCTAATGAAATGTCGTGTGTTGCTTTTATCCCTCACAGGCTCCCAGTACTGAAGATTTACAAGTTTGTGTTAGATTTGCAGAAATTGCCCGTTGTACAGGACAGGTCAAAAAGAGATTAGAGAGCTCTTTGCATTTGCAATGTGGTTTGTTTTTTTTTTTCTACTCCAATTGCCTTTGAACTCCTGTTGCTTGGGAGCTCTCGTGAGGTGAAAACATGGGGAAGAAGGAATTGAAGGTGGGGAGAAGGGAGGAAAGGAGAGAGAAAAGCTAGAAGGGAATTACTCCTTTCAAAAATAAATCAATCAATAGAAAAAGCACAGAAGTCTTACTTAAAAAATAAAAAAATAAATTCCCAAAGCCAGCACACACACTGCATTTCTACTAATCGGATTGTGATGTGTTTGCCTTTAATATGTGCAGCCAGCCCCTATGCCCTGCCTTGTGCACATGTCATGTCCTTTTAACATCAGCAGCCACTGGCCTGATTCTCAGTCCTTGATAACATGTTCCCAAGTCGTATCGTGTAACGGGGGGGATTGGAGGGGGAGAGGAGCCAACGCTGGCACAAGCCATCGGTGGCTTTGCTGAAATGCTACAGACAATTCTATCAATGACCCTTTCATTTGATTTCAATTCTTTGTTTCTTGTTGATATGTCAAAGAGAAACTGCATTGGCCATAAAACAAAAGGATGGATTCAAAACAGGGTTTTTCCTTAATCCTCTCTCCTTCTTGCTCTCTCTCTCACCCTGTTTTCAGCAGATTTTCAATATCCTTAGTTTATCTCAGTGTGTGCAGTTTTCTGTTTTTGTTTAGAAGGGGAGGAGTAGTCAGACACCACAAAACTTTAATGGGTTCCGAACAGGGGATTTTGAAATGCCGCAGTAGCATAATAGCATGGATCAAATCCTAAAAGAAGATGGTGGAGCCAGGGAAGACCATAATCTGCAAGGAGAGGGCACCTGCTTGCTCTGTCCTCTCTCAGGCCAAGTTCCCATTTGCCACTAGACTTTTGGACTAAGTATTTTAACTATTCATTTCAAGCAATTTTTTTAAAATAACTTGCAAGGGTCCCCTTTGCCTACCCAGGAGGATAACACATTCTCCATAGATAAATCCTCCTATCAGAAAAAAAATTGGAGCTGCACCTCCATAGTGTTTTTCTTCATGCACTACCTCTGTAAAAGGCACCATATAAAGCTTTAGATACAGGAAGTATTTTGCCAGCTACTTGAGGAGAGAGGCAGGTTAGCCATTTAACTCTGCTGTTAGGGCAATTATCCAAACAGAACATTAAAAATAAAATATTTTGAAAATGGCTCATTTACAGCATTGTTAAAAATTAAATACAATTGAATAATATCTACTTTATTTTTAATCATGTAGATGCCTCCACATAGGTTAAATGTCAAATTAAAACCTACACTGACTTCTGACATGGCATATGAGCAGAAATCAGACAAGACTCAGGCACCATGGAACAGACTGTGCACTTATTCTGGAGCCACATCTGAATGCCTGATCATTTTGCCTGAGTTTTTTCCATTTGATTTGTAGAAAGAGAGCAGTGAAGTTTGACTGGAATACATCAGACTGCAAATTACACTGGACTTTGAGGTCTCACTGGTTGACTCTCCTGGGCTTATCTGAACTAAGTGCACATTGGGTTTGCTCAATGGAACCTTCTCCTAAATGTAGTTTCTTATGGAGTTCCTAGTGTGTCCATATTGGTGTGAATAAGAGATACATTCTGGTTCAGTGAAGATAAAAGTTTGCCTGCAAAGTTACTCAGGCAACATCTCCAACTTCTACTTTCTGCTTTAAAATAAATGTGAGCACTTGCTGGACTTCGACATGTCAGAGCCATTGAACTCACCTATAGTGTCTTTACTTGAAATCCGAGACCCCGAATGAGGCTTTACTCAGAGATCAGTTTTTGAACATCCTGAAAAAACAGTTAATAAAAGAACAATTTCATCCAACAGGGACCAAAAGGGAGATCAGAGTCACATATGCAAACTAAAATTGAGCCAATGGCCTTCCTTATAGAAGTCATAACAAGTGTTGAGTTCTGAGAATTCCATCTCCTTAAAGAAGTTTTCCTGGTACTTCTCTTTGTAGTACAGGTGGTGGTATGTATGTGGGGTAATACTTACAGGGATCAGCCTACCTTGTTTGTTTTGGGTCCTCAAGGACCCCAGATAACTGCCTGGGTGTCAAATACTGACCTTTAGTACTTCTCATTGTGGTAGTGGTCAAAGACAACACTGGAGAAGTAGCAGCTTTCAAGTTGTGTGAGGAGACATCCTACAGTTGGCCCTATAAATATGGGAGCAGCATTTTAGCCTGCACAGCTTTTATCACTTTACACAGCTGAGCCGTCTGTTTTTATAAACTGCTCTGACCACCTCTGTGAGCAAGTCAAGGTGACCCAAAGCTTGCAGCTAACAAATGACAGACACTTGAGAGACCACAAGTGCACTAGGATGGACCTTTTCAAAGAAAACCCACCAATATAAACTTACAAATATCCCTGGGAAGGGCAAAATATGCTAGCACGTGGGAGCTGAGCACTCAACTTGCTCTCCTCAAGGAAATACTAATAGCAATAAAAATATCAAACCACCGGGGACTACTGAAGAATAAGAAAAAAAAAACCCAAAACAAAACTAAATCCTTAAAACAGCAAGGATCCAGGCTGATGTAGCTTGAAACATCAATTAGGTCCACCCTTGACCTGTGTTTGATTGGCAGATGTGCACATCCTAAACTCTTAAACCTCTCTTGTACCCTAATTGTGCGGTGCCTGCTGCTGCATACAAGTTCTGCTACAGCGGGTGTAAGTGGCATCAGCACAAGCTGTTGATAATCACCGTACCTGCGAGCTGAGCCTTTTTCACACTGTGCACTAGTCAGAAGTGCAGCCACCAGCGTGCTACTGCGAGCAAAGCCCTGTAATGTAGCAGCTTGGCAAGGGAATAGTTTCCCTTTTATCTCTTATTAAAGGGGATCAGGTGTTTGCCCATGAGAACCACACTCTAAGCTACATGACTTTTTTTTTTTTTTTCCCTGGAATATGCCCATAAACTAGATATGTGTCTGTTTAAATAAGCATAAAATTATAAGTATCCTGCAGCAAAATGAGACAGCAGCGTTCAGGAGTAACGTGGATGAAAAGCCCATTCTTTTCCACTTCCATGACTTTGGTGGTGAACTTTGAGTCTATCGAGAGTTTTCAAGGACACAGAAGAAGGGTGCCTACAACTGGCAAAGCCTTTTTAGAATAACCTTTTTGATGTATTTGGTCAGAAAGTAGCACTACAAGTGATGTGATTTCTATTTACATGCACATCTAACCTCCCCAGTATGCTGGCAGCTTGCTATGTTAAAGAGCAGCATCTCTCCCCAGGTTTGACTGTACACCCTGTACTTTTCCAGATGACAGAGAGGACTTTGCTATTCTTTGAGTTGAGAGTGAATAGCGTCATTAGCTGCACTGGCTTTAGGATTCCCCTAGTCTTGAGTCTTCTTGTTTTAAAGCCTTTCATTTCCCGAGACAGCTGCAAGGTGTCCATTCAAGGATTTTGCTTTTTTTGATTTATATTTTTATACACTCGAGTCTCAATTGAGATATCCCAGCCTCATTCTGTTGCTGACCTTACACTATCAAACCAGACTGACCTTCCATCTCTCAGGGCTGGGCTGGATTCCATCCCAGGTTATGGAAGCACCGGGGCAGAGCTGCAAAGCAACCCATCAACCGAATCCCAAGGAGACGCTTCACGGAAAGCTGCTGCCGGCCATGCGAGCCCGCTCAACTCTCCACCCTTTGAACTTCTGACTCCGCTCTTGTTTTTAACTGAGGGTTTGCTTTGGGTTCACTTTGTTTTCCTCAGAAAATCCTGTCCGTGCTGAGCGTGTCGACCTTGCAGATGGCATGGAAGTGGATGACATGGGGCTGAGATCTGCAGACAATACTGAAAGTTGTCATCATTTTTTTCTGAAAAAAAAAGGCAACTTCAGCTAGGAGTGAGCTTGTTGGCAGAGAGTCAAAGTTCCTGAGGGGCAGGCACCTGCTTCTGGTCATTGTTCTCCCTCTACCACACCTGTAACCATGAGGATATCCAGGTATTCGATGCCCTCCAAGCGCAGCCAAGAAAACCCAGTCTGCAACAAGGCAACACCCAGGGACTGACACTTTTGTGTCATGAATCTGTAAGTGAAACACACCCAGATGAAATAAATGCCTTATCATTACATTATTACTAGTTTTTTTACTTTTTTTTTTTAGGTTAAAAAAAAGAAGATGCTATAATGGAATAGCCTTACTGTCAGACTCACACTGAAAAAAAAAATGCAGCTGTCATGTAAATTTCCTACCAAAAATCCTTTCACTGTCAGAAAACTCCTGTTCTGCTCTGAGCAAGGTGCTTCTCTCAAATCAACACCTTTAAAAAGTACCAGTGTAAGAAAGAGAAAAGCAATCCTAATTCAGGAGAAACTGAGGCAATTTGAGCCAGTATAGGCTGGATTAGCTTCCAGCTTTGAAGCCAGTTAAATAAACCTCTAAACAGTCCTTAGTACTTGCTTAAATAATAAAGGAAAAAAGAATAGAGGTTTTAAAGCTGGAGGTCTATAAAATCTCTATTCTTGCCCTATTCAAGAGCCACCCTTAGCTGCTGCTGATGAGAGCAAAATTGGGAGCAAATAATACTACCATCCTCCTTCCTCAATAATGCCTTTAAAACATATAAGTGGCAGTTGAATTAGCCTATTTATAAGACTTCTTTTTTCCCCCTGACTGTAAACTCCTAATGACTCTCCGTTACACAATGCAATTCAATATGACTCAAGCTTCCAGGGGTCTTGATCCCCTCTAGATAGTGTACCACAAAAGTGATTTATAAACTACAGTCTGAGAAAGTCACAGAGACTGAAGTGATTTGAGAAAATAGTTCAGGCTTGTAAGTGAATACAAGTGCTATGAATTCCAATGACAGAATAATACCCCCCTCCCCAAATCTTTTTCTAGCCTCATTTCATACAACAGAGAGAAAAGGTAGTGTTGAAGGAAAGGGGTGGGAGGAATAAAAAAGCCCAAAGGGGATAAGAAAATTGAGAGCTGTACGGAGAGGGCTAATCAGTCATACACCAAAGTAAGCTTTTTTTTTTTTCCAGTCTGTTTTTTTTCTTTCTTTCTTTCTTTTTTTTAGTATGAAAAAGTGTAATGAGAGCCTGTTTGCATTGCAGATCATATCGGTGAAACTGAGCAATTTTGAATGAAGCACTCTGGCTGAAGGAGGCAGGGAAAGAGGTAATAAAAGCACAGACTGCCGATAAGCTGAACTCAGATATCAGGTGTATCACTGGAGGAGAAAAATACATATTTGTCATCCTTCCTCCCCCCCAAAATGAGTGGGCAGTAAATCTATATTCTTGTATTTTCCTTTCCTCTGAAGGAATCTATATCTCAAAAGTTATTTTGGATCAAATAGCAGAAAAAAATAAATTTAAAAAAAATCCCAAACCAGTTCCTTCTTGTAACACAGATTTTCCTACCCAAATTTCAATAAGGGGCTGTTATTTTGGAGTCTTTTCCCTTCCCCCTCCCCTTATCGCCTCTCACTGTCTTTCATACTGAGGCGTTTGGTCTAAAGACAGCCACGGAGCTAAATATATATTAATTAGAACTCTTGAGGCTGCCATCAATGAGATACAATTATCCCAAACTGTTGCTATTGCAGGCTCTGATAGCTTCATTTAAATTCCTGAATAAAACATGAAATATCTTTAATGAGAAATGAATATAGTTGTCAGGAGGGAGTAGTTGTGATATTGTTACTAGTTGAGATATAGAAGATGAAGACATAATATGAATACCTTCGACTTTATATAAAAATGATGGCTGTTAGCAAAAGACAGATCCTCCTTCAGAGACTTCGTTTAGGCTGCATATCAAAAAACATACAAAAGAGAAACATATATCTTGCAAGAAAATTCTGCTACCCAAAAGGCAGCTGGGACTGCTGTTCCAGTGCAAAATGCATCTGTTACAAGGTATAATGCTGGCATAAAAACCCTCCTTACTATTAAGGTGAATGTAAACAAATCATGTGAAGCACAGTGAAATAAATATTCCTGTTGTCTTGTTACTCAATGGCTGACCAGGGGGTTCAGCATGGAAAACTCTCTCCCCCACACTCAACTGTCCATTTCCTTGTTCTTACTTTTTTTTCTTTTTTTTTTTTTTTTTATTATTATTATTTTTAAGACAAATCCCAAAGAGGGAGCAGAGACATGGTTCTCTCTCCCTTTCAAGGCAACTGAAAGACACAAGGCCAGGCCAGCAAAGAACAGTTCTTTAAATCACACTGTCAGGGAGATGGAAGCTGCAGCACCTCTTCATTCCTCTGCAGCTACTTGATGGACTGCACTCGTCATACTAAAAATTCACCCTTGAGCTGCAGCGAAGGTCTCCTCACCTGCTGTTATTTTACTGAACCTACAAGGACTCTCCACTCCTTTCCATACAACTCATGTATTTGTCCCTTTTTTGCTTAAAGTGAGTTTTTCCACGTTTTAGGCTTTTCGTGCAGAAGTGTTTCCAAATCAGAGAAGGGACAGCACTGATCCCACCATGGTCCAGGAAACCCTCACCCTCCTGGTCCCACCAGCTGATGTTCTCTGCTCCAGAATCACTGCTGGGGTGGAACATCGCAGCTATTTAACAGCAAGTATCATCACTTATACTTCAGTGTAGGTCGCAAAGTGAAGATGATTATCATACTAATTGAAAGGGCATGGGAAACACTAAGGAAGCACAACATAATTATCCAAACTGGAAATTGCCAGGTCGTTCCCATTCTCGTGAGATCCTCTAGTGACCACAGAGAATGGTCAGAACCTCAATTTAAAGCCTCAGCACAAGTTTGCATCAAGCATTTTTACATCAAATCAATTAATTTGTATGTCCTGAATATTATTTTTGAGATACTTGGAGTGTAGTGGTTCAGTTTCTTCTACATGTGTTTCTTTGCCTGTATTCTCTGGACACAGAGAGAGAAAATTATCCCAGGGATACAATTCAATTTCTCTTAATCAACACCTCTCTGCTTCATCAAGTAAAGCATGTTTAATCCATTTAGAGCTAGTTGTCAAGGAATACACACTCTAATTAATATTTTCCTGGAGATGTTTATACATGACAGTATAATAAATTAAACAAAGAAAGTGAAGGAGTGAAGAGTTCCTAAGTGCCTTCGCTAGACTGGACCAGAAGAGATACCTCCCATGGACTGTGTTTCTCTTTTACCCGATCATCCAGGGACATGTGAGCTTCAAGACAAGATCTTATAAGAGACAATGAAAATTCATATATCTGAAGTGTATTCTCTTCTTTGCAGCCCATGTTGCTGCTTAAGGATGCTGCAATTATGGCCATGAATTGCTGAGTCTCAAAACTTGCCCTTCCAGAAATGGACCAATACTTACTGGCAGGTTCCTAAGATGAGAGAAGAGTCATCTAATGTACCATAAAGCTTATTCTGTCCTTGCATTTGCCATGTTTGTGAGCTTGAAGGCTCACAAGCTCTGATATATGTATTCTCACCCCAGAATGTGAAAATGGTTACAACTCAACCTTCCAAAACTGGCCACGAAACAACTTGGAGGGAGAAATGCGCAGCCACAGGACCAAGGGTACAATACAACCTCAGCCACAATACAAATACCTGAATGTCAATCTAAATATTTACACCATATTTACCATGCCTGGGATAAAAATCCAACTTTAACGTGAAATATTGCAGCCCAAAAGCAAAGAGTTTGTATTAACAAGTGATTCCTTCTTTTTATGGCAATTTTGGGATCCCCTTGAGATAGTCAAACTTGCTGAAGCAAACACTTACCCTCATTGCATAAGTCATCCTTAAGGAACAGAATTAAAGACCTCAGAGCCTGACACCACAACCATCAAGTACAATTTTACAGCCTTAGAATCAGTGATACTAGGGTGATATCCAGTTATACTAATTTTATTTATGTGGTTTATTTCCTCCAAAAATTAATTTTATGTTCTTAAAAATTGCTGGATTGATAGCCCTAGCAACTGAACCCATCCATCAACACAAAATATACAAGACAAACAGTGACTCTGCAGATTTTTTTTCCTCTCTACCATTTCACACAGAACTCAGAAAGCACGTCTGGAGAGTGACGAGATTCTCGAGAGACCCCTTCAATGGTTTTACCCTTTTCTGAGACGATGTCTATGGTGTCAGCCGGCTGTGACCAGCTGCAGCGGGGATATTTCTGATGGGAGCGGGCATTTTTTCCGCAAGGCAATGACTTTTTGACTGGCCCCTTCCAGTTGCTCAAATCTTAAACTGTAGTTAAAGGGGAAAAAAAAAAAAGCATTACCCAAAAGATGCATGTTTACTGTAAAATCACAAGTTGTTTTCTCCCTTCAGTAGGTTTAACCCAAACTCTCCCTCTTTTTCCTCATCTCAGCTGCTCCTCCCAGCAGGATAGAATCACAACACTGCTTTGTTTAGACCCTGGCAGGTTTGCGGTGTATTCCTGCTATATCCTAGGCAAGGCAGGAAAGCTTTTTGGGGGAGAAAGCTTCAACAATCTAAGTAAGAAAAAATAAAAGAGGAGCCAAACCATCTGGGCTGTGGCACCAAGAACTCAAGGGAGGTGATGGATACAGAAGCTAAGACATGTGACCTGTATGGACAGTAGCAAATCTGAGATCTAACCATTTGGCTTAATGGAAATAATTAATAAATGTGTGTCATTTGCACCAAAAATCTTGTCTTTGGCTATCCTTCAAACTCAAACTCCCCCTTCTTCTTTCACTCCCCTTCAAACTTTTCCCAAAATTCACCCCTTGCTCCCAGGGCTGGCACCAGAGGGAGGGGGCAGAGCAGCCTGCTTGTGCTCAGATAAGACACACACCTTTGCCCTCATCTCAGCAAAATGTTGCTTCTCTTCTCTTTTCTTCCATTGTTCTCTTTTCTAACATAAAAACCTCTCTGACTGAAGGTACCTGTTTATTCCTATATCCTGAGAAACCCAACAACAAAGCACTTACAATTACTTATTGTTACGGCTTGGGGACAAGATTACATCTCTAAGTTTATAAAGCAGCAGCAACATTTTCCACTAAATACAAATGATTTTAATAATCAGCATTATATTTGCTTCTTTCAGCAGGGTGCCTTGTCATTACTTTAACGATAATAACACCCGCTTTTCATTTGCTAAGTGTTATTATGATTATTATTCAAAAGCTTTACTATAATTAACTAACTGAGCCTCACAACACCCCTGTGAGTCAGGTAAAACAAGAATTATGACTCCCCCATTTTTTACCTGGAATCACAGCCATGGGAGGCTGAATATTGTGACAGAGAAGAGGTTTGGATTAAAACCAGCAGTTCTTGCCTCAAAATCCCATACACAAACCACACCTTGAATTGTCAGCCTCCAGCTCACCATCTAGTGCTGTCAATTCGAATGCACCACGATGACATTTTGGAGAGTCAATAAGAAAAAAAAGGAAAAGGAAGAAAAGAGACGTGGCAATCACTAACAATGCCAAGACACCTTGCTCTCTGCAGTTTAACAACCTCCTTTGGCAGCTCCCACTCCTGGCTGGTGTTGACTCCCGAATCCTGAGCACTCGTGTTCAGTGCGTGCATCACACACATCTGTATCTATACTGGCGACAGCTTCTGTCTATAATAGCCACCTGTGAGACCAAGGGAGAGCCGTTAAAAATTAAAGAACCGCAGAGTAGATTGGAAGCCAATCCTGGGTTTATAGACAGGGAAGCGTTTGACAGGTGGTCTCTGCAAAAGAAGTGGCCTTAGAGACATGTTTCTCTTGATTTTTATTTTTTAATTAACTTTTATTCTCAGCATTATCATGTCCTCTCCCCACATACTTCCTTTCCTCCTTTTTTGCATCCTGGAACAGTGTTTAACAGACCAAACTCTCACCACAGTGCAATTATATAGGTACCTTCAGCATTGCAGTCCCAAAGGGACATTTTAAAGCACCTTTCTTCCACCTATGTCCTATTGCCAGCCATCCACCCAACAAGTGCATAGACCTTGAGATATGCACATAGTCAAACCGCAGGGCTTATCAAATTAAGACAATTGGGTTGTCCTGTACCATGCTATAGCAACATGTCCAGCAAAGCCTGGAGTCACAGAGGCCACTCAGTGATGAGTAGAAACCCAAACCCTGGAATTAGAGGCCACTCAGTGATGAGCAGCAATCCAAACCTTAGGTCAAGCATGTGACTGTTAAGCTCTTCCACATGTGCCATTTAGACCCTTCCTGTTTGGGTTTCCCGTACCGGTTTTACACCTCTCGCCTCACATAAAACCAGATGACCTCAGAGAGACCAGGAGGGCCATCTCCATCACTGTCTACAGTGTAGAATTCATCTCCTGCCATAAAAAATGCTTCCTCACCTTCCCTCCTGCTCACCCCTCACATTCCCACTTTCAAGTTAATTGGAATAACACATCTGCAGCCAAACAACAGAAACCGGTGCATCCCCTCCAGGCCTCCCCTTCCCGCTTCCCACCCCCCCGGCTTTGCTTCATTGACTCCTCCAAACCCACCGCATTTAGATTGGAGCACTTAACCTTCTGCAGAATATCTTTATGCTCCATTTTCCCTTCCATTAGGAAGGAGATGAAAGCAAGCAGAGGATGCTTTTGTACAGCTGCTGTTGCTGCCAGCAGATGTGCTTTCCCAAATCTATATGTGTTTTAAACACAGACTTGAATACTTCTCTGTGTGGGGGGTTTTGGGGTGGAAGGGACCTATGGAGGAATCTTAAGCAATGCTGAGTATAAGCCCAATGCAAAGGTTTACACACAAATCAGAGCAATTTGTACTCACGCTGTCCCACACTTTCCTTCACTCTGCTAACAAAACCTGCTGCCCTTACGATATTTTGAGTCTGATTTTCCAGCTTCTGTGTAAGCATAACAAGGCAAGACTCAAATTGAGAGTAACTGTAGGACTTTATCACAGGAAAAGATCTGTTATGAACCTGCTAAGCTTTGTCACGGTATTCACCACTTTACTCCCAGATTGAAAATCACTTTTTTTTTGCCCCTAAGAAGAGTTCATTCATGGCAACGATGGAAAAATATATATATATTGAAATTCACTTTCTAAATACATAATAATAATAATTTTAGAAAACCTGAAAACAGACTAGAAGCTTGAGCAAGAGCAGAAGGTACTGCCCATGCAATCGATGAGCAACAGGAGTTTGTTTGTGTGTGTTCCTCAAAGACCTCATTGCATCCCACTGATAGTCAGAGCTGAGTCAAATCTTGGGAAGCTTCAAGTGCAGGAAAGATGGCTCTAATGAAAGCTGTTTAAATTGTGTCCTCCCAGGAGGCATTTCACCCACTGCAAAGTTGCAGGCACCTCTTGTGTAGGCAGCAACTAAGCATAAGTGTAATGTAGCAGGAAATGAAGACTTTGCTGTTGCTAAACTACCAGATGTATTTTAGGTAGGAAGATCCTGTTTGGAAGCTGCTCAGTCCACAGTTAGTGAAGGACTGGGAGGAAAGAGTGCCCCATTCCTTGGTACCCAACCCTTATCAGCTCAAGATGGTGTTAACAAAGCCAGGCTTTGGAAAAGGCACATTCTGGTTACAGGTTTCAGGCAGCCAGGGCTCTGCAGCAGTGCATGGGGGGGACATCTAAGAGCAGGGCAGTCAGAGGGGACCTGTCTCTGCACAAGGCTCAATCCACAAAAGAACTACTTCAGTGGCCTGCCCAGCTCTACTAGCAGCTACAATCACTCTTCCCTCCTTAGCGCCATCAGGACCAAATCGAAGTTACATGAATCTCTGTCTTTCTGTCCCTTCCCTTATTGCACCAGAGGCTCAGAGAGGCTGGCTCTGCCTTAGCAGTCTCATTGTATTAGCTTGATAAACCACCCATTTACCTATAATTCAACAGACTCTGAAATTCCTTGTGGCTATTGCAAAATAAGGAAAATAAATAATAATATGCCTTAACAAGCATCAGTTGAAATACCCAGGATTTGATGGACCTGGTGATAAACAGCAGATTTACTTTCCTGGGAACACAGACAAACTAATCAGATTTAGTTGGCAGCTATGAAAACACAACCGAGGGGATGCTCAGCGCCGGCTCGCACAATCACCCCGTCCCCGCTAACGCAGAGGGGCATAAAAGGAAAAGGACATTAAAAAGATATTGTATTGTCATGTCCCTGTGCTGGATGCAATGCCCTGGCACACTGACAGCTGGCTGGCAGCTTTCCATCCCTGGGAAGGGGGATACTGGTCCACACAGCCCAGACAGCAGTTTAACCCCAGGGTCAGAGGCCAGTCAGGCGTTGTCTACCGACTGGGCACATTTCCTCTGCATCTGTGGCTTCAATATTACCAAAAAGATACTGACAGGAGGATGAGAGCTAATGGGAGCTCCTCTGGTATTTAGAAATTTAAAGGCCTGCGTTCATTTTTAATGGCCTTGGAAACTATCTTTAAAAAAAATTAATAAATACCTAAACCAAACCAGTCAAAAGCAATTTACATTGTGTGAAAGAAAAATTGTTTTAAGTTTTCCCTTCCTGATATTTCTAGATTTCCAGCTGCTGGACAAGAAGAGGATTCTTGTGTGCTTTGTTAACTTAAGTGTAATTTTCAGGATAACATTCTGACTATGAGATGAATTGTACTATTGTGCCTTGGGTGTACACTATTAAACTTTTATTGCACAGGACAAAAATAATTCCTACCTCAGTAAGGTAAAAACTGTCATTATTTCCTCCCTGCTCTTCAGCACAGGTGGAGTTTGACAGACCCTTGTCATTCTGCAGAAGGCTCAGGACTACCTTTTAAGCCAAGCGCATATCTGCTGCATCCCTGAGATATTTTAAAGCCACTCTTGGTTTCCAGCTGTCTTGGAGGTGCCAACACTCTGTCAACTGGAGCAGCTCTAAATCTGATTGCATTTATGGTGCCTGCAAAACCAACAGGGAGCTACTCCAATATCTCACAGCCAGGCAAGCAGACAGGGTCCCTGGTTATGTCCCATCTGCCAGACACCAGGATGGAGAGGGCAGAGACATCAGCAGAGCCCTCCTGTGCTGCCAGTGACTGCTGGTGGGTATCCCAGGTCACAGAATCATAGGATCATTTTGGTTGGAAGAGACCCTTAAGATCAGTGAGTCCAACCATAACCTAACTCCAGTACTAAACCATGTCCCTAGGAGCCTCATCTACACATTTTTTAAACAACTCCAGGGATGGTGACTCCACCGCTGCCCTGGGCAGCCCAACTCTCCCACCGGGACAGCTGCTTTGCATCGGCATGGGCTACCAAGCAGCCCCTGCTGCTACAGATCATAAGGCCAAGGTCTGTCACAAGAGATAAAATAAAACCAGGTGCAATTACCCTTGTAAAAGCTGAGCTCCTTTTATTGATTGTGCTATAGCATTAATTCTAGAGTAATGCAACTGTGGATGGAGCCAAGATGACTGTCTCCAGCATAGGATGCTCCAATGTTTTTAGGTGTACTGCAATTTAATCTTATTTCTTTTGTTATCTTTTAAGATAATGAAATCCAAACATTACCTGATTGGACACTATTAATGGACTAAAGCTTTTTTTTTTTTTTCTCCAATGTGCTTAGCTATTTATTACACAGACCTCCCCCAAAAGATAGTTACCAGAAGACACATCATAAGGACTTTTTTGCCAGTTCTTATGAGTCACTGATATTTACTGATTCCTTCTCACCCATATCACAAAACCATCCCCATGACTAACATCTTTACTGGCATCCTCTGTGGAGGGGTAGCCAACACCAACATAGCCTCTGCGTTTTCAAGATGACAGAGATGGATGAAGTATTTTTCCCATTCCTTGTGTCATTTCCCTCCCTCCATCTACAAGGCTGGTCCTTAGGAGAATCTCCTCATGAGGGTTTTGTCTAGACTACCCTTTAACTGGCTCTAGCAACAAGACTTCTTCCATTTCTCCAGGGAGATCATTCCATCACCTGACAGACCTCGCTGCCAGGAAAAACTTTGTGATACTCACCCTACCTCAGCATCCTCCCAGAGCTGCGCCCAGATAATACCACGTACAACCAGAGCTGCATATCACATCCACCTCAGCACTGTGCTTGCACATGTACCACACTTCCAACAGTCCTGTTAACTTCCATTTGTCAAGCAGTAAACTTTTTTCCTTTCAAAGCCCTAAATAAACGTAATTATTTTCATTTACTCCTTTGACTGCACATTAACTTGATTAGCTTATGGAAAACAGTTTTGATAGCAGTGGAGAGGGAATATAACCTTTTGGGAAGCCACAGAAAACAATTCATCATATGTTTTTAATTTATTACAGGGACAAAAAAGTGCTTACAAATTTTCTTTAATAAATTAAAAATTCAGAGTATTGAAAAATGACTTTTCCAAATGATTGTTTCAAAAGAAATCACTTTAGATTCCTTTACTGTCAGGGTAATAAAATTAAATAGAGAACAACAGGTTAATAAAGTAGTAATAGACATATTAATAATGAGTAAATCAATTGTTATGTACTGTTCAATACTGTGCTTACTGGTCAGGTTTATACTAATCTATGCTACTAGAACTGATGCACTTTAAATAATCTATAACATGTTGTTCATGACTTCAGTATTCTTCTCTATTAATAATTTACTAAGACTTTATAAACTATTTATAATTCCATTCTTTATATAAAAATATGATCTTTGATCAAAAAGTGAATGATAACTTGGGACAGCCTCTACTAGTCTAAACTGGTGACACACAGAAAACCACCATAGATCTGCTGAAGCAACATCTGTATGATAATTTTTTCAACTGGTTTTGTGTCTCTTAGAATACCTGATAGGCAACCCAGATTGATCTGAAAACTTGGTAGCAAAAGATAGAGTACAATTAACAGTCTCAGTGTGTTTGAAAATCCCCTTTTGTCTGCTAATTTGGAACCACATTAGGAAAACAGGCTAGGAGAGGATCACTTAGACTATCCTTATGCTGCTATTATTATTATTATTATTATTATTATTACAGAATTGTGACTTCTCTTCATCTTACCGCTTCTGTTCAGGCATAGACACAACTGGAGAGATGCCGAGAGGAAATGAATTAAGATGATTTTGTCGACCAGCAAAGGTCAATGATTCTCCAGCTTCATCAAACTGGAATTGCTATGACTGTATTCTTCCAAAGCAAGATCCACCAAGTCCTGGAAAAAGGAACATCAAAAGTCTTGTCAAAAAAAAAAAGAAATCCATTAAGTGCCACAGAGGAAAGAAAGAATCTGGTTTATTGATCAGCCAAGGAATTACTAGAATGCATTAAGAGAAGTGGTTTTGGTAAAAATGAAAACAACAGTATAAACGTTGAAAGCACTGATAAGTCTATGTAAAAAATTCATCTAGTTCTGGTACATGTATGTAAGAACAACCACCTTACTAGAACAAGTAGAGAGAAGTTATAAACACATGACAGAAATGCAATGGCTCTCTTATGAAGAGGTTAAGGGACTTGGTCTTCTTTAAACAGCTAAAGATTAAAAGAGGTTATGATAACACTTCTTAAATGTATTCATGGTTCAGGCTAGTGGAGTCAGGGGAACAGTAAAGAAAGATTATTTAAGTTGAAGGACATTATTGGAACTAGATCAGTTAATCATAGATTGGCCATGAATAATCTTACCATGAAAATTAAAGTACAAGTATTGATTATTGAAGCATTGAAACTCTGTTATGGTTTTCTGAAATTAAGCTGTTATATTAAGGAATCCGAAATGGAATTTGATAAGACTCTGAAAGGCATTGTATTTCCAAGGAGACATGGATCCTGCATGCCAAAATTTCCCCAAAGGGTTGAAAAGAGACTGGATTGCTCTTTGTTAGCATTGTATTTATCTTATGCATCAGGTTTGTGTTGTTACTTCTGGAGAGCAAGGAGGATTTATCTCCCCTTCACCCTTTTTGTCTTCTGCCAGGCTTACAGGGTCTGTCTGGGTTCAGTTTTGGCCTTTCTTTGAAGTATTGCTGATCAACCATCATGAGGAACAGCGTGTAGAAAGATGCAGTGGTACACTTACATATCCACATGTCCCCAGCTTAGATGGAGGCTGCAACTCATGGATGAACTCCTGGGAGCAGCATAAAATTTGCTGAATATACCTAGATAACATAAACATGCTTTATTTCTTTAGATAACTCAATAGTACAATATATGAGTGATGGGGTAAAATAGAAAATGGAAAGAAAATTCTTCTGGGTATTTGAACTACCTATATTTGATTTTGAACTCAATCCCCACACGCTTGCTTGATGGTCTGTCTTAGTTTGTGTCTGAATGACCTTTGATGGCTTGAATATCCTGGACCCTTCTGAATCAAGTTTGGGGCTGCAATTCTCCCTCTCTGGGGGAAAAATAACTTCAAAAAGAGCTGGAACAGAAGAAGAATTTGTTATGGCTTGTAGATTGGGTGATTTATCCAGTTTGGAAACAGTGACAAAAATGCTATATGCTGTTTCCCCAGAATAAGGTTGAATGGTGGAGGAATTTAGCCAATCTTTTTCAATAAAGTTTGGTGGTTTTGTTTTGTTTTTTGTTTTTTTCCTTAATTATCGTTATTGCCAGCTCAGCCCCAGCATTTGGCTGTGCTTAGGAGATTAACTTTTTCCCTCCCTTCCCGCAAAGTACTTTCTAACAATACTTAATAATTTTGCTGGAGGAGTGGCCCAAGTAACTGGAGTGTTCTCTCCTGTTCTGTCCTCCCACGCACAACTCAATCTTCCTCCGTGCTCACTCAGGAACACCAGCCTCCTCTTTCATGCGTCTGTGCTATAAGTGGAAAGAGGATTTGACTTAAAGGCACACTGACAACCGCTTTAAAATCCTCAGTTAATTTGTTGTCAAAGTCATTTTTTAACATAATTTGGGGGTTTTCTTTCAAGTGATGAGAGAGTGAGGGATCTGTTACATGAAGGAGAATTAATTATTCCCAGTCATTACTGAAAATACAAACACAACCAGGTTGCGTTAGAGCAGATGAAATTGATTTTAAACAAAACTGAACCTGACCATTCGAGTTTCATCGCCTCCTCCGTGGCACTGACAGCAGCCTTTCTCCGAGGCAGGCCGCCTTCTCCCGACTTCACTTCTTGTTCAACAGAATTAAGTATTAATCTGGCCACTCGTAGAGAAAGCTGAAAGATAACCCTGTTTGCTCAGACCGTCTCAACTGATTAAGTCTTGTTTCCCAACTGATTGGGAAGATATATGAGGGTGACAAGCTTTTGTCTTGCAGAGATCTTCACATTTGAAGTCTGTAAATTCTCAGCTCGCTCTTAGCATCCCTATTTCTCCCTTTAAATAGACAGAACCTTAAACACCAAATCTGAAATTTAGAACAGAAAGATCCAACTTTTCTCTTCCCAAAGGCTTGCTAAAACATTTCTGGCACCCCTTTTGTAATCTGCCACTTGACATTATTCCTTTCCCACTAAAAGAATTTAGGATACAAGTTTTGTTGTTGTTTGTTTTTTAATGAAAAAACATGCTATTAGATCCATTTGCATAGAAAACCAACACAGCAGTAAAGGCAGCATAGGGGGCTGCTAAATGCTGATGAGAGCTGAGGCATATTAACCAGGTATAAATGTGCTGCTGTACTCTTTGGCTTTGAAAGGATTGCTAAAAGGTTTCCAAACCTTTCTCTCATGGCATATAACATACACAGAGTGGTGCAGAGGAGTGTAATTAACTCCACATTGGCTCTTCCCTGTCTCCATAGCTGTATTAGGAAGGATTGTGTGAGACTGATTCAGAGTTATTCCATTAACAGAAAAAAAGAAAAAATAAATTGTGATAACCTGAAACCTCTCCCGGCACATGTTTGCAGCCCCAGAGTGTCTCTTCAAACCACACAGAGACCAAACTCCTGCTCAGGGCAATCATAGAATGTCCCAAATTGGAAGTGACCCACAAAAATCATCAAGTCCGCCTCCCATCCTGCATAGGACAACCCCAAAATTCACACCATGTGTCTGAGGACATTGTCCAAATACTTCTTGAACACTGTCAGGCTTGGGGCCATGACTGTGCCCTTGGGGAGCCTGTTCCAGTGCTCCAGCACCCTCTGGGTGAAGAACCTTTTCTTCATGTCCAACCTATGCTGTGGTCAGGGCTGCAAGGTAGCCAAGGAAGCAGCTGGGGAAGCAGAGGGGTTGGAGCCAGCAGTGGAACAGGACACACAGACACACAGGACAAAACCCCAGCTTGGTAACCCTAGCAGCACATTAGCCATCTCTCCTCAGTCTCCTCCTGCCTAAAAATACTTGGGAGAAAAGGCGGAATGGTCAAGAAATGCTACCCATGGACACTGAAAGAGCAGTTGAAGCAATTTAGGACTCTGGGAATGGCCTAATTTGAGGTCGTGGCACATGGTTGGCCTAACACTAAATTCAGTGGCCATTGAAAGAACTTGAAGACATCTTGGAACCTGCATCAAGGCCAGGCTTGCTCCATAGACAGAAGTGACAGTTAAGTTATCCACATATGACACTACTTACAAGCAGAAACAATCAGCCTAGATAGAATATTTTGCAAAACAGCTTCCATCAGGCGCCAGTAGCTTTTTAAATATTAACCAGCGAGATCTGCTGGCTGCCTCTCTGGGATTACCGTCTCTGACACTGGTGATCCCAGCGTGTCAGCATAATTTAGCAGCCAAACCCCGGCTGCCAGCAAGCGGCTTGCAGATGTGGATTTTAATTAAAAATATTTAATTTTCATCTCCGAGTTCCATTTGCTCTACCTGGCATTATGTTTTCTGCTGCTTAGCACACAAACCGCTGCAATGCTGCTCTGCGGAAACCTCAAACAGATTCTTCTGCCTATGGCAGCTCTACCAAATGGCCCTGTGGAGCCCTGTTTTGTGTTCAGCCATAATAACCAAAATAGAGAGCTTAAAATAAAAAAAAAAAAGTCATTTGTGTCTCAGAACCTACCTTATACCAGAGCAATTCACTTGGAGATGAGCACTATGAAAAGTACACCTTTCTAGCCCCACCAAGACACATCCCTGGAGAACCTGTTTATTGTTTTTCATCCACAGGAGACTGAAAACTCTGGGCGTTGCTCAAATCTAAGGAATTTAATGAGGAGGTTCATGCCTCTTCATTGCTTTGGGGAAGATAAATAAGGAGTCCTACATGCTCTAAAGAAACTCCTGTTAAAGGGCACATACAACTTGCTGACCGCAGTGCCAGTAAGAACTCATCCACAGAGAAAGACTTTGTGAACTGTTTGGGGGAAGGACACTGCATGGTTGTGTAGCACCTGATGCAAGGGAGGCATGACATATGACCCTTAACACAAATGGAAAAATAAACATCAACAAGACAGATTGAAGAACACATCAGAAACAGTAAAAATAAAGTTAAAAATAATCACTGGTAACATTTAGCCTGGAGTGCTTTTTGCTTTGTTATTCTATATTGACAATCCCACCTACAAATGGGTCTCTAAGACTTTTTGACTTGTAGACAACCCAGTTTGCTCTACAGACCCCAGTGTATCCATTGTCACCCATGGGAGGGCCCCAGGGCCTTTGCTACCCTGCATCTTTGGGGATGGATCAAATGGCTCTCAGACGAGAACAAAACCAGACATTTTCCAACCAAATACCTCTCAGGTCACTGAGCAATGCTCTGGTGGCTCTGCCTCGCCAGCAAATGCCCATGATGAGGCACATCAATAAGTAGCTTTGCCTGAGGAACCTTCCTCCTCTAGGGTTTCTGTGTTGATGGCAGGAGGAGACACGTGCCCCTGCCTCAGCCAGCACCATGCATGGTCCAGCGAGCTAGTGCAACCACTGACACAGGCTGGGTGCGTGCTGAGATCCCAAAATGCAAACTGGGGCATCTGCAGCTTGGACATAAGCTTTGATCCACCAGCTAATAAGGAAGGTAGAGAGGGTAGAGGTGTAGCTGGCTAAAGGAGAGCAAACAAGAAAGCACAGAAGCCCCCCTAATTGCCATAGCTCCACAATCACTGCTGATGAGTGCCACCAGCCCTTGCAGAACAGGAACACCAGTGGGCTTTGAATGCAGAAGTTTCAAACTGGACTTCAGGGTGAATTGCATCAGCACCTGCCTGTTACTGCATTGAAGTCCCAGAGACCAGAGCCCTGTACAAAGCCTAGTCTCTGACTATAAAAACTTACAGCCTTGAGACTTACAATTATTCATTCAGATAAGGTTTATGTCAAGAGTTACTGCTTGAGAAGGCAATCAGGTACTGGCACAGGTGATGGCCACAGCAAGGACATTTGGGGAATCTCTCAAGATCACTTGGTGAGTGCTGCCATAGGGTCCAGAGCATAGCTGCTTCATCACTCCCTTCCTGGCTGTCATGTTGAAGGATAATAAGATAATATCATGTATTTGTTCATACTCCATGAAAACAAGCTGTATTACCTCTACAGGGGAACAAATCTCTTCTACAGCTAAATCACACTGCATGAATACCTGTGGAGTGGCTTCTAGAGTTCCTCAGGAAAGAGCAGCCAGGTTCTACAGAGCACCAAACCCTTGTTCCCACCCATCTCACCTGGCAGACTGGACAGCGGAGGTCGTACCATGTCTGTGCTCCCCCATTATAGGATCCCAGACAGAGCCTCTAAGAACCACTATTGGCTCTTTTGTCCTTGTGTCCTGGAAGATTCTCCAACAGTGGCTTATAGATTGGAATTGGCTACCCTGGATGGGCAAATATGATCAAAGGTTACTTTGAACATTGGGTAGCTTTTCCATCTCTTCTAAGCAGCTCCAAGACACGAACAGAGCAAAGATGAGGTGCCCAAGTTCCTCAAGGAGAAAATCTCCAGGCTAATAATATTCAAATCTTTTTGAAGTAGTGAAAGAGAATATATACTGAGGTAGCAGGCATTCAAAGACTTCTCAGAGAAAGAACATTCCCTTTCCCCCTCATCTCCTGCCTGACATACCACAGCCACCTCTCCTTCCTCACCATACGTGGGATGAGTAGCAGACCACACACCCAGTAAACCCAGAAAGGGGCAGCTCCAAACCTTTATCCAAAGCCAGGTCAAATGCCTTTATCTCCTTCCCCAGTCAAAAATGGCATGACTTTAATATAGTAATGATGTTCTGCATTAACTTCTTCTCCGAACAAGGACCAGTTTGTTGTCAGACAGAAATAGAAAAGGGTCAACCTTTCCTGCCCCTTCTGCACACAACAATTCCTCCTTTCAGGGGCAAATGGCTTGAAAGATCCAGTTATCTAAGTGTTTTCCATGAAGAGCGACACCTCCACAACCAGACTCCTTCTCTTTCTTTTTTAGGCTATGAACAAAGTCCTTGGTGTTTTGGGCCGGCCACTTCTCCAATACAGCTTCTGTCATTATGGGGGAAAATAAAAAAAAAAATAAAAAAAGAAGGGAGGGAGAAAAAAAGGAAAAATCTGCGCTTTTTTTGAAAGTTCTGCAAATATTTTATACCCTCTTTTTTTTTTCTTTATTTTTTTTTTCTTTATTTTTTCCCCTCTTCTTACATTCACACAAGCAAAACAACAAGAGGGTCCTCTGATGAATGTGGCGGATCGCCATGGTTACGGTTCAGAGATGCAGCAAAAAGCAATTATGGTGGGACATAGTGGAGGGGAAAAAAGAGGAAAAAAAAAAAAAAAGAGAAATGCATCTCTTTGTCAGAATTTCAGAACAGCTGTAATAACACTTCTGCACCCCAACCAGTGCAAAGTAACTGAAATATTGTGGCATGTTAAATGCCAACGCATTAAATACTGGGATTTCAATGTCACATTATTTAAAAAGACAGGAAGCATTAATTTCCAGCTGCACTTTCAGCTTGTTAAGTCATCTAGGGGGAATAGGGAAAAAGGAGCAAGTCTGTGGCACAGGGCCTCACATTTTGAGGTGTGAAATAAAACACTGTTCAGCAAGGCAGTGGAATGCACTTGTAACAGATTTAATCTGACAGCAGCTGCGGTTTCCTATTTAAGCTTTGTGTGATTTATTTTTCCCCTTGGTGTTGGAGCTCCTGAAAGAGATGGCGATGCTCTCCTGACCTTTCCCAATCTAAGGATCTCAAAGCGCTATACCCCCATATATTCATTTTCACAGCCCATGATGGGCAAAGGAGATGGGTTGTGGCTGTTCTCACACAACAAGTGAAGCTCACTGGGTTCTGATCTTCTTAGCCCAAGGGTCACAGATAGGATGTCTTGATTTGAACCTCTGCAAGGACTGGGAGAAGCAGGAAATTCTTATTTTACATGCTATTATTTTAATATTGTATTGAAAATAAAAACTATGTATCACAGGCTAGGATTACCAGTGAAGCGCGTATGTATTTGTAACATCCATTCCTCTGTGACCAGCAAAATAGTAAGATTCACTTCTTTCTTATTTGTATTTAATCTTGAGGGTTTCTATCATCAGTCTTACAGATCTATTTTTGGTGACAACAGCAGCATAAAGTATCGCCCTCCTCATACCTGTTGCATACTGCAGCCCCCAGCTGTGTTCTTATCTCCAGGCTATGAATCATACCAGAGATGAGATGCTGCTGAATTTTAACCCACAGAAAGAGGTAGAAAGTGAGAAATAACTGAGGTAGATCTATTCTCATCCTGTTCAACAAGAAGTTCTGCAAATTGTAGTGCCAAAGGTTGAAGGTAGAGGAAACTGTGAAAAGTATAAACGGCGATGTGCATGGCAAACATTGCTCCAACAAAAAACAAGGATGGGCAGAGCAAGACAATGACTGACAGGCAAAACAGCCTAAACAGGACAAAGATTAATGGTTTCCCAGATTATTTACCTTTTTTTCTGAACACTTCCCTCCAGTTACGTTTGTCTCTTCATGGAAAAGAGCTCTCAGATTACAAGTCCCATCTTCAG
Source organism: Nesoenas mayeri (assembly GCF_963082525.1). Taxonomy (NCBI): domain Eukaryota; kingdom Metazoa; phylum Chordata; class Aves; order Columbiformes; family Columbidae; genus Nesoenas; species Nesoenas mayeri. Next base: position 7,568,798 of record NC_137563.1, on the reverse strand, counting down.
CTTTCCTGCACCTGGTCACAAGAGCAAGCTCCTCCATCCATCCAGCGATGAGTCACTGGTGGACTGAGGTAAAAACTTGGTTTCCAAATTATAGCAATGACCCACTGTTCCTCTCTTTTTCTGTATTATGCCCAGAAAAACTGAAGCTCCAAGCTGTTTCCTCAAGCAAAAGAAGTCTGAAAAAACCTGTGTATGGAAAGAACATGCTAAATTTGAAGGAAAATGAAATATTGCCAAGTCTTGTGGTTATATAGAGCAAGTATTTTGATATTTTAATTATTTTTTTTTTTTTAGCACTAGCTTCTAAAATCAAAAAAACAGTATGAACATCTTAGTATGACAACAGTGAAGAAAGCATGAAAAATAGAAAGAAGGGACTGCGAAAGGTTCAGCAGTGAGAGAGAGCCTAAAAAAAGCCCCACAGAGCTTTACATTATTTTGATTTCTTAAAGCAATCCATGATTTAGAGAAGCCTGTCACAACTTCAGATCGCTGGGGATACGCCACATTAGACTATGTACTTGAGAGGGACTGAGTGTTGGGGTTTTAGAAAAATCTGTCATAGGTGAAAAGAGCTCTGTGGAGTGAAACCATGATCTAATGTTGCAGTTTGTGCCTTCATTGGCAGCAACAGCAGAAGTCTCAAGAGGTAAACCAACCCCAAAAAATGAACTCTCAATCCAACAGATGGATGCACAGGGTGGTTGCTGTGCCTGAGTGCTCCTATGCCAAGGCACCTTCAAGGCCTGTATTCTCTCAGCATTGGAATGTACATCTGAAAAGAAATAATAAAATTTACCTGTAGATTATGCTTGTATAGAAAAAAAAAAAAAAAAGAAAAAAAAGACAGCCTCAATTTCTCTAGGAGAATTAGTGAAATGTTTAAACCCATTAAAACATTTTCCTGTATTGAAAATTGGAAACGTAAACAAAATGTCATAGAAGACTCTTTTCCAATTAAATTTAATCTTGACCCAGAGCAGCTTCTTTTCATCAGCTCTCAGAGGGAGGTGGGTTTAACCTTTCCCTTGATAATTGATACCTTTGGAGGTTTGGTTTCCGTTCATTTTTTTCCCATCTTCTAAGCAGTTTCCAAATCAGAGTCAACCAGCCTAATCAGTGGAGCGGACTGGATAACTATCTCACCCAGCCTGAGGCTTCACCAAGAACATGATACCTTCTCAAACACCAGACACAAAGTCAATTGACGAGGTACCAAGCAAGAAGATTTGTAAGGTGGATGAAAGAAGGTCAGCTTCTAAGTGAGGCTCAAAGCTGGGAGAAGACAGAGAGTGTTTGCAAAACGTGTGTCAAGCCCCCAGAGGGAAGGCTGAAAGTATAAGCTGGTTTAGAAGTTTCAAAATCCAGCTCTTCTTCCAAAAGAGATGAGTGAGCAGTTTAGGAAGCTCTGATTTTGAACATGGTTGTGCTACAGCTTAGCCCCTGAACCAGCCATGAAGGACTTCCAAGAGGAAAGGATCATTGGGCTGAATGAATGTCAAGCTGAAGTTGCAGACCTCCCATACCCCACCTAGATCAATAGGATCTAGAAGCACTCAGAGCCATTTCTGACCAAACATGTGGGTGACTCTCTAGAAATGGAGGCTGGAGATGGAAAGCAGATCAGAGCAACTAGAAGTGTCACAGTCCTCTGAATACCATTATCAAGGCATCCTTTGTGTCATCCGCACTTGACATTTATAAGAGAGATAAAAGAAGGAATTTTAAAACAAAGGTTTCATTGCAGATTGCTGTTTTCTCATTGCTTTATTATTTGCTCTTTGCACATGTCAGATAAGTGAACTTGCGAATAGCCTTAATTAGAAATGCAGATCACAGTGGGCTGGAATACAGTGGACACTGTTTCTCTCCAGCAATCCTGCTGGGAATACACAGAGCCAGTTTGCTAAGAAACAAACAAAGTCAAAGTTAGCTTCATTTTTAGGGTATCCAGCACACACAGTTGCTGTCCCCAGTATATAAACCCAGCATTTGTGAATAATACCTCATTCTTAAAGAATTTAATGGAAGAAAAGAACTACATTTCCCATAGAAAGACCCACTAAAAGAGACATGCAGCTTCTGGTAGAGGTTTTATCCCCTGAGGTAGGATCAGGCGTGATCAATGCTGAATTTGAGAGCTGCAGCCAGAAAACCAATGTTCTGTCTCAGACCTGACAAGGGACTTGTATAACTGAAAGCCTGTCTTCCTCCCACCCCCAACAGAGATTCATTTGCCAAATAAAAGATACTAGCTTTCTCCACACATCTAGGCTTGCTTGGCTTACTAACACACCTCCTATGAGTGGGAGCTTAATGGACCAGAGTGGTCTTCATGCTCCAAAATATATGTTCTTCCATAAGGATTTGAAGGAGATTTCTGATTTTCCTCATTCATTTACATATTACACTTTTTTTTCCATCCAGGAAGGTTTGTTGAGAGGATGCGTACACTCCAAAGGGGTATGGAAAGGAAACAACAGACCAGGAGAAGGGAATGCGATGAGTGCTGGAAATGCACAGACTCGTTATTGAAATTCTGACCTTTCTGACAGCTCCTGGCTTCCCGTTGGCATTGTGTCAGGGCCATGACTATCGCGTTTCAGCCTATGCATTGCCTGCAGCAGAGTGTAGTAATTTCTTTATAATCAGTGGAGTTATTTTTCCATTGCATCATGATGACACCTGAGCAGAGATTTTTAGAGGGGGGGTTGCAAGGAGAGGATGAGAATCGAAACTGAGGTGAGCTGGGAGCTGCTCAATTCAGCTTAAATGGAACTAGGCTTATTTATAAAAACAAAATTAAGAGGTTAAACATTGTTTCCCTTCAAGTCAATGATAAAACTCTCCTTGGCAATAGCGGGAATAAAACATCATTAAACATTTCTAATATTACTTCTAAGAAAATATTCAGGAGGGAAGGATAATTGTTGAGATTTTTTTTTTCTACAATATCTTAGGTTGACTTATCAGAGTTATTGCACTGTTACAAAGTATTGTGTGAAGTTTTTTAGGGAAACACAGTTGGAATTTAAATAAAACATTAAATGTGATTAGAAGCTTTAACTGTCAGTTTGCCACTTTCTATTTTGGAAATGGCAAAAAGGTCTTGGAATTTCAGAGCAACGTAAATTTGTATTTGAATCACATTACTTGCTATCAGGTTGTGAACTGATCTGCTCCTCAGACGTGACTGGACATCTGCAAATTTAGCATTAAAAGAGAAAAAAGCCTAGAAACATTACTGAGAAAACTAGGTGATGTAATGTTGAGCCTTATAACTATAAAAACACAGAGATAACTTCTAGCAGCATGTACCTGTATGTCACAGCTGTTTTACTAAGAGCTCCTTAAAATAACCTACTTATTGAGCAGCAACATATGAGATTTCTTGACAATGTTTATTACTCATTAAAGTTCGTAAAGTATTACACCTACGTAAAGGTTTTAAACAATGTTTTGCAGATATTTGAATTCACTTGAATAGTTTCAGTGGTGTTGATGCTGCTTTGCTGTTTAGTGGGGTCAGTTTTACAGGGAAAGAGTTTTATGTGAAGTAAGGAAATTTAAGGTACTTGGAAAATACAAGCAACCATAAGTGAACATCAGTATCAGAAGCATGACTTCAAAAATTTGCTCAAGAAGCTGAAAATCTCCACAGGAAAGAGTTCACTGGAAATTATACAAAATGCAAGCAGAACTGGATATGAACTTCTGAAGAACTTCATTACCTCAAAGTCCAGGACTGTGAGCTCCTCTCAGGCTGCCAGAGACAATCCACCAGGACAAGGTCTCCATGTGACACCATTCAACATTTTCAAATGTTCATTTGAAAAAATTCTGAACAATGTTTTCCAAGCTTTATAAACAGAGTATGTAGAACAAAAAAATCTAAATTATATTCTATTCATTTCTATGGACCATGCCAGCAAACCTGCATCATTCTCTTTCCAGACAACAACACCACTTCCTTTCTGGATGATGCTCAGTAATTCTCTTGTACTTCTACCTGTGAGCATCCAGACCCATTTCTTTTCCAATCCATTAGCTTCTATAAATAAGAATTAGCCAGCACCCAACTGTCATATCAGTGTGTGTTAACCACTCCTGTCTCTAACCTTTAATTTTCTTCTCTTTTGTGATTTCACGTTTTTAATATTTCAAAAGGAAACTCACAGTAAATCTGAGGTTTTATACAACCTATATTATTGTATTAATGACCTCAGTAAATGCCTCTTTTGAGCAAGAAAAAAGAACAAACAAACATTTTTTTTTTTCCCAGGTCTCCTCTGTGAAGCAAGAAAGAGAGTTAGTAATAATTTCTATTGTATTTCATTTCTATTTTAGTGACACTTTTGTCACTTTTCCAAAACTCCAGTGCCTAATATAAGGCACATGGCCATGGATTGCCAAAGGCATTAAAGTTTAACTTCTAAATGCTGGCGTTAAACTTCAAAGTCATTTGATTCAACAGCTTTCTCAAATTTTTGGTTTAATCTGTAACTCCAGGATTAAGGAGGTGAACTTATATAAATTTGGCCTCTAAATATTAGGACCATAACAACTATCCAGTTCTGCTTTCAGAAAAGCGACCTCACTTGGGCAAGTGTTTGTCAATGCATATGTCCAAGCTTATAATTAAAATACTCATGGACTTGCTCTAGTGGTTTAAGTAGGAGAAATAGCCCTTAAAAAGTATATGCAAGTGAGTCCTCCCAACAAAACAAAAACCGAAGGCACGAGATTCAAACTTCAAGCTCTGTAATGGAGTAGAAAATATTTTTCTAACTATTTAACACAAGGACAGATGTGAACAGGTTTTGTGTAAGGGCTATAGAGTGACAACCTTCCTTGAATATTTTGGACTTGTAAAATTGGGGCAGAAAAATTATTTAGGACTCTGGTTCTCAAAAGTTGTCTGTCCCTCGCTCTGACCTTCTCAGAGGTTTCCATCCATTTGGAAAGGACAGTTAAATCAAGTGCTGCAATGCTGTGGTTTGCAGTCCAGAAAGTTGGAGGTGTTTTAATGCAACAGGCTGCACTTTGGTGGCAGTGATGATTAGGGAGGGAACTCTTGTAGCCCTCCAAAGATAAATCACCCCATTCATGGGTCCAAACCCTTTGATCCACCAGCTCCAAAGGACACAACTTCATTTCTCAGCAGTATTACTTGAGACAAAGATTTGCCCCATTAGGTCAGTCATTGGATTTCCAGACAACAGACTCCCACCCAGGGGGTCAGCTGCTCTTAGCACTGGTATTTTACCTTGTGGAGGATGGAAAACATACCAGCAGTGAGTTTGTTTTGGCCCCACAATACAGGGCCTGTTGCACTCTGCATCCAGCAGAAGATTGTTGTTCCAACAATGGAAAACGGAAAGGGGGAAGAGATGAACTCAGAGCACGCAGCACACCAACGCCAAAACACACATTGCAGACATTTCTGCTACAGTGGGATATGCAGGTTAAGCCAAGCTGGTGCTCTGCAAGCCTGAAAACTCACAGTCCAGCAAACACCAGCGTTCAGCAGACCCTGACAGAGCGAAGTCATATTATTCTGGCAAAGCAACTAGTAGAGGTGAAGCTTGAGATTTTTAACAAGTTGCTCCAAAGAAGACTTAACATTGGGTCTCCTTCTCTGATGAATTCCCTTCCTACAGTCAAGCTCTCCCAGTAGGTTGCGCAGAGTTAAGTCATTTGGCAGCGAGACAAAATAAGAGGAGGGTAAAGAGCAACTGAGGGAGCAGAAGATGGGAGAGGTGGGAAGACAACACGGCGGTGAAGGAAAATGCCCTCCCCGCGATGCGAGGGAGCTGCTGAGGGCACAGACGGGAGGGAGAGAGGCCATGCGAAAGAAGCCACTGGCATACACAGGTTGTCCTCCCCTTACTCTGCACATCAATTACAATGCAAAGATGTCAGGATAACACTGGCACTCCAATTCCCTTGTGGTAAAACCTGAGGAGTGATTCTATTGCAGCTTGTTCAGCCTTGCCAGTGAGAGAAAATATAGCTCTGTGTATGCCTGGCTCATCGCAGGGAGATGTAAACGGCCAGAGGCTGCGTCCAGGTGCAGGCTCAGCCGCGGGCAGTGTGAGGGTTGTCAAAGCACCTTCACCGTGCAAGTCAGGGCACCAACACCAACATGCAGCATTTGCACACCCCATTACACATCTGAAGCCCCAAACCAGCAGTAGCCTTTGACTAGGATGTCTGAGCCCCTTCCTTCTCTAGCTGAAGCTCAAGAGAGGTAATTAAATCAGAACAAGGTGTTTTTTCCTTCTTTGACTTCTAGGCAAAGGGTGTGAGCAGAACTGTGGAAATATAAACTGCTTCATCCCAGTCACTGAGGACAGGCCTGTACGTGTGCTTTAGCACTGCACATAGCCACACTTCATACCACACTTCTTTCTTTGCTTTTGCTCCCTCTCCTACCTCCCTCTCCTTTCATCCTTTCCATCAGGACAGACTGATATCAGCTTTACTTCTACCCCACCCTCTCTCAGCATCTTTTCTTCAGGCTGTGATCGCTCTTTTTTGTCCACTGGCTTTGTCCTCTACACTCTGCCCAAGTCCGATGCAACTTCCCAGTGTCAGCTGAGTTCAAGCAAAAGCATTCAAATATACCATTTTGGATCGGATGCAAACTCAAGCTTGGGAATTCTGCATATCCTCCACGTATTCAGCTTGTACAAACAGCAGCAGATATTTCTTTTCCTTCTACACAGGCATACACATACATTCCTGCTGCTCCCATCTCTATAGGCATTCCCCAAAAGCCATCAAAAAATTATTGTAAATGCAACACCACATTATGTCTTCTAAAAAATAAAATAAAATAGTCAAACCCTGGCGTACCTCCAGAGAGGAAAGCGTCAGATCTCAGTTGGTAAATAAGATGTTACTGTGAAGCTTGAAAAGCCAACGTTATTTCTTCTTTGTAAAGGCTCTACCTGCATAACATGAAGGGGACTCAGTGATAGACACATTAAAACACCATTAAACTGTGAAATAGAACACAGTGTGAAAATAGATTTAACCTTCACAGCATATTGATCTCTACCCCGCACCGCGCCTAAGTTCTTGGACAACTGTTTTATAATAGGTTTTACTTATTTTCCTGTTGCTATTCTGACTTCCTCAGAGGAGGGTGTTATTTCTAAAAGCTCCTGACAGCTAAGGGAAAAGTGGGCTTGTTTCTTAGTCATTGCTCAGTGCTTGAGCGCTGCTGCTGCCAGCTGCTCCGTAAACAGAAATCAGTTTTGTGCAAGTGAAGGATGGGTCTGGGCAGCAGCGATTGCTTTGGGATGGGAGGAGGAGGAAGGGGAAGCGGAAAGGGAAGAGGAGACGGGCTGTTTGCAAGGACTCCGCTGAACAAAACTATGCAGGATGCAGGCGAACCAGACCCAACCTGAAAATGCCTTCTGAAAGGGATAGCGCTAAGATTTATATAAGCGTGCGGGGATGTGGAGTGTGTTTGCAAAGATAGGTAAAATAATTGTGCATACATCTGCATATTCAGACAGGAAATCCTTCTGATGAATTGACCGTTCCAGGTCACACTGCTGCCAGCCAGTTCTGAAACTTTCACTGTGAGATTGGGACTTCTCACAGTCATGAGTTATGCCGTAGGACCTCTGACCCCCCGTCACCTCCCCTCTGACCATTCATCCATCTCCCAGAGCTTTATGCTAAGAATTCAAACCCTTCCAAATGGACAGGCACTATTCTTCACATCAGTTCAACAAAAATGTTCCACCCACCTCTACACTAGGATTTCCTTTCTGACCACCCCAAAATAAACCCAGCTGGAACACGGGACAGATAACGTCCAGACATGTCCTGCAGCCCTGACCGAGGGTTTTGTAACAACCATGCACAAACTAGATTAATCTAAATTTTGGGAGTGTGGAAGTTTTTGTTTTGTTTGGTTTTTTTTTACAGAAATATTTCTGCTGCCTTCCCCACCATGGTCATTTGGCAAATCCTGGCCAGGTTGGAGATCTCCAAACACACATGAAGGGGAGGCTGAGCCATCAGCTATCGCTGACGTGCTGCATAGAAATCAAACCTCTAAACCAGCTGCCGGCCATGGCTGAAGCTCCTGCTGAGCAGCATGTTGGATCTGTGCACCCAGACCTTGCCAGTAAATTAGCACCATACCAGACATGTTTGTACACATGGTTCACGGACAATTTGCAAATTATCTGTGAGGCAACCATGCAACTACCAGAGACGTTACTACCCAGCAAAGCTGCCCAGGGTTAATTTCAGGGCAATGAGAAAGCTGCATTGACTTCAGTAGGACTGGGATGGTACCCACTGAAGGCAACTGCCCACTGAAAATCTCAGTATGCTTCCCCTTGGGTTAAGTAGAGCAGTTTTCTGTAACATTCCATATTTTGACATAGCATTAACGTCAACCAAAAACTGCAGTTGACCAACATGTATAATAAGGTTAAATTTGTCTCATACACACTTGAACTATAATACTACTAATAATAAAAGTAGGAAGGCTAATGGCAAGAAAACCGACCTTAAGAACTGGCAATGGGAAGAATTATTTCTCACAAAAGTTTCTGGGGCAAGTGTATATTTTATAGAAAGGGTCTCCTGTTATGAATTACCTTAATCCAAGTCATACTGTGATAATGGAAAAGACTGAACACATGAGAAAATGGAAAATAACTATTTGGAAACAAATCCCCTGTAAAGAAGCCTAACGCTACACATGTGCAATAGCAGAGTTGCAGAACCCCACTCGTGTCCCCAGACTCCTCACTTTCTGAGCATGTTCGTATGCCGCACCCCTGGGCACTGCCTCTGGCGAGCAGCAGCTCTGCAGAGCTTCAGGAGACAAATGAAATCCCTCAGAGCCCCTTTCCAAGGACAAGGGAGGTGACAACTGGAAAAGCAGCAAGCTTGAATTTTCTGTCACACAGAGGTAGGCCAGGACGGATTGCTGAAGTGGACACAGCATTGCTGGCACAAACAAGAACTGCGGTACTTTCTAATAGTGCACAGTGCTACAGTGGAGAAGAAAATATGGCATTTTTGTAGAATGCGAGCTGTGCATTCATGTGGACATGGTCACATACGTGTGCCATGCAAAGCTTGCCTTTGTAACATCAGGCTACCTGGGGCATCAAGACTATTTGCTGAGTTTTGTGCCCCACAAAACCCCACAACCTACAGGGACATTATGTTCTGCTGGTTTGCAATGCAAGTGGAAGACAGGTAATAAGTTCACATGGCCTTGGATCTTTGCACCAGGCTTGTAGCTCTTGAGGATGCTTGTGCTCTTTGAAACACAGCTGCCGCCCAGTTCTTTGCCACTGAACCAAAGTTTTTCTGTTCTTCAGAAAATGGGAATACTCTGGCACCCTGTCAGCAGGGCTGGCCACTGAGCTCCAGTTAATCTTCACCACCATGAAGGAACAGGGTGGACAGAATGACTGAGAGCAGAGTATGAGCTCCAGCCCACTCCTCCGAGCTCCTCCATGCACAATCAGGTGAGAGCTGCTTACAGCAATGTTTGTTGCTCCTCTCTCATTTCGCTGTGGGCACAACTCAACTGAAAGAATCATTTCCATTGAACAATATGTTGTGTTTAGGGAAGCTCTTCCAGGGTACCACTATCCTCTCTGCATTCGGTGCACCTAGTTTATCAGCAGCAAATGTTGACACTATTTGTTCCTTTCATAGAGGTACTCTATGGCACTCAGCTATTTGACTAAAGGGCAGTAAAAATGAAGACCTCCACCTTCCCTATACCTCACCTATTTGTGGACACCATCACTCTGTTTTCAGAAACTCTCCAGAAACTTCTGTCTCACTGTAGTGTCCTATACAGATGGTTCACAGCCTCTATTCATGTACCCAGTCAATAGTATATACTCTCAACACTATGTTTCTAGTTTACTCTGCTCCCAAACACCTTAATTGACTTTGTTTTGGTTTGCCTCTATTTAAATAACTCTCTTGAATAATCCTGTCCTTCATGATCCAATGCAGTCTTTACCTGTTCTTACCTCTACAGCAAAGCAGGAAGTCTCCAGGGGCTTTCCTGCGGTCTGCACACTCTTGTATCAGTAGGACTCCGACACGAGGCTGTTGCTAATCCTGGACTTCCCTGTGGTGGGACAGGTCAGCAGGGAGAGAGGAGCAGCAGATTCTGATGTTGGATCAGTGCTCCATGGAGGGTGATAAAGCAAGTTTGGCACATCAGTAGGAGAAAATTTAAAGACAAGGCAAGGGAAAGTAGGCAGCTGAGAATAAGAAAGCATAAATGACGATAATCCAGGGTGTTAAATTTTGGTTGTGTGTTTTGTTTTGTTTGTTTGCCACAGACTTGCTCTGCAACCTCTGTTCGTCAGTAATTGGCTCAAGTTTCTCCTGCTTGCCCTCTGGTCTTCTGATAAAAATGCCAGAATCTTCAGGATAGCACCCAAAGGTTACACATTGCATTTGCATCTCCAAGTGCAATCTCTTAATAAACCCATTTAACCATAATCTTAAATACAAAGCCTGAGATGCAAACATCTCGTTCAGAAACATATTACATTTTGAAGTAATAGTCACACATGACTATGGAAAGAGGATGTTAATAGTGACTGCTTACAGCAAATGGTATTGCCCAAATTGATACCATATCACACTCAAAAGGTCTGAACAGAAGCATCTGGGCCATCACAGTAGAGTTAAAAACAAGCCCATCGAAAATGGATAAACAATTAAAAATGTATTGAAAGAAGAAAGAAAAAGAGAAATCATTCCTAATTAATTCTAGTGCCCTGTACAACCCCAGACTATTTGTAATCCTACAGGGAACATCTTTATTGATCTGGGGGACGCTGCAGCAGACTTCTGATGCTTATCTCAGCATAAAAATAGGCTCTTGTGATGAGCAGTGATTTAATTACATGACAATCACCGCTAACAATGCATGGCGAATACCAAAAATATGCAGAGCAAGAGTGGCAGTGATAAATGCAAGGGAATGGCATTGACTTTCAGTAAAGTCATCTATTGCTAGAGATGGAGGGAGACTTCCCCCCCTCCCTGACCCTTCTTTTAAGGTTGTACCTGCTGTGCTGCTCCAGAAACTCTGTGGAGTTAGCGAACCACAGGCAGACACAAGGTGAAGGGAGAAATCAGACAGCCATGATCAAAGCAAAATTTAGCACTCAAGTCAATAAAACTAAGTCTCTTTTTTGTCTGTAGGAACATATGCTCTTTCCACTGTGCATCTCCACTTGGAAATGAATATATTTACTCTACTTTGGGAGGTGGCGATACTGAGTAAGTGAATAATACATGGTTTTGCTGTGCACAGACTCAGGACATTAGAAGCAGTCAAATCCCACCTTCCAAATACAGTAACTAGAATAGAAGTAGCAGCAAGTATTTCCTCAAGAAATAAAAATAATGCTTTTTGTTTTACTTCTTTTCAGATGATCTTAAAAACTACCCATAATAGGAATAAAGGGTAGCTTCACTACGACAAACCCATCACCATCTTATCCCCATAGCTCTTTGGGACTGAAGGACAATCTAGGCTGACTATGCATTTGGAAGCATAAGCCCCAAATCTTTAAGTCTTATCATCTCCAGTTGGTAGGTGATGGTTAAATACTTAATATTCTTCCCAGTCACAGAAGTAACTTACAAAAAATGCAGAGATCAGGAGCAAAAAAAAAATTCTTCATTGATCTGTCAGAAATTTGATCACAACAAATCAGGTGTTGAGGAGAAATCCATAGCAAAGCAGTCCACGATTTCCTGGGGAAGTAGGTTCCCTACACATACCCATCCATCTACCTTCAAATCATTAAAGCCCAGTGCCTTATCCTTCCTTCATGGGCTGAAGGACACTCTTTAAATGTACTAGCTAAGAGGACATAGCTTCATGGAGCCATTCTAGCAGCCAGTGAGCACTGGTGTGAGGTACAATCTGTTGACAATCTAAATCTGACCAAGGTTGGCCCTGAAAGACCCAGAGTCAGAAATATGTGCACAGTCTACGTGCTTGTCCTACCTTCCTTCTCCAAGGCAGTCCTCAAGAGAATAGATGGCTGGTTGCACTAGGACATCATGGCAAATAAAGTTTACATCGGCAGTTTTCCAGCTCTCACTTTCTTCCCCTGTAAGAGGCATATCATCTTGTTCAGCCCAGAGGGAAATTGCAGGTGTTCAATCCAACATGCGGGAAGTGATTGGCAACATTCCTTCATGTAAAATTTAACAAGAATCACCAGCCCTCAGGTTAAAGCCACGCTGAGAACTTGAACTCATGCCTGCCCAGGTGCTGCTGCTCTTGCGAACACCGAGACCTGAATGCCGCCTCCTGCTTCTCCACGCTCAGCACCATGACTCATGTCAGAAGAGCACGTCTTTTGTTGAAAACAAAATGACCTTCTAAATTATCTTGAAATGCCACACTGTTTCAAGTCAAGCAACCACAGAAAAGTAGACTAAAAGTGCTATAATCTCAAGAGGCTGTTTTTTCACTCCAACATTATTTCTAAATGCTTGTGAATATTTACATTCATCATATCTTTCACTCACACGTTCCTTGAACTATACAATTATTGTTGCTGCTGAGGGTCTTCCCCACTGATAAACTGTCAGGCAGATACTTTGTCCCAAAATGATGGAATTTCACCTGTGTTAACTTATCCCAATTTGAGAACGATTAAAACACTCTATCTGCAATACAGCAGATTAACAATCATTTGTAGTATCTCAGCTTCCTTCTGAGTTGCTAACTTCAAGGATGCTAAAGAGCAGATATTCTTATCATGTCCCAGTGTGATTTGAAGGGGTAGATGCGCCAGGGCCCTGACACATGTAGCTTTGCAGATAAAATACACGTACAATATTAAGTCAGAACAGGATTCACTTCTAACACATGCCACAGTCTCTAAAGTCAAAGCTAACATTTCCCAAATAGTCTATCAGCTTAGTTTAAAGGACAGAGAATCTAAAGGTTAAGGTTTGATTAGAACGTATTTTGTCAATTTTTTCTTGACACATCAGAACCGCCAAATTCCTTCTCAGTGTGAAACTACCAGTCTGATGGGGAAATAACTCCAGTTCCATTTGTGATAATGCCAGCAGGATCAGGCCCTCCAAATTAAAAAAAAAAAAAAAATAGTAACCCCATGTGGAGTACAGGAAATTAAATGGTGAGTTTGTTTTCTAGTGGGACAGCCCAACTCAGGGAGTTGTTAGTTACCCCAGGCAGTGAGTGAATCAGTGGCAACCAGTCTGATTTGGAGGGGACAAGCGCTTTCCCACACAGAGGGGTGCGGGGCAGAGCTGGGGCTTCCCACTGCTCCATAGGTGGGTTGGGAGAGGACTGAGGGGGGAGCAGAGGGAGGAATAGCTATGACTGAAGGTTAAAATCAAAGCTTTGCAAGCAGAAAAAAAAAGGTGCGTGACATTTCCACCAACTTCGCTTTATTCAGTTGTTTGCTTGCTTTCAACAAGGTGCATTTTAGTGACTGAGTTTTACTGACAGTAACCCATAGGGGAGCTGAGTCCTCAGTCCTATTCATGATTATTCAAGAAACCAACCTTCAGCAGCAGCTTATGTTTGGGCAAACATGAGGACATATTGCGTTTGCACATATATGTCAAATCCAGTTATTTATACACTGTACAGTTAGTCAACATGTTTAGTCGTATTCCAATATCTCCATGATTCTGTAAGCCACAGGCACCCAAAAGACCCCTAGTTAGATTTAAATTTCTGAATGCCTTCTGGTCTTAGAGACTTTAGACTCTAAATGTACATATTATTGCACTGAAATGATTACCCTAAATTAAAAATGTAAGTTTATGATTTCCATGCTATACATTGAATATATTAACAATGAAAAAACTTGCATGGGCAAATGGACACATGGGGATATGCATCAATATGACAAAATATTATATAATAATATAAAGAATATGATAAAAATATTCTTTCTTTAAGAATCAAATGAAAAATCTGAATAAAGCCTTTGATTACTGGTGTGGGCAGTAAATGCACATAATCCTCCTTTCCTTTAGGTAGGGCCTAGGAAATCCCACTAAGTAGTAGTAAAGATGTGGAGTAAGGCTTTACCTCATCTCCTGCTGCAGCACAGGCTCCGTCTCAAGCAACCTCCAGCGTTAGTTGTTACACTGCACTGGCAAGTGACGCACTTGCTTACCTAGTTAGATATTAAATATTATAGCACAGTACGCATTTTGCAAAGAAAGGGAAACATATCTCCTAATGCAGATAAATTCGAAGTGTCATTTTAACCTCAAATGTTTATTGCATTTCAAACAGCATTTATCAAAACAGAGAGTTCATTACAACATATATATAGTTACTGGACCATCCAAACCCCTTTGTTTGGTATGTCTCCAGCATAACAATCTAATACAAATTATTCTGAAACACAACATATCTACAGAAAAAAAAAAGACATCATTCTGTCTCATGAAATCAGTTCCATGTGGAAAAATCTATGGGGGGGGGAGGAAAGAAAACAGCTATTAAAGTATCAGTCCCAACTTCAAAATAAATAAACAATTTCTCCTGCAGTTGAATGTTTTCACTCAAATAGATGATCAGATCCCACATGCCTGCTTAAATATGTCTGACTTTGGTCCTTACAAAATGACAAGACTACAGTACGATAAACCAGATGATAGTTTAAAGCGAGACAATGAGGCATTGTTTACACAAAAGATTGAGAAACCAGTTTAACAAAAGGGGTCCGTGGACATCTATTGTATGTACAAGAGATTTACTGGAGATTTTATAATTTCTACAAGGCTCTTTCCAACCAGCTTCATTAACTTGAAGTAAATCAAATCATGCAGAGATCTGGCTCAGCCAGAGAGACATGCCGGGAAAGATACAAAATGAAGAAGAACAGACGCAAGATGATAAGCTTTAGAATCTTTGGCATTTTTCATAAACATTTTCAAGGTTTTTAAATCTGTATATTCACTTGTTTTTCCACACACACTCGCCAATAAATACATTATATATGTACTTTATACACAGCTCTGTATACACATGGGTACACAAGCACACGTGCACACAAAGAGGCATTCTGGTGTGTTTTTAAACCAGGATAATCTTTTTTTCTATCTTTCCATTTGCAGCTACACACAGCTTTGCATGAGCAAAATACATTCTTTATACAATCAAGTCTGTGAAAATGTGCCTCTCCTTATTGAAAGGCACAGTGGGGCATGTTTCTTTGAAAAATAAACTTCTCAAAAAATCACTGATTCTGTCTAATAATCCAGTGGAAGATACCCTTATAGTAGTTTTATTTCTTCAAATTCACGCAACAGGCCCATAGGATTGTATTACCGAACCACATGGCACGACTCCACTTGGATCATGGATCCATAAACAAGTTTTACCCATTTTACCTTTAATTAGATGCCTTCCAAAGTCTTTTGATAAAAAGAAACCTGTCTCTCAGGATTCTCTACTTCTTGGCACCGTGAACTACCCCAGGGGATGCAGGTGGTAACCCCTGCCTGGGGATCACAAGCAGCAACTCCAGCTCTCATGCGACCAACGACTTGTCGTGGTGGCAAATGCTCCCACAACATCCTACAGCAACTAAAGAACCAGGGGCTAAACTCTCACCAAAATTAAGTGGGTTTACATATGATTCTGTGTTTCAGTTTCCCCAGTCAAATACAAATAATGCTGGTCATCTGAATTATTTTAAGAAAAGAACAATAGCTAAAGATTGGTAAGCAAGCAAGAAATCACATTCTCCTCAGAACAGAAAATGGGGTCCTTTCTTCTGTTTCTTCATTGCTCAGTTTCCATATGACTTCACTTTCTGATCCTTTCTCTGCGAACCACCAGGAAAGACTCCAACAAGACATCAGTGATGGACTGAAGCCTGCACACTACTGCACAATCACATCTCCCCCTGCAAAAGCATTTGTTTCTTTAAGGCTATAAAATGCTTTTTTCTCTTGGATCTGCAGTGCTGACCCCTCTGGATTTAGACAGGAAAACAAAAGCAATGCTCAAAATATCTGATGAGGTGGAATTAAAAAAGTCAAGAGAGTCTTTCCTGGTCAGTGAGTCGGGCTGCTCTACAGTCTCTGAATCCTTTCACAGCAGAAGGTTCTCATGTATCCATTGCCAGCAATGGATCCCTGATGATTCCAGTATCCAAAGAGTTAACCACAGGGTGGGCTTTAAAAAAGAAAAAAAAAAAAAAAAAAAAAAAAAAAGAAAAATCCACAAGTGCTGGATGAAATATTGAGATACTTTTGGAGCTCCTAGCTCTTTCTGCTAATTATGATAAAAAACTTTTTTAAATGTACACTGCTTGAACAGAAGATGGGTATCAAAGACTTGTTAATTCAGAGCTTAAACCTTTCTAAGCACAGTGATTTAACTCAGAAAAGAATAGCTTTCATATCTTAATGTAAATCTGTTGGATATGTTAAAAACTGGTTCAGAGCATCGCCTCACATCAACTCAGCTGATCTGCTACACTAGCGGAATTATCTCTTCCTACATAAAACAGGGAGTGCTGCCATATCCAGCCTTGCCTCTGCAATTGAAGAGAGGGAAAAAAAAAAAAGAAAAAAGAAAAAAAAGGTGCAGTTGCATCATTCTCTCCCATTCTCCTCCCCATCCCATAAGCTAGTTCATATGTTCCACCTTGCTCTTTTTTGGGCGATGACTCCATGCCAAAAAGACAACACAAAAAAGACAACCTAAGAGACGTGTTTATCAAAAACCACGTAGTCTGTGGCGGTGACTATAGTGTTGTTCCAAAGTAAGATGAAGGGCAGGGCGAAAGCCGATGTGCATACACAGTGGGTGCAGGGGGAGATGCTGTGTTCCAAAACCACGTTGCATCCTATAGAGCACTCCGCTTCTTCCGAATGGGGCTGGAGCTGCTGGATGGTTTCAATTCAGCGTGCTGCACCTGTAACAACAAATAGACATGACATTTGCAGTTAGGTAACTCTAGCTCACTACAGTGTGTGTTAATGGCTCCCCAAGGACAAACCAATGGAAACTAAGGAAGGTTCAAAAGTAATGAATCATTTTCTAAACACAGGAACATGGGGGATTAATTGCAGGAAGGATTTGAGAAGTCATGCATCATTTCTTGAAACGAAAATATTAAAAGCAGACTTTTCTAATGAGATACATGGGGTTCTACCTGATTTCAGCAATGTAGGCTAGAATTTTTGGATTTGTTTTGGTTTGGGAGTTGTTCTTCTTATCTTTCCGGCATTAACCTATAAGTTCAATAAACTTCTCTTTGGAGTTTCAGTTCACGTTGATCCCACTATGCAATGACAGTTGTCAAAACCATACACACACCTTGGGATGCTGACTTATTTAAACATTCCAAAACAAGAAAATATTTTCCCAAATAGAACCTGGACAAAGCTGCCTCCACCTTTCAAAACAATTTCATATACAATATAAAGTTTAAAGCATATGTGATAAGGTGACAAGAATGGTGTAACCTCCAAATTGTCTCTTGTGCTTCAGGAAAGTATTCCCATTGAAATTATGGGGAAACTTTTGCCGAACATGCCATCCTTTTCACTCCTCCTCTGTCTTTTGTCCAACACGTGTGGGTTGTAAACAGCTAATGTACAGACAGAGGTAACTTTTAACTCACTGCAGTACACACTGAAATAATGATGCATCAATAGCACATAAAACGAGCAGACAGAGGAGGTTTGGAGCTGCCACGGATGACTTTTCACTTGACCTTGTGGCTGTCACACAGACTCACTATTTTTAGCACTCGTGGAAAACTTGGAGAAAATTTGCCCCGTCCTAGGAACTTTTATCATTCCTCCCTCATAGAAAATGATTATCATTTGCCTTGGAGAGCTCAAAGGATCCCAAAATGATAGAAACCACTCAAGGAAATGTTATAAATGTAAATGTTAAATAAAGCATAAATAGAAAAGCAGCTTATCTTTAAACATAAACACTAAAAGGGCATATGCAAGCCATCATTGCAAACCCAGAGTGCTCTACAAAAGCAATGACAAAAAATAAAAATACACTGAAGCTTAATGTCTGTTTAGTTTCTTCCCTCCCACCAGTCTATGGTGAGATTTCTCTCAAGTTATTAGTGCTGCCACCAGCCAATCTGGTGGCCTCTTGAGATAAATGTCACCAGAAGCCTTTTCCAACCTTGTTTCCACAAGATGCCTCAACACTGCATGTGGGCAATTATTATTCTGTCTCCAACAGAGTAAAATCACTATAGGAAGAATTGTGATCCCCTTATTCACAATGAGTAGCACCTCACTGTGAAAGTACCAGGCTTCACAGAGGAAGGTACAATGTCAGTGGGATCCAGGACATCAGGATCAGGGCCTGAGGACACAGATTCCAGTTGATTAAAACAAAAGAAAGAATCCTTTATATCATCTGGCTTTGTTACACAGCAAGACTATTTTCCTTCCTCCAAGAGAAATAAACAGATCTTGACATTCTCAAGGACTTATTGTTCAAATAATTTCCAGGAAGATAGGCAAGATTACTGAAGACAGTGTTGTTGTTTAAAAGAAACAGGAGAAGAGACAAGACTTGACTGAAATTGAGGGAGGACAGATTCTGGTTAGATTAAAAGTTATAATTCCATAATGGTAGAAGATTGATCTGATCAACCACAGAGTATTTCAAACACATCTCAAGGCTTTCTTTAAAGAAAAAGATGAGCAGAGCATTGTCCAAGGGAGGTCTGGGGCTCAAGGTGGGTGGGGAGGAAGAATTCTGAGGGACAGCTGATGTGACAAAAAATACAGCAAGCGCAAAGTCACAGAAATAATGTCCCATCCCCACCCCCGCTCCCCGCTCCTTGAGAAAAGGGAGAATTCAGCAAATCCTTTTGGATAGTTATCTCTATCAAAGAGACTATTTTTCTCTCTCCTCCATACAAATACTGGAGCAGAAAGGTGACAGAAACCATAGCTCAGTAACCATGCTGGGTGATTTTCCAGATCAATTTAAAGTAGTTTTTTTTCAGGATAATTTTTCTGCAATCATTTTATCCTTCTGACAAAGGATTTTGGCTCCCCTCTCTTCTAACACCCTCCCTCTCCTTCCTTTGTGGATTTTCCCCAATTCCTTATCTCCGATAGTCAAAAGTGCACTGGCATCGTATTCCCCAAGCAGAGCACCCAACCGCTTTCCGTGCTGCTTGTTTCCTCTGTTGGGGGTGGTCGTTCATTACCTACCTTTTGAACATCAGATGGTACCCTGGAGAGGAAATCTAGTAGCTCATTATTGTCGATGGCGTAGGGATTTCTAAGCTTCTTAGTAAATTTATTTATGCCTAGAAAAAAAAGGCAAACAAAATAATACAACCCTTTTCTATTCCCCTCCTCCTAAATTGTTCAAGCCAGGTGAAAAACAGAAGAGGAATTCACAAATAAAAATTAGTGTGAAAACAGTGGCTTGGATTTAAAACCAGACACATGTTCCCTGTCTTGGGGAATCACTCACAAGGGCTTTCTGGAGGAAGCAGAGAACCTTATTTATGAAACTATTTTTCTAATTCGGTGATCATCTGTTGTCAACAACATGGCAAAAACACTGCAGCATGCATTCATTCTGGGGTATATTGTGGGGAGAATATACAACAGCTGAGACTGCTGTTGAATCTGTTCTTCTATGTGAGCAAAGACATTCCCTTTCATCAAGCTCAGGGAACTGCAGGGCTCTGAAAAGAATTGGGCAGGACAAAGGCTTTTTTCCTTCCATTTCTTCTGAAAATGAAAGCTCCCCTTCTCCATCATGTCATAGCTTGTCCTCTCTTTGCAGAATATGACAAGCTGGTCATATTATGATGCTGTGGGACACTATAAAAACGTATCACAAGGTTGACTTTATTTTGATCTTACAGTTTATAACCTGGCTTATTGACTGCAACAATAGCACTACTAGTGTTCTCCATGGACTTAGCTATCCTGCAGCTATCAGAGGTGGTCCCTGATGGGAGAAGATCCATAGGAGTGTATTGTTCATATTACTGAGGAGATCATGAGGTCTTCTCCTGTCTTTGAGGAAAGGGAGTGATGAGCCAGTGCCATCTCTATTGCATGGATCAGGATGAGAAAATGAGGGACGTGAGCACCCTTCCCAGCTCTCCCATGGTGCCAATGCAGCTGCTTAACACCCCACTACCACTGATTCCCCACCATGAAATAGCAACTAATAGTATGGCTACGTAAAGTTGTGGCAGAAGAGCAAAGGATCGTTAAACAAATTAAAATCAGCTAACCCATTTTAGAGAAGAGCAGAAAAATAGAGATGATGGTTGCCTCTGAGGATCATAATACAGCATTCAATTCCATCATGCCCCTGTACAAAATCTCATAGTAGTTTCCCTGAAAGTGATTTCAAATGTGATGGCTGCTCCAGCCTTCTCCTCCCTCTGAAGTGTACCTGCTTCACATCTGAGATTCAGCTTTTGAGCCATATACTTGTAGCAAAATGCCAACACAATTTTCTGTGTACCTGATTTTTAAAAAACAGAAAATACCATAAGGTCTTTTGAGGCCTTGCCACAGGGTAGTTGTTTAACATGTATCATATTTGAAGGCCCTGTCAGTCTAGATGATGTTGAACGGATGTATAGTTTTCATGTACTCACCATGTCTTCCATACAAGAACAGCAATATTCTGTTACCGAACTTTTTGCTCCTAGCAATTTCTCTCCTTCCCTTTTGCCCTTTCTTTAGTTTGATTTAATCCCTTATTTAATTTATTTTCTCCCAATAGCAGCTTTTTGCACTGCCACCCTTTCTTTCTCTCCATTTTCTGTATCCAGGAGAGCCCAGACAGCAGCAGATGGTTCAGCCCGGGCAGGGTGACAGACCCAGAGCCACCCCAGGGCTGAGCTTCAGGGGTTTGGTGAGGATGACCTGCATGATGTCCTCAGACATTTTCCCTCAAGGCTGAGATAAAAAGCTATCACCCTAAATAAGACAGAAGGCCATTTTGAGCTGAAGAAGGCCTTCAGCAGCTGGGATGCCACCTCCTTTCATGAAAGGCCATCTCACTCTTCCTCATGACACCACAAGGAAAGTTTTCATTCTTAAAAGCTATTCTTGTACTTCATGATGCACCTTCATCCAAATACTTTCCAACCCGTGACACAAAGAGATGCTCAGTGTCTCCTGTACCATGGGGTACTGGGCACACCGCTTCTCCCAGCTGCAGGGAGCTAAGACTCAAAACACTCCTGGGGTCCAGGTCTTCAAACACATCTTGTCCACTCCCTACCATTTCCCAAACAGAGGGCTCCAGAACCAGAAAGCTATTTACTCTCCTGCATAATAATAATAACAATAAAATTGAAAGAATCTTATCTAGACTAATGCTTTTCTTGTGGTGCTGTTGGAAACTTTTAAAGAACCTTAAGAAATGCAGGTCATCAGATAACCCAGAGGGAAAAAATGTAATTTTAAGAAGTTCATAACATAGTTATTCACCTGTAACCAACAGCATTTGATTGTCTGTGTAACAGGCCATTTAAAGCTTGTAGATACATATATTGTATTTATTGCATGCAAATGAGACACGGTGGAGTACTTACCCCAGATTAAAACAATGTACCTCAGTGGTATAAAATACAAAATGACTGTGGCTGCTGCCAGGACCAAGCAGGCCAGGACAGAGAGGAAAGGCACCGTCCAGTTAAATGTGCTGTAAAGAAAAACAATAATCCTTCTCAATATTTCTGCTCTTGGACACTGCTTGTACTCTGCTACACAATAATAATTTAATAACTGCTTTGCAGTGCTCGGTGCTTTCAAATGCACTATAAATTGCAGACCCTTTTGGAAGGTGGATAAGCAGATTGCTGTATCTGGATGCTATAATGGATTAAGGGAGATATCTGGGAGGCAGATATCATGATGAGGAGAGAGAAGATAGGCTCTGGGGAGCTCAGTGAAGTTGTCAGGCATGTAGTGAGTTGTTTTTGTTTCTTCTCATATGTGTCACAATTGTTACACATCTCTGCTCACTGGTCAGCTCTCCATAATTCATGGGAAGATGATCTGATCTGGAGACGAGGCCATGCCACAGGTGTGAGCCACCTGAGCTGGCTCTGCTGGCCCACAGCAGAGGTGACATGGGACACGTGTCAGTGCACGACTCAAATGTGGCAGGTAGCCAGACTCAGCCCAGCCAATAACTTGGAGTGGATTAATTATGACTGACACTAAACCTTATAAGAGCAGTTAAAGTCATTTCTCTGTACATTATTAGGGAATAGTATTATATATAAAGCTGTCTTAATATTTATAAAATTGCTTCCATTAATATTTCCTTACATTTTCAATAATTCCTTACTACGCTGTATATAGTAGGCTGTCTTGAGTAAGCTACAATATGCTAGAGTAGTCCAAGCTGCTGCACACCACCAAGCTTCTGTACACTAACCTGCATCAGGTTTTCCTCAAGGGGAGCACTCTCAAGAGGCTCAGTTACTACAGTCATCCAGACTTTTGCAGCATACTAACACAAAACAAGATTTCTTTTCATTCAGACCACTCATCTCTAAGCCCACAATGGACCTAAGGTGAGCAGCTATTGCTAATGCATCTTTGAAGTTATTTTGTCCCCCTGTGTGCTTGTAAGATACAGCACACACCAAACATTGAGATACCTGGACTACATGAATGCAGATTAATCCATAGGTGGATTTATGGATCTGGGCACCTCTGTTTCATACAATCTGCCTGCTAACTTCATCACATCATGATGACGGGGAGTAGGAAGAAGAGAGAATGAACGTGGACCACTTATCAGGCTATAAAATAAGAAGAACTTCCCTTGACAGATAAAATTAGTAGGATGCTACAAGAATTACTTTTAAGCTTCAATAGATGTATTAAATATTAAGTAAAGAGAAGTGGGAGAGGACCCATCATTATCAATCAACGTAGCTTAAGTTAAAAAAATAGCAAAACAGCTCAATTCATTTAAACTATTAAAACTCTCTGTGATTGTATAAGTAGAGTGACAGACAGAAACTGTAGCACAATTCAGTCTGTCACTTACAGAAAAACTTTGGTGGCAATTTTTTAATGGTACATTACTGTTGAGTTACAATTGAATTCTTCTGAAATTACATCGGGTATCCACATTAATACCCAATTTGTTCTTTAAGACCATTGTTACCAAAATGAATACAAGAATTAATAGTGCTTAAGCAATCTTGAGTCTTCCTGCCATGCAGCTGGGCAGAACAGTGCCCTGTTCATAGACTGGAATACATCTTTGGGCCACTTCCACCCCAGCTGGGGTGTCCGGTGTGGAACCACAGCACACGCGTTTGCTGTATTTTTAGCTTGAACCCAGCTCCTCATTAAAGTGTGGCTCGATCACAAACCATCACTGTGTTCAAAACAGAAAACAATGTGGGAAAGATTGGGTTATAAAAGTTTGTGTGTATTTGTGTGTGAGTTGTTTTGGGGTTTTTTTTTTAGGCTTTTCACCTTCCTCCTTGGTAAGGTCAGGAATGCCCGATGTTCCTCCCCTTGCAACAAGACACAGAAAAGCCCCTTTGAGTTTCCTTGTGGCATGAGCAGACAGCTCAAAATGGTAAAGAGAGAAGAACATCAATGCATTGGGCAGGGAAATAAGTGAATGGCAACGCCTGTAACCAGGCTGGGGCAGGAAGGGCGTGGGAAAGACAACAGCAACCATCAATTCCTACCAACTTTCTGTAAAGGAAATGAAAATAAATGCCTGATACTTCTGCACCCACATCTTCAAGCAATATTTTTTCCTTGTGTGGCATCATGACTCCTCACCCCATTCCAAACTGACAACACCAGAAATCTGGGCAACTGTGAGAGCTACATCAGCAGAGCACACGCCTCCTTCTCTGTGTTTTGGAAAGGTTTTTGGAGTAAAAGACTCCAAGATAAGAAGCAGCAGTGGAACTGGCCAGGTTTTCCTGCTGCCCCTTGCAGTCATGTTTTGAAACAAGACTTTCACTCCACCTTAATTGTCCTGGCTCTGCTTCATTGCAAATCATAGCTAAGCAAGAAAAAATAATCACTTACTTTTTAATCCTCTCTCCGAATGATGCCATTTCTTCTAGGATGCTTTGAACAGCTATGATGATCTCTTGGACCATGTGGATTCTGTCAATTAACCCCTTCTTCTCAGATTCCTAGCAAAAAAAACCAAAACCTTTTTACACATTCAGTATTTGTTAACATGTTCACGTAAAGAAGATAAGATTCCCAGCACTGCTGATGCACCCATGAACTCAAGTATATCACTCAAGGAAGGAGAGAACACCCTGGGTTTATCACATACAATTAACATGAAGACACAGTTCCCCTTATTTTCTTCCTCTTCCTCAGCACATGGGCAGAGGTTTCAACATCTTGTAACACAACTCGATCTCAAACGAGGCTTCCACTGAAGAACCCAGCTGAATGCCAAACCAAAAGAGATGCTGAGCACCCCCGAGGCCAGCTGACCTGTAGGGCAGCACTGGGTGCTCAGCGCTTCTCAAGGACAAGAATATTCTTTTGCAGAACTTTTGAATATCACTTTTCTGGGCTTTGTAGGCTCCCAACAGCCATGCTGTTTCCTGTATATAAATTAGCCATAGGACAGTGAATGCAATATTTTTTTTTTAACATTTTGAATATGGAGACCTATTCTTTTACTGAAAAAAAAAAAAAAAGAATCAAAGAAAAAAAATGTCATTTTCATTTTACAGCAGCCATCTCACAACTTCATTTCTTACTGCTTATTTTAGGCAACAACATTACAGGACATTACTACACATGTGCAGAAATAAAAAGAAAGCACAGAATGAATTAAAAATCAAAATGACTTAAATCAGCCTTGGAAATCAGTATACAATTATCAGCATTCAGCATTTCTTTGCCAGCAATCTAACACACATACAGGCATGCAAATTGGTGTGGTTGCAGATATTCTAGCAAGAAATCAGAAAACATTCACTTATTACAGAATGCAGAGCCCTGGACACTGATTTTTACATCACATTTAGACTCTCCAAAATCAGCTCAATGTAGAAAAAAAGAGAGACGTTTTTTAAAGTGTTTTAACCAGTCATTGCCCAGAGAGGGGACATGCTGGTAAAAGGCAAGTTGCATCCATGTTCTCTGTGGTCAAGATAAGGGTCGGTGGGAGTAAGCAAGGGCCAGAGTTGCTCAGATCAACACTGCTGCAATTCTGCTCCTGTGTTGGGAACCCACGTTATTTCTCCACACAGGAGATAGGGTTAGAGGCTACTTAAATTCAAACAGGGCGGGAGAGGTGAAGGCTCATTGCTGCAGCCTTTTGGCACTCCTGTGCCGGGAGAGGGTTTTTGTGCACCAGGGAGGGCACCGCACCATGTCGTTGCGTGCTGGAATAACATATGGACCATTCCCAGGTGCTGAGAGACAGACATGACAGTACAGCCCTCGCAGCCCTTCGGATTGCTTACTGCCCATGTCTCTTCACAGGAATTTTTTGAGTTTAAAAAGCCAGCCAAAACCACCACAGAGTTATCAAGCTCCAGACATTTGAATATTTGCCTGTAGGTTGCAAGTGAGTGCACAACGAATAGAAGCAGCATTTTAAATAATCACACATTTGGGCGTGAAAATGAGTATTTTTACATTAATAAAACAACCAGCAAAAATGAAACCCTTGGGGTGTGAAATAACCCCATAACAAAATAAATAAATAAATAGTCAGTTTATGTGAAAATAGCACCAAAAGTCATTTTCACACAACTCCAGTTATAACTTTGTAAGGCACAAATGTAAATGACACATTAAGATTATGTTTAACTGTTCACTCACTAAAATGATACAGTGGTCCCTTAGCCATAGTTGACTTTATTCACCAAACCTGGAAGTAGAAGCTGGGGAGCAGTTCATGGAGAACCAGCCAGCAGGGATTTCATTCTGTCCAAATTCAGACAGAGGGGTAAAGAAACCACTTTAGCTAAAGTAATGTTCCAGGGCAAGCCCACTCTTGCTACCCAGAGCTGCAAGGAAGATCATCTGTCGGCTCTATCTGCATCACGCTGACTTCATTTACACATCTTCAATTGAGCTTGGAAATGTGGTGATAATGCAGTTTAACCAGCACAACATAACTTCTCCTGCAGCCACTAAGCAGACTAAGAAAATAAAACAGATACTACCAGTTCCTAGGATATAATGACAACTGCATGCATATTATTACCTAGCATGCATGCTAAAATCACTCCTAGACAATAGCTTTTTCAAATGATAATACAAAATATGCCCAGCCAAGGAAAAGGCAGAGACAGACTGGGATTAGAAAGTCTTGTAAATGAAATCAGAGAGTAAAATACGCTAGCAACTGCCTTTGCAGTGTGCACTGCAATGTGTGTGTACAATCATTTGAAAACCCTGGAATCTTGTCAACGTCTTTTCTTTGTTAGAGTTTTGTTCTGGAAACCTGCAGTCTAAACACATCTACAGGATGGTTAGGGTCACTGGTTAAGCAAGAGAGAAGCAGACAAATGAAGTACAACAAACAGGATTTTCCAAATTATTTAGGTTTTGGAGTGCTGTTTATCCTTTGTGAAGTCAGCACCTCACAAAACACTGTTGGAAGCAGAAGGAATTCAAAGTCCATCAAGACAACAGTCACTGGCCCATATTTATTAGCAAATGGGCAACTATCAGAAAGAAAGTTGTATTTAACATTACTGTATTTGTGGAAGATGTAAAAAATGATCCTAAATGCATGTTCCACTAAATGCACTTTCCCATCTACTTGAGGTCCCATCACTCAGATAATTTTTCTCCATTTTCCTCAGGTAGCATTCCTTTCTGATTTATTTTGGATTCAACGTATTATGCTGCTTCAAAACAAGATTTGGATGCCCACAGGTCAGAAACTTTTGCCTAAATAAAAAAAACAAAACAAAACAAAACAAAAAAAATACACCTGCCTGTTTCTGTCATTTTTTTTTTCCTAAAACCAACCATGAAACTTCCATTCCTTCAAGACCTTTTTATTCTCTATTTCTTAGCTGATTACAGCACTGTGGGTGGACCAAAACTAGTCTTCAGCCTCTGGGAAAGAATTAACTCCATCAAAATGAATTTACAGCTGAGAATTAATTATACCATCAGTGTGTTACTTCAAATCGTCCTTGCATGTCCTGATTTAAGAAACCTTCATTTCTGCATTAATTGCCTGAACAAAACCACAAAAATGGTCGTACAAAAGATTAAGCATGTCAGGGAGAAAAAAAAAAACAAACCAAAACAAAACACCAAATCAAAAAACCACAAAACCAAGACAAACAAAACACCCAGCAAATTCAGAAATTGTCTTTTGTGTCCAGCTAATATACATCAACTTAAAGTTGTAAATGAAGACACCCAATCTCTGCTATAATGGAAGAGAGGTGCTTCTGGCTTTTTGTATTTCCAAAATATGTAACAGTTAATAAACAGGACATGTTAAGACACACTCAAAGGGTTACTACAGCTCTGTGACCTTTCTTCCCCTCCCTATGACTTTATGTTGCTCACAGATATTCAGGGAGACTTGCAAAAGAAACTGTCACACAACCACAAAAATTGAGGTACTTCCAATGACAAAGACTTTGAAAGTGTGAAATATGGGGCAGGCCAGGAGGGGACATCTCCAGTATTAACACAGGAATTCACGATGGACGAGCTACAATCTTCAGAGCTGGGCTTGCAAGGGGAAACCATAAGACCAAAAAAGGAAGGGACTGAAGGCAAAAATTAGCAATAGCCTCGTTCTTTCTACAACTAAGACCAAATAACACTCCTTACTGCTTCTGCTCTAGCAAGGCATCTGTTACCAAATTGAAAGCCTGGATGATGGAAATCCACTTCTTGTGATCATTTGTTTCAGTGATGAATAGCTTTAATCTTCACAAAAATTGCCCCATATTTTTTCAATCTATCCTTCAGATATTTTCCTTCTGGATACATCCAAATCAGTGAGCAATACTCCCCAATGCATAGATAATTTTTAATGCTATTCTCTAAGTCTATTTCTGATGTCTACCGCAAATATTGTATGCACACAACTGAAAACTTAGGCTTGAAGTCACAAGCAAGTTCTAAATACTTGCTCGCCTGAATTGCATAGAAAACACTCACACAGAAAGAAATCTTCCATGAAACTTTTGAACAAGTGGTATTTATCAGATTTTTGGCATGTCAAGGGAAAAATCAATATATTAAGCCTAGGAACACTTAGGGGCAAGGATGAGGAAAAGAGGATGAGAAAAAATAAGCAGGGATTAATTCAAAAGGAGGAAGAAAACAGGAATGAAAATCCTGAATATCTTCAGGAATTCAAAGAGTTAGTCTGCCTAGCCCTGGGCTGGTATAATTTTCAGGATTAGCTTTTTAACAGAAGGTATGTCATCATGTCACTGCTGCTACAAGCACATTAGGGCAATGTTTTACCAGGATTTATCCCACGTACCAGATATGAATTCCCCAGTGTATTAGCAACAAACAAGATTGATGGAAAGGGGAAAGAAAGGGAAAAAAGTTCAGGCATGCATGCTTTTTTGCTCAACTATTATTCTGAGTTTAAAAAAAACCCAACACATGCTGTAGTTATTTAGAGAAAAGCAGACAGCCGAAGTTGGATTTCACTTGCAACTTGCTCTGTGCTAGACTACAAAACACCAACCTTAGTGGTGTCCAGCAAAACCTGTGCCAAACAACATCTTTAGGCCAAAATCCTTGTAGACAGAGAACTTCTGAAACCAAAAAGATTTTATTTGGTGTAACAGTAGAGCAATGTCCTCTATTGTCTGCAGGGAACGTTCACTCGCAGCTTCACTCTCGCAGCAGAATGAAGCTCTTGTGGGAGGTGGTAGCCAGTGACAGACAGTCTCTTGGTAGCTAAAATGAATTCCAGACTGAGCTTTGAAAATAGTCACCACAGCAACCTTGAACCGGATCCTGCCTTCGGAGAGAGCCAAAAGCGGTTGAAATGATCCCAGCAATCTGTCTCGCTGAGTCCCTGTCTTGCCCTGTGCTGTGATGTCTGCTGCCTGTCGAGGGCTTCTCGGCACTTCCAGGGGGACAGGGACCCAGAGAGGACGGCTGCCAAACTGGGAGCGATTTGCCTCGTACAGTCCCGAAACTGTGCATCGCAAGATCTTTTTTGTTTATTAACACCATGCTGCAAATGTGCCTGCCTGGCTGTGGAAATGTAGCAAATCTGAGTGTACTTGAAATAATTACCAAATAGAGGAAATGCAACACATACAGGTCAATTTATGCTCTCGGTTAAAAAGGTGTGAAATCTGGAATAATTCCACCACAGCCAATAGAATTACTTCAGACTGATATGCAGGAGAGCACCATCGGCCTTAAGAGGACACATTTTAAAAGCAGGGCACATCATCCCACAGCTGAGGCTGGGGGACCACTGGCCTCTGGCAGAAGATGATAACCACATCTTGTTCAGCAATGCCTACACTTTTTTCCTTGTAGCAGACAAATTGAATCTGTGCACAAACAACCAGCAAAAGTGTCCTAAACCCAACCCAAGAAAAAGTATATGTGGAGAGGCTTAGGGCATAGCTCTCTTGCTTTCTCTCTGTGCCAGTGTGAAATGAAGGAGGTTTAAGAAGCATTTTCTGTACTTGCTCACGTTTTCATAGATATGTAAACTCACCCAAAGTCTGGTGATATTGCTACAAGTTTTAAAGCAATACTGGTAGTCACAACAGAATAAAACACCATTCAGATGAGGAACAGACCCATAAGAAGCAACAAGAAAGAAGCTTGAGTGGAGACAAAAAGTCAGCAGTCATCTTTGATTTAAAAAAGGGAAAGGGAAAGAAAACAACTTCAGCCAGAATAAGTGTTTTCTCCTGGAAATACACATGAAATCTAAGAACAATCACATGGTGATTAGACTTAAATTACTGGATCATCATTTATAAGCTTTATAATCTTTATGATCTTTAGCAATTTGGGGTAAAGCAGAAAGATAGACCTATTGTCAATTAAAAATAAATTTTAATAACATTTTAAATAGTTGGAATTTTTAAGGGACTAGAACTCCCTGAGGTTTATGTGCTTGGTCCAGTGATCTGCCTAGTGTCATTTAATATTCCTCCAGTAATTTAGG
Source organism: Nesoenas mayeri (assembly GCF_963082525.1). Lineage (NCBI taxonomy): Eukaryota > Metazoa > Chordata > Aves > Columbiformes > Columbidae > Nesoenas > Nesoenas mayeri. The sequence continues at coordinate 7,538,617 of NC_137563.1, read as the reverse complement.
GAAGTTACAGTGTTGGCTCACCTACCTCCTGAGCAAGAGGGAGAACTTTAGAACTTTACATGTTAAGGTTTCTATGCGAGGAGAGCAATATCAGAGTCCCCAGGGTATCTATAAGTCCTCTACAAGGCCCTCTTTTGAACTCCTCTCTCCCATGACTCCTAAAACCTATGAACGGGTGGGTCATGATGCTGGGATAATGATAGTGCCGATTTATGGGATACCTACAGATAAGAACAGTCCTAAACAATGCGGCAGCGTAAATAATAAATAACAACAGATGGTTTATCTTCCAGTTTCTTCTACACAGGAGGCTGCCAAGCAAAGAGCAAAGCAGAACCAGAGCAACCCGTGTTGTGTCTTAACCAGAAGTTGACTAGATTAATAAGAAGCTTGAAGACAACTTACAGAAGCTATAATTGTGTCTTAAGTGACACCATGTATTATGCTTCAGTCAAGACGGTTGCAAGACCAGATGATTGTGTGTGCTTAGAGGTGTCCTGTCATCCAGGTTTGCACCAAGCATAGCTCAGGCAAGTAGCAGAATCTGTCCCTTAGACTTCTCCATCACTAACGTATTCCTGCTCTATGCACAGAATCATAAGGAAGCAGCAAGAGAAGCCACAAAGAGCCAACTGAAGAAAGAACAGCAACTTAAGGCAGTCCACACCTACATACACACCTCGTGGGCTTTTTTAGGACACAATCTTGCCCATAATTTTGTGGAAAAGGTGCTTTCTCCTTGTTAGGCTGAACATACCCTGTGTATCATGGGGTATTTTCAAGTCTTTACCATCATTTCTCTTCAGCAATTTTAATGCGAGGTGTTGAAATACTATATTGCAATTGTTGTATTGAAGAGAACAGGAAAAAAAAAAAAACCACACAACAAACAACTAATGAAATTATTTATACTTCCAAGGAAGAAAACAATGAGATTATATTGTCTTGAATGACCTTTCCTAAGTATGGGGATATAACATCTTACACAATAGACTCTTGGTTCATGTTTCAATTACTGACCTTTACTGTGGAGAAAATTAATGCAACTTTCATCGTAATCCACCCGTACAAATAAGATCCATACGGAAGGTTTCCACATGCTGAATTTAACTCAAATGGAAAATGTCAGTTGTTTGCTACTGGACGAATTTGACTTTAATTTGTTCGGCTGGAGTCTCTCTGAACTGTGCTCATAAAACTTTGTATATTTTGGTACCTATTTTTGACAGAGAATTTCCTACATTAGAAACACTGGATTTTTCTTCTTTTGGGATTTTTTTCCACTTTTCTTTTTTCCAATACATGAGATACTGAACATTTCTTGGAAGCTGCCAAATAACTTGGCTTAAATCCACAGTGTCATCTGATCCTTCCCTATTACATCCTGCTAGCCAAGCATGGCTATGCTGGCTCACCACCAGATAGAAACCCTTCAAGAAAACAAACAAACAAAAAAGCACACACACACTCTGACCAAAAGAAAAAAAAGAAAGCAATTGTTGTTGATTTAGTTTTGTGCTTGATATTCTTTGGAATCAGTTATGAGACCTGGAAATAGTAGTATTTTAAGTTTTGCCTGTTTTGGATGAGATGCAAAGCTCTTATCCAGACAACTTAAGATCCTGAGAAGACTCCAAGACTCTTTCCAGTCAGGTGCTATGATACACTCATTGAACAAGGTAACTGCTCTTGAAGCTCTTCAGTCATTGTCAAAAAAACCAAGAAAAAAAAAAAGTAAAATAAATAGAAACAGTCAACAATCAGACAACTTACATTGAGCTGCATGTATCTTGTCTATACCTTTCTACTGGCAGGCAAAAGACGTTTCAGTGATGTAATTTTAAAATAATCCTTGTACAGACAGCCTGACAGACCCCAGAGCTGACATGACACAGCCTGAACTCCACGTCCAAGATGGCACAAATCCGAGAAGGCGTTGATCCACCGAGCAGCTTGTGCCGAAGGGACAGAGCTCTCTTATCTTTTACAGTCCCTCATACTGGTATTTGAGGAGGAGAGAGGGGGAAAGAAAGGGGGAACTGGCAATTAAGCCCTGTCATTTAAGACAGATAGTTTAGGTGGAGGGACTTAATCTGCTCTTGGGCTTTGGAACTAAGAGTCTGTGCATTTATATTTTGTAAACAGTTCATCTCTTAGAGAGTGTGTTACAGTTCCCAGAAGCGTGGTCTGTTATGTCTAACATGCAGGACAACCAGAAAGGCTATGTGTGTGAGTATTTTGATACAGCACGATGATAGGAAACAGAAACAGTGACCTTGTATAGCACAACCCAACTAGCAGATTTCAACTTTAGGAGCTCTTGTATTAGGGAAGGGAAAAAAAATACACAGACTTCTTTTTAAAGTACAGTTGTCTGTTTAAATGTTGACATTGCCATGAGATAATGTCATAAAATTACATTTTTCTTACACTCCCTAGAGAGCACTGGCCACCCTCAGACTTGGAAAAGTCACTTAGAATAACCTAATGTACTGAAAGATGCAAGTCAGAGTGCAAACATGGTTCATCACTGATGCAGAGGGGATATACCCAGGACCCCACGAAGACATTAAGGCAACACTGGATAGTGTTTGATGTGGGACATGTGTAATGACTGGCAATTCTGTCTCCTGGTAATTCTGTCTCAGAATCCCACAGACCCATAACACTAATATATCAATTAATACAAGTTATGAATTATTATTGCTGTAATGCTGGAATATAAAGTTTTATCTTGATAAGTAACCCTGCTGGAAGTGTTTACTGTGAGTGGCTTTAGCCAGTTCTACTAGCTCTCTACTTCAAAGAGTCACGGTGCATGAAACAGAGATAGAGACAATGCTGACTACAAAATGGTAGGGCCAAATCATCATTAGTTCAATATTGACTCTCAGGAGTTTTCCTAAATCTGCAATATTTGGTTAAAAGAAACCAAGAAAGAAAATGACAATGAACTTATTTAGCTGGGATGGGAAAGCAATATCAAAAATACTAAGTTATTAGATGCATATTTAAGTGACCCAATTGTATTTATAGAGAGAACCTAAGTAAATTGGAGTTATGTCTAAGGTAAACCTGACCTAGAAGATTTCAGCTTTGAAGCAATGAATCCATTGCACAGCACAGGAAACGGAGGATTAAATAGCTATTTAATACATCTTTGTTTCTTTTTTCCACCTCAGCACTTGCAAATGAAAAAGAGGAATATTTAAAAGGAAGAAATTAAATGGGATTGGTTCCAGCAAATAAGTTACGCCTTTAGGCATCACACAAATAAGATGTAGGATCAACATTTACAGGTGTTTAGCTTTGAGTACTCACAAAATAGACATATACAGTATTCCTTTGAAAAGGATGCAACTTTCATTTAGCAACTTTTGATGAGTTCCAGATATTGGACAATTAAGTTGATCAACTTTTATGATGCAAAGAGTGAATTATAAATGAGAACATATAAAGGATTGTGAGTAGCAAGAAACCTGTAATTCAACAAGATTGTCTGAAGTTCACTTTGTAACTCTGATGGATTTCTGGTTGCTCATTAAAATATAACCACCACAGAAGAGCAGGTTAAATTTAAATAACTACTTCCATCAATTAGTCTGCTAAGCTTCAATTCTAGTATCTGCGACTGAGAAGAATTACAGTGCACTTGCTGACTGTGGTACTGATGTACTTCGCAATGATCAACAATTTCACTGTAACAGGCTTAAAACATAGAATATTCAAGAAGGGGTTTATTAACTTAGTATGCAATCTGAAAGTTTCACATTGCCTTGTGAACATTTTCTTCCTAACAGTTAATGTTCCTTTGCATGCTGTTGCTCGTTAAATAATTCCTCACCTTTTAGCTTTAAAGTATTTATAGATTATCAGATCCTCCTTCACTTACTTATGTTTTTTCAAGCTGTATACATTAAGTTCTCTTAATCTTTCTTCATATGTCATGCCCTCTAATCCTTTTATCATTTGTCACTGTGGTTTGATAAACTTGGAAAAAAAATCCAATGAATTTTTCATAGTGAGAAGAATGAATAAGTACACTCTAACAAAACAAGAAAAAGGTCCTGCCAATTCCAGTTCCTTCTGCATTTCAGCAGATGAACTAAAACAATTTTTTCCCTGGCTCTGAAAGAAATGCTGAGAAAATTTTAACCAGTCCTCCACAAATCACACCAATTCTGGCCTGCAGAAACGGAACTGCCAAATCATTTGGTGACAGCCATTAGTAACAAGTGTCATCCAACACTCGCAATGGAAGCGATGGGGGATTTTACATACTTGTGCGTGTCTCTGCACCTTATCCACTCATACATGTACCTGTAAGTACCCATACATGAACATGTGTCTGCTAAGAATTTCAAGCACAAACTGGGAACTGCTCAGATTCAATTAACGTTCAGAGGTTTCATGTGGGTAACGCCACTATTGAATGTCACACAAACCAATCTTTCCATGCTTTCAAAGCTGTCAATTAGCAAACTGGTAACAATTGTTTTCCCAGTTAACAGAGGTAATAAACAAAGATCTTGTGGAGGTACGATGGTTCTCCACATTCCTTCTGATCCTAGCTAACACAATTGTGAGATATGCTTACCTTATCATCTTCATCCTCATCTTCATCCAGGCCCATAAGCTCCTGCAAAAGCAGATGTCCATATTACACAACACTGCACTTATTTTTCAGTGAGAGGCAATGTTCAAAAACATATGATACTTCGACAACATTTCATTATGCTGTTTTCTTCCACTTCTACTGCAGGTCATCAGAAAACCCACTACTTTCACCTTTCAGAAATAACGTTTCATATTCAAGGACTTTCTTTTCTGTGTGTGTGACATCCTGAACAAAGCATGCACTACCCTATACAAATTTTAAGCCTAAATAAAGCATTAGTGGCTGTGTCCAGTAGTTTGAAGGCAACAGGCTTTCAAATTCATTGCCAACTTGGACTGTTTGTAAACAGCTTTGTTCCTAGTTTGACAAATGAACCAGTCGGTATACCAAGGCTGAGGACTCTGTACTCAACTTGTTCCATCCTCACTGCTACAATGACTGTGTCCTCCTTTCAGGGTCATTAATGGAACATCAGACTTTAGAAAATACATTAGTATGAATGTAATCAATCTCACAAATCACAGTCAGATTTCTATTCAGCATTATTTCCTCCCTTTCCCTTCTACGCTGACAGGTAGGGGAGAAAACAAAAGACTTGGCTAAGGCTTGAAATTAGGAGCACTTGTCTTTCCATTCAGGTATTCAGGTATTTAATAAGCTGAGCCTTTAACAGGGCCCTCAGAGTTTTTCTTGGTTAGTCAATAGGTACATTTGAATCAGTGTACTACAAGTTTAAATACAGCAAACATGCAAAGAATATGAAGAATCACAATAAAAGATGATTTGGGTTTTTTTGTAGGGGATTGGGTGTTTTCGGTTTGGGGGTTGGGTGTTTTTTGGTTTTTGTTTTTGTTTTTGTTTTTTTTATTTGTTTGTTTGTTTGTTTTTTATCTTTTCCTCCAGAAAAGCAGTTGCATCTAGTATGCAGGAGGTACTGAGAGCTCAGATACCCAGAGTTACTCTTTGGCTCTCTACAATACCCTGAGTAGCTGAATTAACACTGATCATGGTTTACATTTCTACAGAACCTCTCCACCTGTAAATCGTAAACCATTTTACCAATATTCATGAATTTAGACTCCTGGCAACTGGATCACGTGTACAAGGTTAGTACTGTTATTCCCTTTTTATAGCACAGAAATCAGAGATAATTTGAGGTCCACTTTGGTGAAAACTGTTGCTTACATTCCTCTACGTACACAAACTGTGCATTCTGGCACACAAAAACCAAAGGCAGTGCACATGCAGCCAAGGGCTCAAGATGCAAAAAATAAATGACTGTGTAAAAAGCATCGGCATTTTGAAGAAAACCTTTTCTCATCTGCAGGACAGATGTGACTGAGGGAGCACCTGATTGTCTATTTTTGACCTACACATGGTTAGAATCACAGACACACATAAAAAAGAAATCAGGTAATATTAAAGGCACTTTGACTACTTGTTCCATATGATCCCAATCCTGCAAAGCACTTTGGCAGATGTGTAACTGTTTATGCAAAATGCATCCCTGAATTTCACGGCATCACATTGCTCGCAGGATGCAAGAGACAGGGAAAGGGCCAACGTTCTAATGGACCTTTCTTCAGTATCGCTACAACTAACTTGCATTTTCAGATACAGCCTTTTTGTAGCATCCACCTGAATGATGTACTACTCAGTTTTGGCGATTTATGTGAGACGCTCCTCACTTTGCAACAAACTCACCATAGGTTGAGTGATGGGTGCTGGAAGATATTCTCTGTTTATTTTTTCCTACGTAAGTTATTAGTATATTATATTGTCGTTTGTATCAAAACCAAAACCAACTGTTTGCCTGGGATGCTCCCACATGAGAAGTTGTCATTTTCTTGATGAAATGAAGTAGTCACTGAAGACACAAAATATTTTTCTACATTTACCTGGACTTGGCTGAAATTGGAGAAAGGCATTTCTTTGATCATTTGTTTGCAAATCAAGTCTATGTTCTGGTCTGGATAATGAAACTTTCCCTATTTTCTAACAGTCGTTCCACTTGGGAAGGGATGAAAACTGAACTAGGAGCAAATTTTCTCAATAAAACTAATAAACCAGCTATTGACCATTTAATTCTAGGATATTATTTCTTTGTCTAAAATCCACGTGATTCATTTGGGTAAAGGTATTCTTCATGGGTGCAAATGTCAATCATCTTTTAAGCAAAAGTTATAAAAGAGCTACAATTTAGGCTGCATTTCATTACCGCACTTGTTACACATTTAAAAACAGAATATTACGGACATCCATGAATTTACTCTAATTTCTAACTGTAATTACCATTGTTATGCAAGTAAAGACAATGGTCAACATCAAACAGCATTTCATACCCCAACAGTAGCAGTTTGCCAAACATGTTGCAATTATTTTTGTATTTAATTTTTTTTTTTTTTGGCCTGAATCATGTTAAAAATCAGGAGGCCAAATTTCTGGGGTGGAAAAAAGCATTTGTCATTTAAAAGTGGGAGGTGGGGAAGAGGCATAAGAGCTTCTTAAAGTCTCAGATCACAGGACAATATTTAAAAACAACTGACTTCTCTCCCAGCTTCTACTGACTTTCCTCTTCTGTGACTCATGAATCATCAGCATGACGCAGGGTGTAAGAGCAGTAGGGGCACATGTTTTGGGGACTGATTGCTTTGTAAGTCAGTCTTAATTCAACTTAGTTAAAAACATTTGTAGTTATTTAGCAAGTGAAATCCCCCTCCTACACACTCTCATCATCTTCTCCTACTGCTCTGAATGGTTTATTGCTTGAATTGAATCCGGAAAATTGAGAGGATTGAGGTTTCCTTTCAGTAACTTCCAAATAAAAATGCCATTTAGCTACACAACTAGCTTAATACCATTCGAACGCAAGACATTTTGCTCAAGGGCAAATTCAAGCTGTGGCTGCCAGAAATACTCCTGCCACTTTACTTGCCTGGGCATCTTGGGTGTTGTTGACCCTCCCGGTTGTGATGAGAGAGAAGTTGTAGGCAAAGAGCAGCAGCAGAGCCAGGGGCACCATGTACAGTTCCACGCTCCAGACGGTGACCACAAATACCTGGGAGAAATACAGCAGCAGAAGGAAATACATACAAGAGTTTAAAAGAGGAAGACATATGAGAGGGACTTTCAGTTGTTATCCCTATGTACACTCATTCTTGAATCTCTGTTAACCTCATTCGTATTCTTATTTTGGCAAAGAAAATCTGTTTGCAAAGTGCACTCTCTTTCTATTCTGTTTGAATCCATTAGGCTGCCATTTGTTAGCTTCTCCTCCCTTGTTTCTGGTGAAGTATGAGGCCATGAACATAAGGTTAGTCTGAAGGCTTTATTTACTCCTTCCTGAGACCCCATCAAGCCTGAAAGCCCTTTGTCCCTAGTGCATGAGACCCACTTACAGAGGTAAACCTGCTCCACTTCATCAAACCCTAATTGCCCGGTGGTCTTTCACAGGCTAGAGGAGAGTTTCTTCCTCTCATGCAACAGGAGCCATCCAGCTCCCCTGTCACTCCAGGGGGGATGATCAGCAAATATAATTAGTTTTGATCATTTATCCACGTATGTTCTTGGCATAGCAGCATGAAGAAAGGACCATCACCTTCCAGAAGACAAGGTTATTGGTTGCATGCAATGCCTTATTTTGGAAAGGGATTCACTAAACCTAGTCTCCATTTTTCAGCATAGCGTATTTTAATTCCACTGGTTACTTGGAGTCTCTCTGCCCAGAAACGGTATAAATTTGCGTTTGGAGTGGCATCTAACAAAATCCACTAATAGCAAAACCAAAAGCCAAATTTTGACATTCTGTTCTACAAATTGGATCAGCCAAACATGTAACTAACATGATGAGGATTTAAAAAAGCACTTAGGATTTTTCAAAAAAGCAATACCAAGCCAAACTGCAATCCTACCTTACAAGTACCAATGATACCTGAACAGACTCCAAACTTGGAGTGGCTGGCAACACAAAGTTAATAAACTAAATCCAGAACTGTCATAAACTATATGTTGTGATCCCATTTCCTTTTCTACTCATACAGAGTGTTTCCAGAAGAACTGCCTAATGCTCGTAGTAATGTGAAGCTATTTTAAACGATCTCCTTTAAAGACGAGTCACAAACACATTTATTTGATTTTTTTTCCCCCAAAGGAACCTGGAGTGATCAGAAAGAAAAAAAAAAAAACAACAAAACCACACACTTTTTTTAGAGTAGTAGAGGTAGGTGAAAATTAGTCAGATCCAGCTAATGTATCTCAAACTGCAACAAAAGGAAAACTCTATGGGTGATCAGAAAGCTAAATGTCTACCTCCCTTCATCCTGGGCCCATCAGATGCTACATATAAAGGCAACGCTGGTACTTGCAGAATGGGATATTTATGGCAATGTATTTTGTGTTATGAACCTGAAAGTCTAACCATTCTGTACCAAAGAAGCACTTTCCAATGCATTCAGCCGGATGAGAATTTACATGCCTACAAAACAGCAGCTGTTGTAACTTTTATACAAAAAGACTTGTCTGACATCAGACAAATGGCCATTTAATATCTACAAAACATAAAACAAGAAACAATGACTGTACATGTAAGCCTGCCCAAACAGCAGTTGCATTTTCTAGTGAACCTGATTTTATGTTAGCTGTTGCTATGCAAGGAATTAGACTGTCATCCAGTTCTTGGCATTTGTAGACCAGTAAAACAATCTTTGAGATATATTCATTTATAAAATGGGCTGACATCCAGACAATATATCCCCATACTATTGATTTGCAGCACAGGAACATAGAAGAGGATTTGGTTTTGATTTTTTTTTTTTCTTTTTGATCCTGCTTTTCAACATACTACAAAATTAGAAGTGACAATGATTCCAACAGCCATATTTTGTGTGTAAGCAAGGCAACAGAAACACAAGAATTCTGGCCAAGAAGGCATGGTACTTGATCTGTCTTACAGGAGTCTTGCATGGCTTTAGTTAATAAAGGCTTCGAAAAACGTGATAATCCAAGCTAAAAAGTCTTCCATAAATGAAAAGTTCTAACATGAAGAAGTTCCTCTGAAGCTGTTCCAACTCCCTTGGATTAATCACTACCTGTATTGTAAGACAAAGTGAAGGTGATATTAACTCCTGCCCTACCTCAGATGTCACTCTAAAGAACAAGGACTTGTTATTGTACATATCTATCCAGATAACTGCCTCAGGTATTGACAGATAAAAATAGACACACACATATAAATATACATCTGATCCTTATGTAAACTCCTTCATGGAAATTCATATTGCCAGGTATTAATTCAAACCATTTGCTTCAGCCTGTTGGAGGAGGTTGTATTTACATCATGTCCCTGGGGTATTAGAAAACTCAGTCTTAATACAGCGAAAAGACTCCACCAGCAGTCAGCTAGGCAAAGTCCTACAGGAGTCAATGAAGCTCTTGAAGAACCTCTCTTCATTCATTCAATTGCAGGACTTGAACCAATTTTAGTGCATCTGTCACCATCCTATACAAACATCACTCTGCTCAGTTACAAGTATAATACAACCTTGCAATCACAGGTCATTTAGGCAAGATACAAAATCAGGACCTTGGTGATTTTAGATCCAACAGTATATTTTGTGTATTATTAAGTTTCAGACCCTAAATAAAACTTAAAACCTAATTACAAAATCTCAGTTTAGTCTCAAATTGATAGCTGAGGCATACTGTTGCATCCTTTCTAATGCTGACTGGTTAATCAGTTGCTGAGTTATAACTCAGGCAGCGATGCTCTGATAGAGCTCCCACATCTCCTTAGGAAGAGTCGCTTTACTGGTACCACTGCAGTAGAGGGAACTTTCATTACTGTGACACAGAACAGGCACAAGACAAATTGATCTAGCTATTCAGAAATTATTTCGTCTCAGAGGTATGGGAAATGATTGCTACAAACACACAGTACATAATAAAAGTTCAGAGGGTGTTTATAAAGTGAATAGAAATATGTTTGCATTCTAACAGCCTTTTGAGTAGTTCTGCAGCACCAGCTTTCAAAGCAGCTCCCAATCAGGCCCATGTGCTAATCTCATGCAGCTCCCTGACACTGACTACAGCATTATCAGCCCTGTGATGTGGACACCCGCTCCTCAAATTACAAGGTTCTCAACCATGCATGCTTTTATTTTCTCCCTACTGATACCTTATGCCTGGGAGAAGCTCCTCCATTATCCTCCCTCAGTTATTTTCTTAGCAATGTCTTTGGCCAAAACTCAAGAATAGTTCAGCTGCTCACGTACACAATGGCCAATACAGGCAACAACATCATCTTGATTTTTTATAATCCTTAATCTGCCTAATCCGCAGGCTGGCAAAGGAAGTCATTAACAGGTTCAGATCACTTGCTGAATATCACAGAAGTCAGGGCCAGAATTCAAGTCTCAGTTTCAAATGATCTGGTTTTAACAAATCTTTTCTTTTTTTTTTCCCCCCACAATATTTCACATCATCATTAGACCAAGTTCTGTCAGACGTAATCCATGATGTCATTGACACCTTTTCTGCTGGGCTTTATACTGTGAATAAGAGAAGTCAAAACACAGTAGCCAATTTCTAAAAAAAAAAATAAAACCAAAACCAAACGAACAAACAAAGTCTAAAAAAAGTCAAACAAGTGGAAGCTGGTTTTCTATGTTACTCCTTTTAATGCAATTTGAGCATATAAAAGTCTATTATAGAACTGTGCAATTTAATTCACAGCATTATAAAACAATGATCAAAATAGAAACAGAAATGAGATAGACATATCTAGAGGGGGAAAGAAAAAAAAAACAAAAAGAGCTCTTGAAGCTAATATTTAGACTAGAGTTCTACCTAGAAGAGAACAGCAATATCACAGCCTTGGAGAAAGGACCACTTGATTTCAGCTGATTAATGTGTTGCTATTTCAAAGGGCCTAATAGCTACAAGTTAAAGCTCTAGAGGTTTGGAAGCCATTTCATCTAAAAATCATTGAAAAGGGGTCCAACTGTTCCTGTCAAGAAGCATGGAGTTTGAACAACCATGCGAGTGGCCCTTTTGACAGCAGTACAAAAGATGAGAGAAGGCAGTCTCAACCGAAAGTAAAAACAAACCCTTAGAAACACGTTTCAAATCTGGTTTTTCTGCCCCTCTGGTTCCAATTTAGGATCTGACTATTAAGAACAGATTTTGGACGAGTGTCTACTAAAGTATGCCCATAAAACATTTGTCACCAGCAAACCCACAGTCATGGGATAGAAGAGTTTAGAGAGGCTTAGAAACCTGGCATTAGACAGGTTTTTCTGTGTAATTTTTCTACACAGTAATTATAATTTAACTCTGAAGTCCAGGCTCTTTTTAACCTGGTAAGACTTTGTGGAAAAGTAAAAGATGCTGTGTTGTGTGACAGAATAATTCTTGGAAAACAACAGTGATGGGAGAAGGAGAGGGATACATTCCATCAGATGGAAAAAATAAAAGCGAAAGGAGATTAAATGCATGCAAAGAACCTATGGGAAAAGGTTATTTTCTCAGCCAGTGTAGGCTCCAATGCTAATGAAATGCCTCATCAGCAAAGCTGTGAAAAATATTATTTGAAACTCCAAGTTTCAAAACCACACACCATTTAACTAAATTCTAAACTACTAACGGTTTGTCAAAAGTTTCCTTGCATTTTATAAACATGGTCTATGCACTTCATGAAGTCAGGAAAAAATCTTGAGCTGATACTGCTGTCAATGTCCAAGCTATGACTTGAACTAAACCAAAACACTGAGTTTGATTCGATACACAAGGACACACTCCCCTTTATTCGGAGGAGAAAGGAACTATGTATTTTTAGCTTATCTCTGGGTTACGTAGCCAAAAGTTGCCATGTACACACAAATGGAGTCTATAAAAGGGGAAAAATTTCTGCACCTAAATATTCTGGGACATACTCTCTAGCATGTGTTTTTTTTTTAAGCTTTCAGCCCCTCTGCCCCAAACAAAATACAGGATATTAGCCAATAACATAAGATACTGGCTCCCCAAAAGGGCATTCGAATCCCTTGGAGGCAATAAGCCTGTCGACAACAAATTACTTCTGACAGGTACTTATGCCTGCCCTTAGAAAAGGAGAGTATAAGAGTAGAGGAGAGAATGAACGCACTCATATAGAGCAGGAAATTCACACACGTGTATATATATCTGTATATACAGAGGTAACCTTCCAGATACGGGTAACAGGGATGCAGGAACATGTCAACACTGAGCACATGCTGAAATCAGGATACATGGTGTGGGCTCTGCCTGATGTGAGCGCAGCAATGAAGCTTGTGCATTGGACTACTGAGAATACTAAAAAAAAGAAGCCTATAACAATTATGGAAGTATCTACTATAGCCCCACCTCAGGGCACAGCAAATTACGGTTGAGGCAGTCACGTAGCATGTATAGAGTTTATTTCTTAATGAAGTCCTTGTCCTAAAGATTATTTTTTTTTTCTATTTTAAGAACAGATCCTCTTCCAAAGATGCATTCCAAAATCATTCTTAATATTAATAAAACTCTCCTTCCTGCATCTGTATGATGCTCTCAGCGTGCCATGGCTGGGTGAGAGTGCTCCTCTGCCACCTCATAGCCACCAAGCTGGAGCTCAAGGAGAGGTCAGGCACGAGCAGAGTTGCTCTCTCATTGTGATGCAATAATGAAGACCGTGGCAGGAAGATAAATTATACTTAAATAAACCAGCACTGTCAGAGGAAACCTATTTTCTTTAGACTCAATTTGCTTTTTGTGTCTGCAGCAAAAGAACACAGAGCATCTCAACATTGGTATGAAACATGCGCTGTATTGAACAGCAATGACTAACATCAAAAATGATCTGAAGGAATAGAGGTCTTCAAATATTTATTCCACATTAGAAATTATCTCTGCATTGCTCCACACATCAGTGTACAAGTTACTAATTTTTTAACGGTGTATTACAGGCAAAAAGCTTAGCTCAAGCTCTCTGTTGCAAGGGCAAACACAATTGGAATCTAAAACCAAAGGCACACAAATTAAAAACTCACTTACGCACCCCAAACACAAACCAAAACACCACATTGTGCCCTAAAATAACTCTGTCTGTATTATATGCATGACTGCACAGAGCTGAGAAGTAGGAATAAAGGATATGTTTGTACAATTTGCTATCACGTAAATATAGCTGATATTTTTTTTTTTCAGAAGATGCTTTGGGTGACAGGAACAACACAGCCATGTTTTCCCACCTCAGTTGTCTGCGCGGGCTAAATGACACAACTGTGAAGCCACGTCTTGCTGCCATCCCCAAAGGTCCCACCCCTGGATTGTCCCAGCCGCAGTTTGCCGAAATAGTGGCCCAGGAGATTAAGCAGGGAGGAAAACCTGAAACACCCAACTTGTACTTAACAATTTACGTTATGGATGGAACAAGGAGGACACAACAAGGAAAGGAAGTGACAGAATAAAGTCTTCGAAGAAAGGAGGCAGGAGGATGGGAATTATACTCTCAGGGTCACAATTTTAACATCAGTTTCAACATTCAAAAAGAAAAGAAAAAAACCCACTGTCCCCCATTTCCAACAAAACAAGACATAAAACAACCAATAAAACAATCCCCAAAGAACATACAAAAAAATCTCATACTGTTTAAGTCAATTTGTGTTAGGGCCTTTTTTATCACTGTCTAGTTTAGACTCTTCAGGGGGATCTCATTTTCTTTGCTGCTGCTAGGAAGTAGAAAACTCATTTGTGTTTTAAATGAAAGCTGTGATTCATGTGCAATCCCAGCACTCTAAGAAATGGTGCTTTAAGAAAAAAGTATGTTATTCTGCAAAAGTCACAGAAGAGTTGACAATATTACAATCTGTTCTCCACCACCCTCTTGGGACACCGCCGTTGGTAACTCCATCAGGGAAGGCCGGGATGCTACACTTCAGACTGCAAACACAAAATGTCCACACTCTGATCCTGAATTATTTTTGTCATTAACATGTTTGATGGCTTTATTTTTTATTCATAACATTGCATGGAATCAGAAAGATATAAACAAGAACAAAATAAAATCAAACTAATTAAAAAGTGAGTATTTTGCTTTATTTTGGTTACATTAATGAGATTAGCCAGCCTAGGAAATTAAAAACAAGATCCTTAGAGAGCTTCCTTTAAGGATGGGTCAGGGAAGAGCCGCTTGGTTCAAGTTTATTTCACTGAATTTATCACCTGTTAAGTTTATGTACAAGTTAACATCTATATATTGCATTCCAGGCATTTGAAGATTATCTGTCAAATTGTGTGGATGATAATTTTCAACACAAAAGGGAGTGTGTTCTGGGGGTATCATCTTTGTCCTTTAAGACAAATACATTTAGACCCCAAACTCTAACAACACACCAGGAGTCTAAATGGGGACCTCTTTACAGTTTTGAGGCTGCTACTTTCTATTTATCCCTAACCCCAAAAGAGGTTAATCAAAACAAAACCAACTACAACGCAAGTTTTGGGCTCTATATTGATGTCGGTACAATAATTTAAAGACTTTAAGGCTGCAGACACTGAAAAAATAGCTGTTTACTGGCATGCTGAGTGCTCTAATATTTCCTTCATGCTTTTATCTAAAGTATTTTACATCTCTTGTGCCAAGTAAAATACAGTTAAAGCCCTCAAGCAATAAAGCTTAAAACTGAAAACAACAACTACCAAACACAAAAACAGGGAAAAAAATATCACAACAGTTTTCTACCTTTTGGGTTAATGTGGTGGGAGTGGGTTAAGGGAAAAAATCCAGATGTTATTTCTAAAGGTGTAACTATCACAAGGAAAGGCAGTTGGGGATGGTCCTCAAAGTGGAGCTGGCATGTCTAAAAAATAAAATATGTTGTTTTATATTGTAGCTAAATTAAATGGTCATTTTTAACTCTAATGTTTTGGTTTGTTTATCAGTAGGGTCATAGTTTTGGAATTACTCTCATACAGCAATCTATTTGCAGGGAAGACAGGCATTATGCAAGTTAAAAGCTTCATCTTATTGTAAATAATTCTTCCAAAAATGTCAGAAAAAAATATCTGTGCTATTTAAAAGGAGGCAAAAATGTAGGTTAATTTTATTTATTCTGGATAAGGTGAACACCTTAAAAGGGTCATGAAAAAATTTATCATTAGCCGAGCTGATAAATGTCCACTTACTTTGGAGACATATTTGTTAACATCGTGAGAAACATTAGCAGTGAGGGTCAGGTGGTGACGTAATTGTACAGCGAGTGGAAAGAGTATTTGGTGGAAATTTTCTTTAACTTTGGGCTCTCAACATTGAGTTCCAGTTGGCAGCAAATGGGAGGCACAAACGACCCATTTAAAATACATTAATGTCTTCCTCCTTCACAATCATAGCTGTATTAGAGCTGAATGAGTAAAGGAAAAGGGGCTCTCTAATAAAGCAAGTATAATGTTTAATTAGGCTTAATTCAGTGTTCAACGGTAGGAGGATCACACATGAGCTTACTTCCCTGGCAATCTCCAAATATGACATGGAAAAAATAAAGGAAATAAAACCCAAACAAACAGGTTTCAGGAAACCCACAGAAACGAGAAATAGATGCTTGTACACACTAATGCTGTAAAACTGTCTGGTACCCTCTTTTCAGAAGCCTCCAGAAACAGAAATGTTTCCAGACTGAAATATAGCAGAAGGAACAAAAAAAATAAATTAAAAAAATTAGAAATTAAAAAAAAAAAACAAACACAACAACAAAAAACACAGTAAACACAGATGACAAAACCAGAAATTTAAAATCACCTATGACACATATAAGGCAGTTAGATGACATGCTTTCAGGCAGAGAATTTCAGATTATTCTCCCTCCTTGTGCTGTACTCATGGGGTTCCCCACCACAGCCCCAAGCCGGAGCCCAGAAGGTCTGTTCATCTACCGAAGACCTATTTCCCAAAGTCGAGAGGAGAGCAAATATCACCACTAAACCCCAGCCCCCCCCACACCTGACACACACCCTGGACACCCAGACCAGTGATTACAACACATTTAAACAATTTCAGCAGGTTCATAATCTGCTGTGTGACAAAATTGCTTCATTACAGAACAACCACATGAAGATGACTGGGAGACTCACTGTAATTATACCCTAAATATGTTACTATTGTAAGCTAGCAACAACAGCAGCGACACAAAATAATCCTAACTATTGACAGCGTGACTATGTAATAGAGATTTTCCACTAGCAGCCCTGTAGCATCTTGCTTTCCAAAATATAAAGCGATCTAAACAAAAAAACCTTGCAAGACTCCTGCAATTTCAGGCAGCTGTTCAGGTAAAACTAAAGCCAGAAGATTGTTTATTTTAATAAAGCTATTATATGTGCAATTCCAAATTAGGAGTGGCAGGAGACTAGGGGATGCCTAAACCATCACCACCTGTTTGCCCTGAAAATCAATTAAAGTCACACTATCACAGCAATCCCTTCTTAGCTAATAAAAGTTATACGGCTTCAACATGCGACTTTAGGTGCTTTGTGGGAATGTGCCTGAAATCTAAATCCTTAGTCTCATGTTACTTCGATCCTAAACACAACTCTGAACTAACCACTGTAAAACTTGCCTTTTTGGGGTTAGAGAAGGTGTTAAGGGAAAAGAGTTCCCGAACTGCTGTTTTGATGCAGTGGATTGAACTAATATTCAGTAAATTCTAACAATCTAGCCAAGAACATTATATAGAGTTTTAAGTAGGAGAAAACTGAAGTCCTTTATGACACATGCCTGTTCAATATATTCTGTGCTGCAGAACAGATCCAACTTTGCAAGTTGAAAGCAAGGGCAGTAGAGACATCCCAAGTGTTTTAGTAATTAAACGAATATGCATAATGAACCATATGCCCAAAGGGCCTGTTCTTCATGTGGGCCAGATTTTTGTTTGAATTTTTAATTTTTATATACAGATGAAACATTTCATGTAATATAGCAACAGTGCAAAGGAACACGCTATGCAGGAAGGGAAGGAGGAACTACCCATGTGAGAATGATCAGAATACACTTGATGAATTCTGCTCCTCAATTTCCGATTCAGAGCCAAGAGGGCTTTTTTTATAAAAAAAAAGAAAAATCCTTTTCTCCTTTGAACAGCTGTATTAGTCATCTGCTCAGAGTCTAGAAAAGAGGCATTTATATATGTATATTTATATAGGTCATATTTATACATTTGTATGTATGAAATGGATTATATACACCAACATATTTAGATGCTGCAAGACTAGCAAAAACACAGACACCATCTCAAATTAAAAAGCTTTGGATCCACCAGAAAAAAAATAGCTACAGGATGGCTCTCTGTTTGGCGGGACCTGTCATGTTGCGTGAGCTGCAGTGAAACAGGACACACATCTGTCTGTGAAACACGAACGGACATGTTTAAAAAGATGGTTCAAATTCCACTACTTTTATGATAACGTTACCCTACTGTGAACAGAAACCATGGCCTTGTTGCAGAAATATTAACTCTTCCCAATTCTCTGGGGGCTGAGATGTCCTTCTCCTTTCTCAGCAACATTCACTTTTGTTCATCCCTTGCTTTTAAAGGGCTTTTCCAAGCAAAAAAAGCATCTTTTGCAAACATAAGCCACTAAAATTGATTAGTCCTCTAAATCAGCAGCAAGACTATTTGGTGCTGATTTTCAAACAGTTAGACTGCACAATAATAACCCAATTCTCTTAAGTGGTTCTGATCCATTGGACAAATTCCTATTTTGCTTTCTAAAACCAGTGGTGGGGGTCAGGTACTTGTCAGTGTGGACACGCTGGTTAAGCAGCTGAAAAACTTTCTTGCACAAGCTTTATCAGATTTTTTTTTTTTTAAATACACAATTTAGGTTCTACAAACCAAGAGAAATAATAAATAAGTGGCGTTAACACAACAGCATCGGCTGGTACATGCATTGACCTGGTACCACAATAACATGATCCACTTCAGAATTAGAAGGGTGATTTTTCATCAAACTAGCAGAGTTAAACTTTTTGTGGGACTTGGAGAGTTCCCATCACCAAATGTAAACGGCCTGGCATGTAAGAGCAATCCTGTTCCCAACCCTTAAAGTATTTAAAAGCTGAAATAATGAAGCTGTAAATAACGGCATTTGTTGCTCTCGGTCCTAATTCAGGGTTCACGCTTTTGACGTTGCCTGGTTTACGTGATCTAGTGGTCTCTGCGGAAAGACAGATAAACTTCAACGGCTGTCAGAAGACAAAAATTGACAAGGAGCATCACCTTTGCTGACTGTTTAAATCCTTTAAGGAAGTGTTGGAGCAATTAGAGAGGGAGTCTAATCTTTGCAGAGTGCATTAACACTCTCCGACCTCCCAGACAATAGATCAGACCTCAGACACATAATGCTTCCCTAAGGCTTTTTAACCAGAGCATTTGATCTCATAGTCACTCCATATGTGTTACCACAGGTATCAGCGGGTAAGACAGTATTCACTGGGCACTGAAGGACCATGATCTCTGCCAGCGTTCATACAACTTTTAAAATAAAAAGCAAGAAAGCCATCACAATGCATGCTGTTACACAAGGACTACTTCCCAGAAATAAAAAAATATATAAAAAAAATAAACAATCCAGAGTAGCCCTGCAAAATGCCTTCATTTTTATTAACCTCATATTTCCTTTCTGTTTATTTCCCAGCTTTGCAACATAAATCTGTTTTTTTAAAAAGCATAGACTAGTTCTTTATTCATAGGAACAGTTATCTGATGATAATTTCAAAATACTTCATTTCTTAACCCCTGTGGAGGGACTTGATGGAAAGGGAATTAGGAAAACAGGTCTAGTTTATTAAGGAAATTGAAATATATCATTGCACATAATTTTCCCAAATGTGGACATGGAAGTATCTGGGGAAGTTTTCTTAACTGCCAGAACAAGTCATCATCTAATTCCTGATGGGCATGTTAAATACCAAAAAAAAAAAAAAAAAGCAGCTAATATCACTGTATCAATTATGCGCTTCCCATTTAGTATTCTAAACATTTTAAGAAAAACTGCATAGTGTATTTTATTAATGGAATTAGACTTCCTTGTGTCATCATGTTCTGACAGAAGGTCACGTCTGAACCTTTCTCATATGGACAATGCATAACAGGGTTTTAAAACCACCTAAATGCATTCCCACCCACTGCTAAAATCGGGTGCTGCAGCCTCACTCAGCAGTGATTTCCTTCCCCCATGCAATATTTTTGACGGACAGTGCTAATTAACAATATCTTACAATAATCTATTAATGCTTTGTATTAGCCGCAGGGTTTTGTTTTACTTTTCGAGACCTACAAAAAGTGTCTTTTGTGAAGTACCCGCATTACAATAGTTTTTGCCGCTGCTTAAATGTGTATCTCAAATTTGTCAAGCCAAGTGCATCGCAAATGGCAAAAAGGTCACATATACCTAGTATATTTAAAAACAAACAAGCCTTCAAAGTCAAAGTGTAATGCAGTTATTTCTAATCTGAACAAACAATAGAATCCATCTAATGAAAGTTGACAATTGGCTTTGATACAGAGCTGTGCAGCTCCTCTGTTCCATTAAAAGATGAAAGCTGAAGGAAAGTACATAAGACAGCGAATTCTCCCAAAAAGCAAGTAGAAAGTTCAGAACCTGAGCTAACAGAGTAAATAAAAGCTGTTTTAGTGGAGACTTTTGCTCACATATGACACTCATCTTTCAGTAAACACGCTGATTATACATGGGTAATATTAAAGCTAAAATAAATCAGCATATTAGACCAGGACAAAACACGACATATTTTACTTATTTCTTAACACTTCTCATAATCATAGCACTGCCTTTAAAAGCAAATAAAGCTAAGCTTGACTGCAGTGTAGATGTCACAATTAAGATTAACAGATTTAATTTTCATGAAGTGGTGGGGGAAGTGATCAAAACTTTATTGATGCTATTGGTATCAGTGTAATACTTTACTGTGAAAGTAGTCAAATTTAGTAATAATTAATAGACAGGTTTTGGTTTGTTATTTAATTATGGTTTGTTGTTTGTTTTATAAGCAGATTCCTGGGCTTTTGTAGTTCTATTGTTCCAGCTTTGTTATCCCACAAACGCTGAAAAAAACCAGAATTGGGACATATTCTGATTTAGGGTATTTTTATTATTATCGATAAAGAACCTCAGAACTTCCTGGTTCCTTAAGACCAACCTGTCAGTCAAAACAAATCTTAGTTGCTAATGAAGAAAAACTAAAAGAGAACAATTAAAAAAAAGAAATTTGCTCTGTAGCTTCTATACTAATCCTCCTTTTATTTCAGATCTTGTAAAGTATCCAACTCTTTCTTATTCCCAAAAAAAAAAGAGAAAAGCCCCACAAGAAGTAGAACACTTTAAGAGAAACCCCTCAAGGTGCATCTGTCTCCATCATAAAGCCAAAATGTTGAACTACCTTCACATAGGAAATTTCTTCCAGTTGTCAAGATTTCTGCAAGTAGCATTAGATTAGTACTGGGAGAACGGCTGAATTACATTAAAAATAAAATAGTTCAAGCAAGAGGAAGAAAACCTGCCAGAAAAATCTGACAAAAGCCTGAAATGCCAGAGCTGGCTCATTCCTGAGGGTCCGTCGCCACCTACAGGACTTTTCTCCTCTGTTCGCACAGGATTTGCCCCAAAATGAGGATGGAGATTTTTAAGCGATGTTAAATAACATCGGCCTGCTGAGGTTAATGGAGTTAAAGTGATTTAAGCCACTTACAGATATATATCTGCTTATTCCCTCATTCCAGAAAAATAAAAATTGTCTATATGTTTCAAGGGAATGCCCTGTTCTTAGCTTACATCTGTGTTTAAAACTAAGGGGTTTCCCTTTTTTAAAAATTAAAAAAAAAAAAAAAAAGGAAAAAATCCCCACAAAATACTGATGAGGTTGCTCCACTGATGCCAAGGGAGATCATAGTCAACATCTACAATCTTCCTGCAAAAATAAATGCTTTAAAACAGTTTCTAAGAGGTGCCGGGTCAAGGTAATGTGAATAACGAGACAAAACCAAGCAGATCCTGACTGAAAGAAAATCAATACAGTTGAGGTTCTGGGTGGAAAACATGCACACTAAGAAAGTAAAGGATTTTTACCTTTAATGACAATTTCACTTCCTTTTCATAATAGATACCATGAGTTTCTACTTTTCTTTGTTTTTTTTGGACTGAGCTGTAAGTCTTCTTTCCATACAGCTTTCATAGTGCAAAGCCATGCCAAATTTTGCATTTTACACATAAGCTTCTCAAATTCTGGTATATCCAACAGTAGTGGGTAAGTAATGAGTCCCACACAGATGCAGCATTCATTAAACTTAGAATACTAATTTCATCTTTGTTTATGCAATTTCTAATGTATGAATAAAGTGAACTTTCAGGAAAGGCAACAGGCAATTGGGAAAATAAGTATATGGTTCCTGACTTGGAATACCATCTCTTTAGGACCAGATAAGCTAGCAAACAGTTACAAATACATTTCTCTTGTTTTTCAACATACCAGTCAATTTAGAATAGTTACAATTACTGTTCTCTTAAAATTCAGAAGATGCTCGAGACATTTAATCTGAAGTTCCTCCAAATAATCTGAAACTGCAATAAGAAAGAAACCAAAAGAGAATAAAGACAGCATTCAGGCAGTTTGCACTTCAGTCTTTCCCACATTGTTTTGTAGTAAATTCCCCACATTGGGGTGTAGGTTTGTAAGATAACAGAAAGGGTCGCGAGCTAAATTCACCTTTGGCATAAGCAAGTTTTGCAATTCCATCCAGAGCAAAGGAGCCAGTGCTGCCTTCATGGGTAGTAACTTGATATTTTATAAAATAGATAAATAATAGTCAAAGACAAAAAAAAAACCCTCTTAATTAAATGCTAATCTGTGATTAGTCTCACAGCTAGAAGAACATAGCAGATCTGCTAACGAGCGGTTAGAAACAGGAGTTCAGCAATGTTAAATATACAAAACAAAACCAGCAACAGTACTACTTTAACCCTGCCAAAGCAAAATAAAGATATTAAAGAAGAGAAAACAAAAAAAAAGAAAAACGTACAAACCAGCAAAATATCAACAATAATCTCTTACAAAAGTTCAGAACTTCAAAAGGCACAAGATGTTGTATATTAGGCGGGGGGGGGGGGGGGGGGGGGGAAGAGGGCTTCATAAATCACACAGCTAAAGTACAAAACAATATAGCAAACTCCAGCCAGACCACAAAGAGGGTTCACTCTTCATAAACATCAGATCAGGCAGCTAAAATTATTACCAAAGCCCTCTTGTAACTGTCACCTGTGGTGGGTATAATTACAGGCTACTGCTGCAAGCACGCCCACGTTATATGGCAATAAAAGGACCTACAGCTTGCCAAGCCCAGGCAGACAATGGAGAACATCCACCACCTGACGAGAGCCCAAAAAGATCAGCCAGGGAGACCAATAAAAATGACAACTTCGAAACAAATGACAAAGCTTCAACCACCAAAAAAATAAAAAGCAATATCAAATTAGCTGGAATGCAAGCGCCGAGCAGAGTTCTCCAACAGGTCACAACTCCAGCAGAAAGCCAGTCAGAACTGTTTGCAGACGCATTTAGTCCAGGTTTTAGCTATAAAGAGCCCTTTTTCATTAGTGCCTTTTTTTTTTTTTAATTAGATAAAACATTTGCATATTTGGGCTTGCTTTTGTGAGCTGTCATTTGATAGGCAAACAGATGAAAACTACATATTTCTAATCCAGTTCTGGAGACAGACAGATCCACATATCTCAATGCAGGCACCTTCTAGGGCTACATCAATATACTCTAACAAAGCTGAATTTCTTCCTTATTGTACATTCCTGCTGACCAGCAGTATAGACACTTATCCTCTCACAAATCTGGGCTTTTACCTAAATAATTGGACTATAAAGTTTAACACACAAAACCCAAGGTATTAAAAAGTATTAAAAAACTTTATCAGAGTATAAACAACACAATGCAATTACAGAGAGAGAGGCAGGGATATGAGCCTCTCTCATTACCACACAAGAGAATTGTTCCTATGTGATGCACGTAAGTTTTGAGCACACGACACAGAAAGCACGACTGCTCAAAAATACGAGCACCGCGCGGAATTGATTTAAGAGGAAGCTCCCCAATCCCAAAAGCAAGAGACTATATAGGGTAACTGACTTGTGAAAGAGGCCAATAGGAAATGAGTATTACCCCTCAGATGCAAAATATGGTTTTATTTTTATTTTGGAAAAATTAACTAGTAAAAAGGCAAATTCCCAAAATCTCTGAGCTGGAAACATAAGATCATCCATCCCTTTTAAAGTTAAAAAGGATATTTGTATTGGTCTCTGCTCAGCTCCAGCTCACCCTGACTCCAAAGCTTCAGACTTCGCTTTTTAAATTTTGCTTATCATATTTGTAAGCCTTTAAGTGGCTATTTCCTTATTAACTTTGTCCTTGTTTGTTCTTGCATTTTTGAAAGAGCTGGAAATAACATGTGTTTACTTTACTGTGTGTCTCTCAGCATCATCAGTATCATTGTTGCTATTCCAGGAATTTTAACCGCTGCAGCAAAGCAAAACCTGGGATCTCAAAATTAAATCGTATTTCCCTCAACCACAGAAGAGTAATACTGGAAATGCAAAAATTGCTGGGAGAAGGGTAAAACTATCTCATTTGTCTAGAGAAGCCTGTTTCTCATCTGAGCCATCACTTGCATGTGTCAGGTAACGTGCTCCTGACGGCTTTGCAGGCACAAAGGGGGATTTTTCACAGGCGCTG
Organism: Nesoenas mayeri; assembly: GCF_963082525.1. Taxonomy (NCBI): domain Eukaryota; kingdom Metazoa; phylum Chordata; class Aves; order Columbiformes; family Columbidae; genus Nesoenas; species Nesoenas mayeri. The sequence continues at coordinate 7,514,198 of NC_137563.1, read as the reverse complement.
CCACAAGCAGTGTGGAGGGAGCAGGACATAAACGTTTCCTCTGTCATTAGGAAAACACTTTTACTGGGATATAATAGCTCGAAATAAAAACATACCTCTGATCCAGCCTCTTCAGTGGAGTTCGAGACAATAATTCTAAAGATGTGCCTTTGCCAGGGATTTACAGAGGAGAAGAAAAGTTAGGGGCTCTCAAGAATTACTTACTTATTAGGTCAAATTCCTGAAACCCTGCCTTTCACTGCTCCTCTAGCACCAGCTCTAGCCTTAAATATGAACAATTGTATTACATCAGTCAGTTATTTTACAGCTCCTCTATCCAAATAGGAACTGTTCGTCCCTTTGCTGATTGCTTCTTTAAAACTGTAGCGAACACAAGCTGCAAATGAGTGAGAAAAGCCCTTAGCAAAAGCGCTGCAGTAAAGTGGAAGTAAAGACCATCTCTTTTGCATTAATACTTCTTTTTTTTTAAGCTTTTTCTTTTTCCAAGTTCCCTATTCAGTGTTTGAAGAATACTCATTCTTCTCGCTTTAGGATTACATCTATTCATTTTATTTAGCTTTTTTAATGTGGAGACATTTTAATCTACTACTACTTTAATGCTGTTCCCAAAGAGTTTGAGAACAATGATTTATATTTCATCTTCAGCTATGACGATGAAACAAAAAAGGGGAGGGGGTAGAAAAAAAGACTATCCGCTACTCATCAGTTACACATGTAGTCATGGCGGGGTGGTTTGTGCTTTGTGTCAGGGAACGGCCTGTTCAAAATTAGCAGACAATTCAGGGGGAAAATAAGAAAGATTTTAGGGAAGCTCATGTGAGTGCATCTTCCTTCCCCGCCCTATAGAGAAGTGGTTTATTATCATCTACTTGTAAATCACGAGCAAAGTCTCAGTGAAAATCGTTCTCTATCCTGTGCTCGGTTGACCAGAGGTCCAAGAGATATTTGGTGACTCAATCTCTATCCTGAGTTGTTTGGCTTTAAGAGCTGTTACCAGTCTCCCTTCTCCATAGATTCCTCATGTTCCCTGTGAAAATTTTGTCCCAAGAATTTCCCCTTATTGAACTAGATCTCCCTTCCCAACTAGGGAAAAAAAAAAATAAATCATTTTGTGTTGCAAAACAATGCACAAGCCAAACTGGATGTTTTACACACAAATTCTTGTCAAGTCCAGGCTTGAATTGTGCTTAGTACAAGCAGGACCGGAACATTTTGTGTTTTCTTGGGAAAGTCTAACCATTCCATGCAGGAAACACTTGTCCGCATGCAGAATGAAAGATTTACCCCAAGTAAACTCCAGAAGGCTTAGATTTTGGGTTAACAAACATCTTTCCTGAGGGAAAAGATTATTTCCCTCTTACTGATGCACAATTAGCAATTTTAGAGGATGCTGTCAACAATCTAACAGCCCTTTGCCTGTAGGTCATCAGTATAAATATAGCCCATCTCAACAAAGATTAAAAATTGTTCATGTCTAATAAGATGGTTGGCGTCTCCTCTGCAATATTAGTTTAACCGGGCTCAGATCCAGCTCCCATATCTCAAGCTTAAGTGGCAGCGTGCGAAATGGCGCATTCAGCAGAGATGGCCAGAAGTTCATGGGCTGCAGAGTCTAAACTATCTCTCTGCTGCTCTCCCAGATAAGCACTGGAGCAAACTGGGGCAGTAATGCCCATATGTGCAGCCTCACCCAGCTGCAATGTGACTCCTTGGGCTTCCAGTTCCCACATCTCAAGAGGCCCTCACCAAAAAATGGGGCATCCTCCAGGTCTCTCTGGATTTATAAAGTGGAGAAGGGTGCCAAAAATCTCACCTCTGCAGCAAGGAGCTCAAAAGCTGAAGTTTGGGTTTCCTGCTGTGTCCACAACCCCCAGCAGCTCTACTGGGTATCCACAACTTGCAGGGCTTCCCTGCTCTTGCATCAGCTGGCTTTTTGGGAAGCCCAAACTGCTCCAAAATTATTCCACACCTGTCATTTTCCCAGCTGCCCATCATTAAATAGCTGCAGGCAGCCTGACCAGAAACTCCACGTTTTGAACACATTGCATTGCATCACCACACATTCTTTCCTTTCCTCCTGGTACTAACCCATCATAAAATAATTAATCAGACACACTGCGATGTCACTGCAAAATAAATAAATACTGCCTATGCATGCTCAATTCCTTGTCTGGCCAACCCAGGCTGCCAGCTAGGGCTGAGCCTGAAAAATAGCTCCCACCTGTACCCAACCTGGCAGCAGCCTTGATTAGCAAAAAGCCTAAACCTGATGTAGTGAGACATGCTGCCAGTAAAAATGAAGTATGCTGGCATGGGTGAGTGTGCAAGGACCCTGAAGGAAATGAGCAGCGAGCAATGCCAGTCACACCAGAGGTGCTATGGTGGCTGGTTTCCCACCATTTGCCTGATCCTGTCAACGTCTCCTGCAACTATCATGCAAACTTTAAAAAAAATATATATGATAGTAAAAATTCCAGTCAATATATCCTTTTAATTTGCACCAGATTATAGTTTTTTTAATGCAATTACTGTAATTTCATTAAATGACATAATTACCATTAATGCAGAGAAAACTGTCAATAGAAGGTGTAATTATGTTGTATAAAATCACAAGTACAATGTGCAATGATGCATAATTCCTCATGAAAATCATTCTGTGACTAAAATTATCTTTTAAAATATTTTTAAAATACATATTGTACAGTAAGAATGATTCAGTTGTTACGGACTTAACTTCTACGACCAGGGAAGAAGGGGGAGCTGGGCAGGAAGGGGGTCTTTGCACACAGAAGGAAGGACCAGGAATTCTTTTTAAAAGTGCTACAAAAAGGTAAGAAAAGTTTTCATATGCCCAAGTGGCGAAAAAGCGAACGGTTTATAATCATACAGATATACAACTTTGTTTATAAGCATACAGCATAAGCTTCAACTTTTTGGACACCAGTAACTCAGCGTGAAAGTGATGTCTCAATGGAGAAAGGTGTGACAAGAGGAAGGAGAGATGAGGACCAGGCTAAAACTACAACACTCACCCTGGAAACTGGCAGCAAATTGTCTAGGGTGGGATATGAAGAGTGTCAGGCACATGAGAATAACCATACAGGGATATACTGGAGTATGTGTTTGGGTGACTTCAGAACGAAGCCATTTTTGAAAGGCACGTTTCAGTCAGAACGCAACATATCAAGTTGAATAAAGAGATAATATTAAAATTAAATAAATGGAGTAGAATGGCTGAAGAGCTTTCTAGTCTCAAAAATCTACAGTTCTCCCCAAATCCTGAATTGATGGAGAACACATGGGCAAAGTTTTTTAAGGTCTCTCTCAGTATATGAACGCTATTAACTCTACAAGCTACGTTTTCCACATGTGGGAATATTCCTGATATTCCCAGGCACACACAAAGATGTGTGCCCATTTTTCACACCGGACTAATGATGTTCACTGTAAACAATCCAGAAAACCTACGTGCGACTCTTTCCTCCAACCCAGAATGTTGTTTTCTCTAGAATTTGTGTAACATCATTTGCACCAAATCCTTTGTGCGCAGGGCAAACGTCACCAAAAGTGAAATTTTGCTTTTTACCTCATGGCCCTTTCAATCCTCATTTCAAAACCCCTAAAACAGAAAAATTTCTGATTTTACTTGTGCCTGAGCAGGGTCAATCAGTGTCCTCTGTGTCTATACAAATAAGTCAGGTTAAAAGTTATCAGATTAAAATTGCAGAATGCTGATGAAAAATATGATTTCATTTTTATAGCAAAAAAAATTTAATTTACTCACATATTCTTGGCTTGTCTCCTCTCATCATTACAAACTAATAAAAAATTTAGCTTGGGATGATGTATTTTATAAATGAGAAAACATGGTGATAGTATTTTTCCTATTCACTTGTGTCCTGCCTGTACTGTCCTCTGTTTCCTCCCTCTTTATCCTTTTTTCTCTCCTGCACCCAGAAATAATGTCCTTGTCACACACTGGAGCTGCCAGCACTAATGGGGAGGGAGGTGCTCTGTAATGAAGACTAAAACAGGAAGGTGTAACGTGCCATGTCTTCACCTATTTCCAAGCTCTGATGATCTCACAAATATTGTCTTCTCTCTGGCAGTGGCTTTTGTCTGACTGCTTAAGAAATCAAGGTTCACGTGATTATACTGTCTGCTTGTCTTCCTCCTCCTCCCTCCCTTTATTTCTCCTTGGAGGATGGGGCAATACAACAGGAGGATGAGGAAACCAAGGGCAATACAACAGGGGAAGAGGGTCCTTGGGACCACCCAATCTCTGGGTATCACATGGAAGTTATGTGGAATATGGTCACAATGGCTATTGTCAGTGGCCCAAGGGACAAAGTCTGCAAGGAAAAAACAAGGTATTTTATGGTTTGAGGGCCTGGCTAGCCCTTAAGCTGCCAGTCATGGTTTCACAAACACAGCTGAAAAACAGGTGAGAAACTTTGTGCATCTTCCTCACCTCTGGTGTTCAGTGTCAGCTACAGGCAGGTTGTCAATAAGGACAAATTTGGTACAGGTTAAATTGATACAAAACTAGCTACTGAAGGTATATAAATAGTGCTTGCTGGGGAATGATGATTTAAAAAATGCGGAATCGCATACACCTTTTATTTAACCTGCTAAGGATGGATTTTACACACAGATTAGGGCAGGGAGGGATGCTGCACCTACCACGCTGTGTGCATGTTTTCAACATTAAGAACATACACACCAAAATAGTGAGAGAAAGATACATAATTAGCACTTCATTTTAAGTGCCAGTGCTGAATTATTTCCATGTGGAAAAAAGTCAGACAGACTTAAATTTTGATTTGTAGAACAAACCTGCGGTAATTGTTGTTAGAGTCATGTATTTTTACTCCTTTGCAATTACCCACTTTCATTCAGAAAACCAGTATTATGATATCCAGTAAAGATATTAATAATCTGGAACTTGTAACCTCCTTTCTTCTAAGAATCAATTCTTTTTTCTGTAGACCAACTTTCCCACATTCTTACATTTCTGGCTCTCCACCATTTCCAAACTTTCCCCAAGTTTAGAAAACTGAACTTCACAGCTATAACTTCACAAGTACCTTGGTGCAAAATCTCTTAAGTATGTGCCTAGATTCTTGTGGAATGGTGATGGTAGGATGTCAGCACTGGGATTTTACTTATGTCCCTCTCTTTCCAGCCCCAGCATCCATGACCACCAGATTCCCTTGCACACAACCACAGAGTTGCCTTGCACAGCTGTACTTGCTTTAGCAAAGAGCCTCTGCTCTGCTTTCCACCATCAACTCTAGATATCATCTAAATAAGCTTCAAGCAACAGGATAAAAAAAATACAGATAAAAGACCCTCTTGTCCTACCTACTCTTACGTGCCAGTCATCCCTCTAACCTGCAGGGTGAAACAGCTCCTCTGTCTTTGCTCTGGAGCTTCTTTTAGTCAGGGACGGTCCACTTTACTCATCTACAGCAAATACACTGTGAAGTGTTTCCTCAAAAGAACCTTTAAGAGACTTACAATTCACAGATAGTAAAAGGGAGAGAAAAATCTTGGAGATGTGGCTGTTATTTTGCTTAATAAACACTCAACTCAAAAACTTTCTTCCTGCACGCTGGACCACCACAAAATGATTCTGCAACCTTTAATAGCATGCCAAACATTTCAAGCATGAAGAAAATGTCACACCACACAATAAAAAGCAGGCAAAACCTTTTTGTGCTTGAGTGGATCATGAGAAAACTGCAAACAGGTTGTTTACTACCAAGAGGAAAAAGGAGATAGCTGAAAAGTGGGATAGGCAGGTGGAGAACTTGGCTTTTTGTTCACAGAGAGCAGCAGAACTCACTGATCAGCCTTTTCTCTTTTTTTCTCTTTAAAGCAACATATTATTACCATCAAGAGAAGAGATTTGCAACAGGTTGTGTCGGAGCTGCTTACATGCCACAGGGACACGGGCAACCTGCAGGGAAGTGCTGCCTCATTGCAATGGAGGATGGAAGGGACAAACCCACCAACTCACTGAATCACCCAAATCAAAGGCATCACCCTGCATCAGTCTTTTGGCCACCACTTCTCTCCTTTTGTACCACCCAGCTGCCATGGTTAAAAATAAAATAAATCCAGAATCATCACATGGTCACAGCCTTTGCAGGGTGGCATCACCCACCATGAGCATCTTCAGTGCAGGCTGATAAACACCTCTGCACCAAGGGAACAAAAGGCTATTCCTGAAGATCCAATTTCCATGCCCATCAGGCCCAACATGGCCCAAAACTGCCTTGAAACCCACAGCCCTGCAGCTAAAAACCATCAATAACAGCAAACGATTAAAGGCACAGTAACACGCGAGATCTTATATCACTTCACCTCATGCAATAAAAGAAGAAATGCACTTACCACAAATGCGATCACGCTCTTTACCGTGGACTCCCAGAGAAAGCAGCTCCGAAGGAATTGTATTGTATTCCATATTGCCATGGTGATTTTTTTCACACGATCAACATTTCTTGATAAGACCTGATAAATATTGAGTGGGAGGAAGGGAGGAGAAGAGGAGTTTAATCAAACACTCTAGTATCCTACTACTGCTTCAGAAACAAGGGATAATTTAAGCTACGAATGCATGTCAGGGCACATATTACAAATAAAGCCTCTATTTCAGAGACACACTGCAGCTCCTGTCTGTTTTCCCATCACACCCAAACCTTCCAGATTTTCCTCGTCCCTTACAAAAAAACAGGTATTGATGCCAAAACTAAATAAAACAGTAAAACAAACCTACCTTCATTCCCCTTCAGTTCTCAAAAATATAGCAATGCCTCAGGACATGGGCCAGAGAGAACGGAATCAAAACACTGAACCTCTTCTACATGTTTTGGACTGGTCCATAGAAATAAATAGGGAATTTTAGCCTCATTATAGGGCATGTTTATTTAAAAAAAAAAAAAGGATAATGGCAATTTGTCTAAAATCCTGTGGATTTTTTAAATAATTAATTTAGACTTAGTTTCTTCCTTCCCAAAGGAGGGAATAAGGCTCTCATTGAGCTTTAGGTCCTGCGAACAGTGCAACATCCACAGTTATCATTTTCCCCACTTTGAAGCACAAAGCTGAACTATTGATGCAAACTAGATCAGAAAGCAATTTCACGTTAACACAAACAAACCTTTTCATATATACCGAAATACAAAGAACTTACACGTGTTCAGCATTGTATGCATAAACAGGTTTTGTTCTTGCAACTGTGCTACAGCAATTCAAATATTTCCAAAACAGATGTAAGAGCTTAGCCTAGACACAATTTTCACCTTTTTAGAAAATTTGCGGTGCTCCTCAGTGAAGCGCTTTTCTCGGGGCCTGAATGTTCTAATACTTGCTTTTACCTAGAATAAATAAATAAAATTTAAGATTTGCAGTTCTGAGTTCATTTTTTCGCTTTTGAATCATCAGTCTTGATGATGATGATACATCTTTCAGGATCTTTCACTCTGCCCAGCCTCCTTGGGACTTAGGATGAGCTGCTAGGAAAAGCAGGGATAAGTTAAATTGGGCAAAGCTGGACTCACTTCAGCAAGAGTAGAGCTGTAGTACAGCCCACATTTGCCTTAATAAATTGGATTTAACTCCGTAAAAGGCTGTAGGGCATAAACAATTGAGACTGACTCAGCCACCTAACCACTATGTGCACTGTGTCCATGCCTCATTAATTTTCCTGTCAATGCCCTGGGAAGAGAACATCGTGGGTCAGCTTTTTTGGGGAGAAAGTAGGTGTTACAAATAATGTACAATAATCTAAACATTAAGTCCTTTTTTAGCTGTTGCAAATTAAGCTGTGGCATACAGTAACCAGCATCTCCTTCCTAAGGTACTTGTGGTCACTGTCAGTCCAAAAATGCCCCGGCATTGTCCCATCCACCTGGAGAGGCCATCACAGAGCTCTGATATCCCAATACTACTTCATCCATGGCATGAAAGGAGGTTGTAGCATGGAGGGTGTTGGTCTCTTCTCCCAAATAGCAAGTGATAGCACAAGAGGAAATGTCTTCGAGTTGTGCCAGAGAAGGTTTAGATTAGATGTTAGGAAAAAATTCTTCATAGAAAGGGTTGTCAGGCATTAGAACAGGCTGCCCCGGGAAGTGGTGGAGTCACCATCACTGGAGATGCTTAAGAGACACATAAACGAGGTTCTTAGGGACATGACTTAGTGCAAGAGTTAGATTACAGTTGGACGCTATGATCTGAAGAGTCTCTTCCAACCAAAACGATTCTATGACTCTATGAAACACCCCTCCACCACCAGATGTAAATAGGTCGGAACATTTCCAGCTTGACTCTTGGTTTTGAAAGCATCATCCCTCACCTTTGCCCTTGTAGTTTCACACATTTCTTACATCAGTGATAAGCAAAGAGAAAATATGTCAACTTACAGGATTAAATAGGACATCTAGCTCCAAGTAAATTACTCCTTTTGAAGCATGTTCCAAGTCTTTATTCTTCAGCGTGTAACAACTTTGTTTACCGTTTCTAATCTATAGTTTGGGGAGAGAAAAAGCATCAATATTTTCCCAGCTGTAATTCACAATATAATTTAAAGATACTACAAACAAATAAATAACTAAATAAATTGCAAGCACAAAAAAAACCCCTCCCCAAACCCTGCTAATATGCTCGGAGCCTGAAATACAAAATGATCGTTGGATTAGAGACCTATAAAATTGCAGATTAAATCTCTTATGGTCCAACTTTAATTTACAGACCTTGTACTTTATAGTAGAGCAGTGCACACAATAACAAGTCTGAAAATTCTGCCCTGGAAGCCAGTGAGTTGATGGGAAGTAATCAGCCTCTGTTATTACAGGTTTAAAATGGGATTTTTCTCCCAAAGTTCAGGAAAAGAGCCACAAACAACAACTTACCTGCCTATTGCACACTCCAGTACACAAACCCACTTCTTAATGCTTAGTTTATTGCAAAGTTGTCAAATTATTACCCAGGAAACAAACATAATCCAAAGAAATTAATCAGCTTAAGTGGAGCGAATGCTAATGTAACAAATGTTCAAAATTAACTAATTCGTGTAAAAGACTTCTCCCCCCACCTCACCCCTGAATTTCAATACCATTTCTATGCTCTAATCTGCCGGTTGGCTCTATCGCATTAAACGTCTATTAAAAAAAAGCAACAAACCTCTCCTACCATTTTGTAAACTATTTGGCTCAAATCAAAAGCATTCTCTCTTCAAAAAGTGATGGCAGAAATGTATTTATTATACACAGTAGGATATGTATTGATTAAACATTTGGCTTTTTAGGAAGCAGACCAGTTAATTCTAAACAGCAGTAACATAAAAAAACTGCAGCTTACCAAAAAGCTACATTCAGGGACTGTAATGATCAAAGATTAAAGATAACGGAGGAAATTTGGGGGCATGAAATTGCAACCATATTTAAAACGGCTATTGCTGCTCTGGCATTTAGAAGAGGCACTCATATAAACCATGGTAAAAATGAGTAAGGGAGGGGGAAAAAAAGCATAATGGGAACCAAGTGACTTCAGGAGACAAGCGAAAGGTCATTTTCCTTCCCAATATTGCTCCAACCCTTCTGCACCAAATACCTCATCAAAGGGTAGATAGGATTTCTGGGTAATGGTTGAAAGGGAAGAGGGTTCTCACAAAAACTAACTTTGCATCTTCAATGGTGTCCAACCAGAACTCCAGCTTTTACTATGTTCTCATCCAAAGCTTTGCTTAACAGGATGCTAGGAGTTAAGCAGGCATATGTGGTACTGATTTAATAACAATAAATAATAACACTAATAGGCACTGCACTAAGTGGATCACAAAGTGCCTTTGCTTTCTCTGCAAGAAAGGACACATAGGGTTAGAGTTGGTGGTAAAGGATTCTGCAGTTCCCAACAAAGAAACAAGCAAAAAACTATTTTGAAGACCAGCAGGCACAGATATCCTGCAGCCCAAAACCAGAAGAGCTGCTGAAGTGGCTGCCCCCTCTTTTAGTGCCAAATGGACTGGCACCAGAAGGTCCTCAGGTGAACTGCCACACAGAGCGCCCATCATAAAAGATTCTGCTATTTCAACAGTTTGTTTCCACCCCACCTCAAGCAAGGGTAGAAAATAATTTTAAAAGCCACCAAATGAAAAGAAATCAAAACGTATTTGGAAAAATTTTGTTCTATTTCCCAAATTAACTGAAAAATTGCAATGGTAGAGATACAGGCCCAGAAGGACTTGGTGTGAGGTTATCATCCCTTTGGTCTAAGGGGATGCCACAAGTACCAGGTTTAGACTGAGCTTTGATTCATGGACTCTCCTGTAACAGGGTAGAAGGTATGTTGTTCCCAGTGTGTCTGCAGAGATGTAGGTGTCCAATACATATCACAGTGTCATAATTCTGGATTCTCCATAGTTATTAATTTGAGGACTGAGTTTCCATGTATTTCAGTTACACATATTTCTCATAACATTTCATCCTATTGCCCTAGGAACAACAACTGGTGGAAAGTTTTCTTTATATTCCTTGGGATATGCTTTTTTCTCATATCTTTCAAGAACATAATCAACAAGGAAAAAAATGTCACATGCTGCTAAATCGACAGAAAAAGGAAAAGAAATGATGCCACTACTGAGAAGGTCTGAGCCTGATATCATGGCGTTCTGCACTCAGAAATTGCTTCTGACATTGGGGAAAAGACTCTTCTTTTTAAGAGCTGAATCAAACATTTTGGGTGGAGCTGCATGTGTGTTCACATCGTAAGTTTCAAATAGGCAAGAAATAGCTTCCATGTCTTTGGAAATGGGGCTTATTTGCCACTTGGGAAACTTTTTTAAATGGTGGTGTTATTGTTGTTGTTGTTGCTATTTTAAGGCTGAACAGGGTAGAAAGTAAAGCAGTGCAAATGCAGTTTTGCAGTCAGCTTCATTTGGCATCTTTAATTATAAGTGTTTGACTTATCTGGTAAAAGATGTGTAATTGTGCAATTATAACTCAGCCCAAGACTAAACATTCCTACAGATATCCTCACTTTTGACCTTCTTCAGAGCCAAAAAAAGAGCAATAGAAGAACAACTGGCTACAAAATGGCATTTCTGCTTTGCATTTCTATTTGGATTTAAAAACAAACAAACAAACACCTGCAAAAAAAAAGCAAAAGAATAATACCTTTCACAGTTTGGGCAACGTGCTAAGCCAGTGCGGTTCAGCGGAAGGTGTAGGGCAATTCTAACACCCAGGACTGCCTGAAGATTAGCTCGGTGGCATGTCTCAACTGTGCCCAGAAGAAAACATCCAAAATAGCTTTTAGTACTCTATTTTTTGGTTGCATGCTGTTCTTGGGCCAGAGTTCAGATTCTGTTCAATGTCTCCCTCTATCTCAAGAGACAGCCAGTAATATTAATTTCATTTTGGATCTATTTTTTTCTCCTTTCTGGGTACTTTTCCCTAGTTTCTGCTGTTCACAAAGACTGCTTAAATGCCTTGCCCAGCTGTGGAATAGGTGAGCAGCCAGGGATGGGGTCCTGGATGAAACTATATGTCAGGAAGATCAAATTTCTTCTATTGCCCAAACACCTTTTGCTATGTACCTGATCTCACACACATTTCAGTCAATTATTATTCCTGATAATTGTGCCTAAAATAGAATATCTTTCCCACGAAGGCTGACATCCACTTATGGGAAAATGGAAGAAAAGGAATATTCAAATTAAATGTGAAAATATCTGCAGGTGAGGGCCTTAAAGAGACATAATCAATATTATTCCTTTATTGATGTTTTATATCCTCACTGAATATTAATGCCTGCATTCTCTGAAAGCTTCTTAATAACATACAACATACTGGGGCTCAGTCAGCAACCAAGACAGCCCATGTCCGTATGATTAACATGAGGACAGCAGTGCCTACCCCAGCAACATGCTTCATTTTGCAAGGTCACCATCAGAAAACCTCTGAAAAAGTGTCAGGATTTTTATCCCATGGGAACTGCTGATATCTGAGGCATTTCCCTGTTCTGAATCACCACGCATCAATATTTTCACAGAACTCATATATTCTATATCACAGTCCATTCTCCACACAGAAGCATGCAAAGGAAATTTCAAGTTGGAAGAAAAGACCGAATACTTTGTGCATTAAGTATTTGGTCCTACAGAGGCAACTTCTGGTGGTGCTTTACCTGAAGGAAATGTTGAAGTACATGAGACCACCGTACAGTCAAGGTCCAAAGTGCACTGGGTTCCTTTCAAATGAACGAATATATTTGCTAAACTCTTTGCACAGATGTCCCCAGTAAAACAAATGTGACTAAACACGGTATTGATGTAGCCAGCCAATGCTAAATCTATTAAGCAACAACCTTGTGACCGCTTGGGAATTTTAATGAAATAGCGAAAGCAGAGATTGATATGACACAAAACACGGAGAAGACAGGACCCTTACACAGCAAAGGGTGTTTTTTCATTGCTCTTGTCTCAAAGAAATATGGTTTAGTAGCTTTCTTTTTTTTAACATTGATTTTAAGAAAACTTCACTCTGTATCCTGCTTTGATGCAGATTCAATGTCATATATTGATGACCTGACAGAAGAACGCTGGGTTAAACCTCTGTACATCAACACCCGTGACGTGTGGAAAGGGTAATGGCTACTCTCCAAGGGTAATTCATCTAAAGCATTTGGGAACCTCTGATATTCCTCCTTGAGCTCATTGCTGATGCACAATGTCATACCATTTGCCTTGAATAACATAAAGCTGTCCTGTAATAGACACACACCTACTCTTATCAAAGGACATATTTCCCCAGGAAAAGGTGAAAGCAAGCCACATATTTGATCCACCTGGACCTGAATAAAGTGGTTTTTTTGTTTCTCCCCTGTCTTGTAATATACCTTGATTCAATTTTGTACAAAATGCCCATTAATTCATCCAAAAACTCTTTGCCTCAAACATTTCACTGTAAACAACCTTCTGTGGGATCCAAAGTAGAAGGGAAAATTTGGGGTTTTGGCAGAGGATTGATACCCAAAGACCAAAGAGATATGGAGCTGATGGTCTCAATAAAAAAGCAGGCAGGCACACAAGGGCTTCCAGGCAATCTGAGGAGGAGCTGAAAACCCTGGGAGCACAAAGATCCCAGGTTATACTCAAGAAAAACATTCCTGTTGATACCATTTCAGTGAGTAGTGCATGGTAGGAGGAGAATTTAATTTCAGAAACAAGGTTTCTTTTTTTCTGGAAGAGATGTGGGGTTTTTTTTCCCCATTCCAGAATTTCTGGGTCATGATAGGGACAAATGTCAGAACCGAGGACAGCACTTCATGGCTGCCCCTATTGCATAGATGCAGCATTTTCACTTTTCTCAGATTTTAAAAGCTTTCTCCTGGAAAAGGCTGCGCACTCATGGTCAAGTGCTAAGTGATTACAATGGTCAGGTGTCTGCTCTCTGAATCCAGGCCATGTTTTAGATAATTAAAAGTCATACTGCTTGTTTTCACTGTATCACTGGCCACCGACCTTGCTTGGCACTTGAAAATATTTCATAGACCTGTTCCTATTTGCTGAAAAAACGGGTGCAGCTGAAGCCTACTCCAAGCTGATAATTCAGCAGATAAAACACATTCCATTCTGCAATACAACTCTTCACTCAAAGGCTTTTCTACACAGGGGTATTTGATATACTCTGCTTTCAAATTCATTGAAGTACACTATATGCTTGCTCCCATGTCTCTAGTAACTTGCAGCCTTCTAGGAGATGGGAGTCTCAGGAAGCAAAACACAAAAGACAGACCCTCGCAAAGAGAAACAAGGTTGCTTTTACTAAAATCTAGGGTACAAAGGAACACAGAGATGGGAAGGACTACTTTGATAATTAGTTCAAGTCCCCAAAAAGCTATAAAACTTCTAAACCTATCAAACTCCTTTCTGGAAGCCAAGAAGTTTTTGCCCTACTTCTCCATTCCCCAGGATCTTCAGTTTCTAGCACAAAAAGCCTACTCTGCTCGGTGCTGTAAATGGTCTTTCATTTCCCATTCTCTAAGAAAGTGATCTGCCTCTTGGCCTAAAGTTTGTGCAAGTCAGACTCTATAAGCCACTTGTGGCAAGAGTGATCCATTTTGCTGAATAGCTTGGTAGCACTAAACTCTGCCTGTTCCAGTTTAAATTCTGCTTCTGTGAATGTGGCTGGCCAGAGCTCTGTTGTAGATGAGGTCTCTTACACAGGAGAATAGTAGGTTGACAAAAAGAAGAGCAGGAGAAAAAGAAAGTACAATAGGTCAAATAACATGGAAAAGCTAAAGGTGTAAAGCAGTCAATAAAAACTTCTTTCCCTCTGTCCCCCAAATTCAGTGTACTGAAATCAAGGTCTTTACATTGCATTATTAACACGGCTGTACGAGAAACAAAGTGAAATGTGTATTCACCCAGTATCTTCATCATGTCTATCAGAAGAATGTGAACTTTGCAGCTTTATTCATCATCTGACACCTTAAAACTCTACTCAAGCAACCCAAATTTGTTATGTTTCTTATTTGGTGCCTGAAATAAGGCGAGATCACAGTCAAGGATGAATGGAAAGCATAAGTAATTTCACTATCTCTGAATTTTCGTGCAGTAAGGTTATTTGTGTGTTAACGTGATGATGAAGGTGTACGCATGTTTGCAAAATGTCAGTGTAAGACTCCTGAACACATTTAAACCAAAATTCGTTGTCAAATTAATTAAACATTTCATATCCCTCTAACATATACTTTATTCAAGGCAATTTTTCATCAAGAAAAGAATTTAGTCATCCATGAACAATTCCTGAAGTAAACTTACTTCATGTGCTGACAGCTCACAAGTCAAACTTGTGCATTTTTAACAGGGGGGGAGGAAGGCACTTTCATTTTCAAAAGGGAATTTAATGCAAGGTAAATATTAGGCCTGATTACCTAGGAGAAATTAAACCTATATGATTTGTAAGGCTTCCTTAAGTCTTAAACTATTGTTCTCTTTTAGCATATTTATCTAAATGGTTCAAAGGATACATTCAAATTTATAGTCAAAATGACAACATACATCGAAATTCCGATTTCAAGAAAGAGAGCTTAGAAAATTGCAGTTCTCTGTCTGAGCAGACTAAGTTAATAGGTGCAAAATGTTTTTTAATCAGAAGCAGAGATGAATATATTTACACTAGATTTGACTGAAATAGGAGGCAGAGAAGTTTAGACAGGAAGGAAGAAGATCAGTTGGCAAGGGAAAGCATAAACAATTTTCATTTTATTTTTTTTGTCTCAAACCTTGGACAAAAAAAACCCCTACGCTGAATAGTTTGGACATTACCACACACATGCACTCCCCTCCTCTGCCTTGTTACATGCTTCCTGAGGGATACTTGACAAATGCCTATAAAATCAACAGAAAATCCAAATCTAACATCTTCTCACTGTGAGCCCACACAGCCTGCTGCCGATCACACAGACCATTTGGCAAGCGCTGGATCTGCAGGAGAGCAGCTGCTCCAGCCACTCTCTTCCAGGAACATCAGAGATACGAGAACTTGGGGAAAAATTAACAAAGTGATCAAAAATGGAATAAAAGATGCTAAGAGGGTTTTTTTTTTCCCCTCCCGTAAACATCAAATCATCCCTCCATGCCCAACTCACTCTAATATTGGTCTAAACTAGAGAGACTGACAACTCAAGTCACTAAAACAGACAAACAATCTAAATATCCCCAGCCTCAAACAGAACATGCAGCCTGAGCCACAGAGGGAAGAGGAGGACTGCAAAGCACATGATGGTGTGTGGGACACCAAAAGCCCAGTATTTACACAAGTTTCTATAGATTAGGCTCTTCTTATGCCGAATTGCAGGAGTTCCTCTGTTCTGGACTCCAGTATAACTTGAAAAGAGCACACGGTGGATGAAAATAAACACGCTTTGTTGAAGAGATTCAGAAGCCACGTTACTTTTAATTCACATACACAAGAAGTACGCTTATGTAGACAAAATAACAACAAAACTGGAGCACATTGGCGTATTTCTTTACCACTATAAAGCATTCCTTAGGTTGGGATCATATCCTCTAAGCCAGTTGGAGAGATTTCTGGGCAGTTTATTATTTATTTGGAAACATCAAGTATTTGCAGCTCACCTCTCTGACCTTGATTGGTCCCTTACCTAAACTATGCTGACTCTGCAGGGGTTTATATGGCTCCCTTTGATCAGATGGAATCTTTCCTTCCAGAAACATCCAATTTGCTCAATCTTTGCTAGGACAGAGCCCCACTAACCCACTATTGCAATGCTGCCTTCCCGCGGCAGCCTATCTCTAGAACTCAAATTCCAACTCTCGCCTTACCATGAGAGGATGTGTGCAGCCTTTCTGCGGAGGTGAAGATGCTTATGCAGAGATGTTTCAAAACGATACTGCAACTATAATTTCGATCACAATTCACTGGCTGCCTATTCAAGAGCACTATGACCCACAGCAGCACACTGAGCATTACTGAAAGCATCTCACTACTGCATGGATCACTTGAATCATGTTATATATTGCAAGCATGAGTGTTTGTACAGGGCTCATTGCATAAATACCTGTCGCACCCTCTCCTCTGCATAGCAAACCTGCCGCCTCAAAACCCAAGGAAACCCCCATGCTTACAGCTTGTGCGCATTTACATGAGCACAAGAGTCCCGTGGTGTTTCCAGCCTATCTACTCATTGATTTGTTAAAAGACACAGCCTAGAAAGTTCTTCTCAAGCTTTACTGCAAAAGTTACCAGAATCTTCTATGCTATTTCACATACACATGGAGCTGTTCACATTCTTTTCATCTGGTTTTACTCTATTACCCCCAGCCCTTGTTCCAAAATTAATATCAGTCTTTCCAAACACAAAGCTGCTTTCCCTCCATTTCTCTATTAATGTTTTTTAATGACACTCTTATGTTCCCCTCTCTCTAGCTTGGCCTTTTTGACCATTTCTGGAAAAAGCTTCAACTCTCCTTAATCTCCAGAGCAACCACTTTCCCCTGAGCTCACTTTGTTTCCAGTTTTGATTTTACACTCCCATGGTAGCGCTCACTCTCCACATATTTGTTTTACAGAACAAAAACCACCCATCTTTAAAAGCACTATGGAGTAGAAAACACCCCTTTTAGGTAATTTTATTCGGCTGTGCCAATAACAACAGCTATCTCTAGTCAATCCTACTGTGAAGTGCAATTACTTTCTTGAGTAAAAAGAAGCAAGACAGAACAAAAGACATGCTTAAAATGTTACCTTCAGAAGATGATGTGGAAACATACAGAACAACTCAATTATGTTTTCAGACCTACATGGCATATATTACTGATGAAATACAGACACTTCTGCAATTTTCTTTACAATCAACCGAATTCATACTAAAATGGGTTGGCAATGCTCGTTACACTAAGGAGAACTATAAACACTGCCAACTAAGGCATATATAGATCACAAAACCTCTTTATTTCTAAATCTGTGTTGCTTTGTGCTACAGGGAAAAGAAATGCCTCTCCTTCTCAGCAAAACCATCAACACTTGAATTATATACGTGGCAAAGGTAACTTACAGACAGCAAAGGGATGGCAAACTTTTCCAAGAAAATCAGGGGGTTTGTCTCCATCTTCATCGAACACTGTCACTTCCAGAACATCATGAATATCTTTAATAGGGCTGCAACAAAAAGTGCAGACTCATTAAAAACAGTAATATTTGATACACATGCACACAGTCTCCTCCACAAAGATCTGAGAATAATGTTTTACTAATTAAGTTTGTACTACCTTAGAGTATCAAACTAGCATTTAATTCAATTCCCCCCCAAAATGAACCAAATGATGAGTATTCCCTGAGTTTTCCCCTCATGTTTCAGCCCCGTAACTAGGGGAAGAAAATAACTACTAGACAGTGACTTTTTTTGTGCATCAGTATTGATACAAACAGTGTAGAACTTGGCTCTCCAACAGACAAAGCTCTGGTGACTGGAAGAGGGTTAAGGGCTGAATTCAAAACCACACTTCAGGGCATTAAAGAAATAATTGAAGAATCAAAACTTTTGTAACTTCATTTGACTTGAACAATTATTGAACAATTATCCCCCTTTTAAGGTACTAACAAAACCAATTGCTTACAAAAAAAACCCCCAAAAACCTAACAACCCCTGGTTGTCCCCTCTAGCTAGCAGGTGTAGCTCATTCTGTGATGTGACCCGGGCACTAGTGGTAGCCAAACCACATGAAATGCATTTTTTCAAGACATTATGACTTTAAAATACATTGAAACCTGTCACTTTTGTAACGATATTTCCATATTCCTCTCCAAGCCGTTATAATTTTTCATATGATATAGTTACCGGTGGTACAAAATACTAAAATCCTACAGAGACACACACAGATATGTGTGCTGCAGAAAATCCGAATATGATGGAAGGGCTCTCTGGTGGTATTGAGCACTCCAACTGAAATGGGTTCATCTACTCAAAACAATCCCCTCTGCTCCAAAATAAATCTGAATAATCAATAGCTTTTAAGGTGCTTAACTGAAGTTTTTAAAATTGCCAAAAATCTAAGGAGAGATGCGAGAGCCTGACTGGCTCTGCAGTTCTGGTGCTTGCATTAGGCCATGCAACAGCAATAAAAGTTAGAGAAAGTCCACAGCTGACCTTTCTGAGACCCACAGGAAGTATAGAGGCAAACCTCTCTTTTAAATTAAATAATTTTGGATTCTTATTAGATCTATTTTGTTGGGCAGAACATCCAACAAGACTCATCAGCTGGCGCAATCTCAGAATAAACAGTGATGAGTAGAAACTTCTTGAGAACAGACAAAGTAAGAGAAAGGACTCCAACAGACACACATTCAGCTGCAGCCATGAATTAAACAGAAATCTGGCAAGGTACTTCTGTCAAAGAGATCAGATACTTTGTATTGTGTTCACATCCAGCCCAGTGTTTACAAATGTTGCTTTTGAAAGAAGTACATAGTTCTCAAATTGTTCTTCCAATGGACAGATGCAAATGTCATAAATGCTCCAGTGTCACCCCTCGCCTTCCTTGCCACAAACTACCTACAGTCTTAGAACCAGTTATCTCACTTATTCACAAAAAACAAGATTAAAAAATTGTGCTGTCAAAAAGCAGCACCTAAATTATCACTTTTGTTATTAATAAAGTAACCAAAAAAAAGAGAATACTTTTATTTCCATAAGCATTTAAGATCCTATTTTGGGCTACGCTGTGTTTGACTAGTTTAAATTCAGATGATATACCAGGAGCAATGTGAGCTCTAATTTTCTGCGTGCTCACAAATCAAACAAGGATTTCTAGCAGGAAACATTTTTATTTTAAATTATGAAAAATGTAGGCATGGGTATCTGGTCTCTACATTCTGTTATATTACCTCTTGGATCCAGCTATGACTCCATTATGTCTAGTCGTGATTCTTCCTATAAATATCACAGTAATTTTTCTTTTAATGACTTCTATTAATAAACTCCACGTAAGAACTAGTAAAGGCAAAAGGCTTTAATTGAGTTATATTTGATATTTCTCCAACATCCACCCTGACTGTGAAAAATGACTTATCTTCAACTTGACCTTTCTATTTCCCCAAAGTCGATAGCTTTTCCAGTTAAGCTGCTAACTGTTTGGTATTGCAGCACGCGTTCAAAAGCAATCCACTTACAATGTGAAAACTTTGTTCCACTCTGGATTGAGGTTCTTGTAAACAGTGTGTGTTTGAAGACTGTCGTTTCCCAGCTCTAATACACAGAAAGGATCACTTTTACCTAGGGAAAGATCAGATTGAGGAAAAAATAAAAAAGAAAATGAAGTGGATCAGTTATTATATTTAGCATGCACATGCTTTCTTTGCAGTAGGGCTGAGAAAGTGATTGGTCAAATAGAAGTAAGATCCATTAAGACAACTGCTAATTGCCTTGTTCTGATGGAATGATTTGCTAAATAAACAATATTTCCCATGCAGCCTCAGTTCTAGAAATTCTAACATACATATCTTATAACTCATTCAGGTGGCTTCATTCTAATACCTGATTTAAAACACATCTTCAGTGCTCATGTATAACTGAGCCACAGACACTCCAGCCTAACTTTTATGTAGGCAACTCAATGACACCAATGCAGCAATTTACATAGCACACAAACAAGATATTTATGCAAAAAACTGTCTTTTTCTTCATGCTATTTTTGGTATTATTAATGCAAAGCTCGTAAGGTTCTTACTCTGAGAAGTTTCTAAACTAAACAAGAACCTTTTCACTATGTAAAACAGTGGATATTAACTAGTCAATATTGGTAAAGTTTAAAGACCATGTGTATTATTGGAATCTATTAGTCTGCTCCTTTTCAGCTTATGTTCCATTCTCTGATAAGCGTGGAAAATGCATGTAGCCTTTCAGAGAAACTGCTTGAAATGCAAACTGGTATATGCCAAAAACAATCCCACTGTATAATTTGGTATTCTGAATGCTATTTTTTGGTCAGTGAGCAAATGCAGTGTTTGAGGAGAACTCTCATGCGTACACAGAAACATCCAACAAAGCAGAAAAAGTCATTTTCACATCAACAAAACTATTACCTAGGAATATAAAAGTATGAAAGGCTCAAACTGTGCTAGCTGTGGCTGAAGAGCTTCTACATACCTGATGTATCTGTGTGGAAAGTAGCCTAAAATTTACATCAAATGGAAAACATGGATTTCAAGACACTGTTCAAAGCCAAAGCAGATACTATGTTGCTTTCTGATAGCTGTTATCACAGTACGCTAAAAACTTGGAATTAAAATCTATAGTGCCAACGTATAATGAACTGACAACAGAAATCCCAGTCACACCAAAATCCAATCTTTATTATGGAATAAGTAAAAACGTATAAGGTGACATTATACTTGTCATCAGATGATTGATCTGCAGAGGTTCACTCACCCAAGACCTGTGACTGCTGTGGGACAGGACCAGGAGGGAACGTTACCTGCTTGTACTGCTCCTCTATTAACCCTTGGAAATCTTTGTACCTCTTATTGTCTCTGTGATTTTCCCTTTATCAGATTTGTAGCTGGACTTTGAATTTACTTTTATCAATAACAGTAAATCTGAGCAGTCTCCCTGGCAATGCAGGAAATATGGCACTGCTCTAGGAGGGCTCTATTATGGAAGCCCATAATTGCTGCACTAATCATTTATGAATGGCTCAGAACAGATAATTAATCTTTATGTCTCTCATTTCACGATCAGAAATTATGCTATTTTTACCTAAAATGGCTGCATCCTTTTGCAATTTGGTGGGTCTATTACAGCATAATACCAGGATATTTTCAGCACTGCCATTGAAAAACAATTTGTCATTTGCTTCATGAATCAGGCTCAAAGCCTGGGTTATTTTGAATATAATGACAGACTGAGTAACCTTTTACTTAAGCAGAATTTCATTCTGTGCTATGCACAAGGAATGTGTGTCACATACTCTGTATGAAAAGTCTTTGAATTGCAAGAATCAAGAAACCTGCGTGTCTCTTCCAATGTTCATTATCCACCCACGTGCTCCTGTTTAAGTATTGAGGGAAAGGGGGCCAAATCCATCACTGATGAAAACGCATTAGCATCAGTGAAGTTTTCCAAGGGGCAAATAACCTGCCAGGCTCAGCTCCTTCCTGGGACACTATCTATATTAAAACCTCGCATATTTCTAGATAGCCCCAGCCTTGCTGTTTGCCAAAGGTTCTGCTTTGCTGTGGTACAGTCCTTGTCAAATTTGTCAGCAAGGTGCAGTTACACTCCTAAATTCCTATAAGATGTATACATTATGCCAGTTTAGAAATGCATTTCTCTACAAGCTACCTTTTGTTATTGGCAGGTGTTTTGTTTGTTTTCAAATTAAATTCTTCAGTTCTTTAAAGTACTGCTGTCTGCAGTAACTGTTGGGGTTTTTTTCCATTGCAGGGTTAAGCAGCAAATTGAAACTGAAATAGTGTTGTGATTAATCTTGAGCTTTATCCTTTGGTCCTGATTTTAGAAGCAACATTCCCTTACATTACAATCTCTTCATGAATATGAGGGAATGGGGCAAAAGTGTTTTCTCTCAAGCATCTTTCCTGCATTTTTCAACAAGTTATCTTAAAAAAAATGACTGTCAGCAAATATACAATACACAATGCTGTGTCTGTGAATTACGGGCTGCTGCAAGTTACAGAGGGGAATTAAAACTTCTCCAGAATCCTGGAGAAGATGATAAAAATAATTATATCCATGCAGTCGCTACAGAGAAGTAGCGACTCCCTAGACCTTCCTGGAGAAACAATAAAAAATTGTATTTTTAAAAAGTATTAGTGTCTACTGCTGTTGGGACCAAGCACAATTTGAGGTACAGCTCAATGGAAAAATCCATCCTTTTCTTGGAACATCAAAAGATCATCTCAAATAAAAGTCTCAAACAAGCTGTAGGAGATACCATCACACTCGCATCCCCATCGCTGGTAAACTTTCTTTTTCGGGTGACAGCCTGCAGCACCACCCAAACCCACACACTCAGCACTGTGTCAGATGCCCCCAAAAATCTTTCAAGTCTCGTTCACAATCTCACAAGGCACCCGTTAAAAGATGGGGAGGCTGCTTTGCAGGTACCATCACTTTATATCAACTCTTATTTCACATATTCCTACTGCAAAATACAACAGCACGCCATGCTAAGTGCTGAGTTATTGGCCACGCCGCTCAGATCTGAAGGGGGAAATTAGATCTCCATCCAGTGGACATTCCCGCTTACTTCTGGGAGTCAAAACCATTGAGTATCTCAGTTCCCTGAGGGAGGCTTCACCACTGGAGAAATGATGAGAAATTTACTTTTCCTTGATCAACTGACAATACTGCACAAAGTCTAAGTAGCACTCGCAATACATTATGACACTCCCAGTATATTATAGCATCATATGCTTGAAAAATAGAGATAAAATACCTGAAAAATCTGCTGCCAGTAGGTCCACTGCCTTTAAAACTTTGACTTGTAAGAAACCAATGTCCTTTATGTCTCGAAAGGAATTCTTTATACTCTGCAAGGAGGCAAGCATAAAGATGTATTTTGGTTTTAATTCGGTAAGAAACAGAAAATACTGAACTACTAAGTGACTTACATTTTTATATCCATCACTATTTCTTCAGCG